>NW_022900917.1:82497538-82546787 GCF_012274545.1 Fukomys damarensis
CCCCATATTTTTTTTTTTTTTTTTTTTTTGGTACTGGGGATCGAACTCAGGACCTTGTGCTTGAGAGGCAGGTGGCAAAACCACTGAGCTAAATCCCTGGCCCAACCAAATTTTCTTTATTCATTCATCTGTTGATGGACATATAGGCTGCTTCTAAGATTTAGCTATTTATGAATTATGCTGCTATAAACATGGGTATGTATGCATCACTGTAATATGATGTCTCTAACACTTTCAGGAAGATACCTAGAAGGGAATAGCTGTATCAAATTGAATTTCTAGCTTTAGTTTTTTGATCCCCACTTCCCCACCAGCATTTGTTATTTGACTTCTTGATCATGGCCATTCTTTCTGGGGTAAGAAGGAAATTCAGTGTTGGTTTAATTTGCATTTCTCTAATGGCCACCAATGTTGAAATTTTCATGTATTTATTGGTCATTTGTACTTCTTTTGTGGTGTCTATTCATTTCACTTGCTAATTTTTTGACTGGGTCTTTTTTGGGGGGTGTCTGTCTTTTTTGAGTTCTGTATATATTCTAGATCAGTGATGGTGAACCTTAGAGTTTTCAATGATACAAACAGCTCGCTGTGACACGTATGCCGTGGGTTCCCCACCAGTGTTCTAGATATTAGCCCTCTGTCTGAGGAATGGCTGGCAAAAGATTTTTCCCATTCTGTAGGTTGTCTCTTCACTCTTTTGGTTGTTTCTTTTGCTGTGCAGAAGCATTTTGATTTGTTATGATTCCATTTCTTTATGCTTGGTACTATTTCCTGTGGAACCAGGGTTCTGTTTAGAATGTCCTTTCCTATGACTGTAACTTCAGGAGTTTTACCTATTTCATCTTCTATCAGGTTAAGTGTTCCTATTTTAACATTTAGTTTTTTTATCCATTTTAATTTAAGTTTATTACATGGTGAAAAATATGGCTCTGGATTTAATCTCTTGCATGTGAATGGCCAATTTTTCCAGCACCATTTATTAAAGAAGCTATCTTTCCTCTAGTATATGTTTTTTGGCCCCTTTGTCAAAGATCAAATAATTGAATGTGTTTAGGGTTGTCTCTATGTCCTATGTTTCTGTTTTGTTGATCCTCATATCTGCTTTTGTGCCAACACACCATACTGTTTTTGTAGCTGTGGCTTTTTAATATAACTTCAAGTCTGGGAGTGTGATGCCTCCTGCTTTTCTCTCATTACTCAGGACTGCTTTTGCTATTCTGTGTCACTTCTGGTTCCATGTGTATTTTAGGATTGTTTGCTCCAGTTCTGTGAAGAATGCTGTTGGTAGTCTGGGTATTTAACTTTACATTTTGAAGATTTTATTTGTTTGTTTATTTATTTAGTTTTTGAGACAGGGTCTCGCTATGTGGTTTATGCTGACCTTGAACTCATTGTGTAGCCCAGTCTGGTCTTGAATTTATGGTGATCCTCCTGTCTCAGCCTCCTGAGAGCTGGGATTACAGGTGTGTACCACTACCCCCAACTATTTTGAAGATTTTAAGTGTACACAGAAATTGGGAGAGGAATACAGGTGGATGCCAGTGTGCCTTGCCATTTTCTGTAGCCTGATGCTAGCCTATTGCTAGACTGTATCCCCCATGTCCCCCTTTTTCTGGAGGTTTAATATGTTCACGATGGGGCTGTATGACTTGCTGCTGGTCAGCTCTGAGATATGGTGGTTTATGCCTAACTGATGCATCAGGTGACATTGGGCATTCCCACAGGGTGGTACAAGCTGCCTGATCGAACTGTCATGCATATATTACTGGAGGTTCAAGCTGGTGGGATCTATTAAAGCAAATCTCCACCTCTGGGCACTTGCTCAAGTGTCCAGGAGGGTGGGAGGTGCTAGGTTGGGCCTGGTTCCTCCTGTGAAAGGTCAGGCATTCTTTCTGTGTTCTTCTAAAGCCAGTGATTCACCAGGGGAAAAACACACTTTGGGAAAAGGCCATTCAGGGCTCTGGAAGGAACAGAAAAATGTCACCCAATATGCTTGGTAGGCAAGAAAAAATAAGCCATGCTCTGAAGTTTAAATTTGTTTTCCTTTTTTAGTCATTGAGGTCTTGTTCCAGACTCTTCAGGAGAGAAACTTTTTTGGCATGTTTACTTAACAATTCTAGTCAGCGCTCAGGCAGGAAACTCACTTCATGAATTATCTGTTCTGAGAGATTCCAGAAGCCACAGTTACTCCTAACTGAAAGCATTTTCGGTTGGTTTGTGTATTTGTGTTGGGACCTGCAGAAGGCGGGAGGGGGTGATCCTTTACCTTGTCCGCCCGTAACCCTTGCAGAGGCCTGGCATTGACTCTTTCAGAGGTCACTGTGCGCCTGCTGGTTGAAGACTGTTTGCCTTGTGAGATTTGGAGCCAAGAAGATACTGATGTGTACACAAAGCATTTTATTTGTCACCTGGAATGAGGCAGGGTTCAGGATGAAAGGTGGGAGTGGTGCCTTCCGAGAGATTCAGCATTTCATTCTGGAGCCTGGAGGCCCCAGAACTCTAGTGAAACACTCATTCTGTGTGTATTTTGGCATGGATAAGACTTTACAAATAACATATTTCAGAAATTCCCTCTGTGTGTGGTCATTTAGCATAGGGTGGCAGAGCTGGCTGGGCATTGAATACTAGTGGTGCACTCAGTGGAGGCCTGGAATATCCCCCAGGACACTGTGAAATAGTACATGCAGTGTTTGTACCATGGTTGGTGCAAACTGGACACCACACATTGGAAACTTAAAGAGAAAAGCACATGGTCCATTCATACAGTGGAATATTCAGCCTGAACAGGAGGGGGAACTCTGACCCACGCTACAATACAGATGAGTCTCAGAGATACTCTGCTAAGTGACACAAGCCCGTAACCAGACAAATACCGTATGATTCCACTTATGTGGGGTCCTCAGAGGAGTCAAACTGGAGGAGACAGAAAGTAGCACGATGGGTGCCGGGGGCTAAAGGGAAGAAGGTATGAGGAGTTAATGTTAGTGGGTACACAGTTTCAGTTTAGGAGCAGGAGAAAGTTTTGGAGATGGATCGTGATGAAGGTTGAACAACTATGTGAATGTAATTAACAGTAACATAATTACAGAATGTAATTAACAGTATTGAACTGTACACTCAAATAGTAAATAGTATGTTAGTATATTTTACTTCAATAATGAAAAATAAGAGAAAGGCACATTTAATCAGATTTATCCCATTGATATAACTCATAGTCTACATTTTTTGTAGCGATAATATCTATGTGCACTGCTGGGGATCATATATTAGAATAATTGAAATAATGATACTCTCTTAGTAAGTGAAAAATATGTTTGTGTGTTTTTAAAATTCAAAGATTCTTACATCAATCTTTATTTTGCAGGAAGCAGATGGTTTAATTCTCATAGATATCGATCATGGCAGCATCACGTGCTCTAAGTACTCAGACAATGACATGAACATCCCAGACATCCCTCTTCTGGTGGCACAGATGTTTATTCAGAGGTAACAGGAATTAGTATGTGTTTGAGAACATCTTTGTTTAAATTCTGTGTCTGCCACTTTGACTGTCTTTTTCCAATTTTGTATTGTTGATAGTTGTTTTCTGTATTTAGATTTTAGAAATTATTTGGAAATACTTTTAAAGAAAAGGGATTTATCTATCTGTATTCCAGTTTTTTCTAAATACTAATTATGGCTGAACAGTCTGGGGTCAGTCACTTCCCCTACTTTCCTGATCCTTGGTCCTGTGCCTCGGGGCTTGTACTGTTATCTCTTGTCATTCCCTAGATATGTGTCGAATACCCTTGAAAAGCTGGAATTGGGCAGGCCTATACAGTAGTGACAGGATGGTGGTGTCCCTGCTTTGGGATATTCAATCCAGGGGACCTTGTGGATGTGTGACCTTCTCTCACTTCCCCTGGCAATCTATTGGTGCTTTTAATTTTTCAAACCTTGTTTTATAGCTGTTTACACTTTCATCTCTTTTTCTAAGCTTCATTGGCCTAGATCAGAAGCCGACTTCTTCTAAAAAAGACCATAATATATTTTAGGTTTTGGGGCCCTGTGGTCTCTGCTGTGGTACAGAAACTGGGCAGGACTTTCCTCCTGAATGGTGGAGGCAGGTTAATCATTGGTCACAGCAGGCAGTGGTGTGTGCTGTGGTGTCTGGCTGTAGCCTGGGGGGATGTCAGCTTGGACTGGGCAAGACTGATGGGCATACAGCAACAGCCTCTCTCTGTGTTGTTTGTATAACACCTTTTCCCTTTGAGTTTTTAAATAGAGGGTAGCAGGAGAGCTCCTGCTTGTTTGTCCTCATGACCTGGGGGCCCAACTGCTGTCAAGCCTTGCACGTGAGTTGTAGAAGTGATACTCGGTTCCTTTTAGGTTTCTGGAAGTCAGCCCAGCCATACTGGTGTTTGCTGTCCCTGGGGGCAGCTGTATGTAGGGTAGTCATCCCCTCCTTGTCACTGTGGGGAGGTCAGAGACACAGAGCTGAAAGCTGAGGGTGTAGGCAGGAGGATGGCAGTTTGTCCTGGCCTCCCTTCAAGTGGGTTTTCTCACATCTGACTCTCCTTGGTGAGGTTTATTCCTTCTACCCAGATGGTTTTTGCGAAGTGTAGGATTTGAAATCTGAAATGCTCTAAAGCGTGAGACATTTGAGTGCTGACATGATGACATGAGTGGGAAGTTCTGCCCTTGACCTCATGTGATTCATCAAAATGAAAACAATTTCACTGAAATACTCTACAGAATGGCCTTCAGTCAGTGTGCATAAGAAATGTATGAAACAGATTTTACCAAAGGCTGCGCCTCTCAGTTCCTGAGTTCCAAGCACTTAAAGGGCTCGAGTCCCAAAATACTCTCCGCCACCCATCACGTCCCTTGCCCTCAGACTCCCCCCACCTTCGAGGCGGTCCAGCTGCCGGCCCCCTCTCCTTGCAAGGCGCCTCCGGGCTCCCAGCAACCCCCCAGGTTCTCACGGCCCTGGGTGGGGGGGCTGCCGGATCTCGTGCTCAGCCCTTCGCAAGCCGGGGTCTCTTCTCGGAGCCCCCACCCCTGCTGCCCCCCAAACCCCCTCCACTCTCGGCTCCAGGGAGGGGACGTTTCTTAATCTCTCCCCGGGGTTAAAGTTCTGGTCCTGGTGAGATGCTGGAACCTGCAGCTGCAGCCGCCCATCTGGAGGTGTCCTGTCACCTGTCGCCGCCACCTCCTCCGCCTCCTCTGCCGCCCTTCCGGGGGCCGTGTTCGCTCCGGGCTTGTCCTTCTTGGTGCTCTTGGCGATCTCGGTGGAGAGCCATATGGGGGTCCTGGGGCCCAAGAACGTCTCGCAGAAAGACGCCGAGTTTGAGCACCTCTGAGGTCAACAGAGAGCTGGTCAACATCCACACCTTCAACCACACTGTGACCACAACCGGATGGAGGGTATGCGTGTGTCTGTGAACATCCTGAACAAGAAGGGAGCGCCTTTGCTGTTTGAGGTCCGCCAGAAGGAGTCTGTGGTGTCCTAATCTTATGAGGGCTGTTTCAGCGCAAGTACCTTTACCAAAAAGTGGAGCGAACACTGTGTCAGCCCCCCACCAAGAACGAGTCCAACGCCTAGTTCTTCTGTGTGGATGTCTCCATGCTGTCACCTGTCAACACCAAGTATCAGCTCCGGGTCAATCAGATAGATGACTTTGTTTTCAGGACTGGGGAGCAATTTAGCTTCAATACGACTGCAGCCCAGCCCCAGTACTTCAAGTATGAGTTCCCTGAGGGAGCAGACTCTGTGATTGTCAAGGTGACCTCTGATGAAGCCTTTCCTTGCTCAGTCATCTCCATCTAGGATGTCCTGTGCCCTGTTTATGACCTGGACAATAATGTAGCCTTCATTGGCATATACCAGACTATGACCAAGAAGGTAGCTATCACTGTTCAGCGCAAAGTCTTCCCAGCAACAGCTTTTACGTGGTGGTGGTGGTGGTGAAGACCGAAGACCAGACCTGCAGGGGTTCCTTGCCTTTCTACCCCTTTGTAGAAGATGAACTAGTCAATCAAGGGCACCGCCAGAAAACCCTATCAGTGCTGGTATCCAAAGCAGTCACATCCGAGGCCTACATTGGTGGGATGCTCTTTTGCCTGGAGATATTTCTCTCCTTCTACCTGTTGACCGTCCTCCTATCCTGTTGGGAGAACTGGAGGCAGAAGAAGAAGACTCTTCTGCTGACCACAGACCAAACCTGCCCAGAAGGTGGTCACCTTTGGGTCCTGGCTGATTCCTTTTCTGGAAGCTCTTATGAGGGTTATAACTATGGCTCTTTGGAGAATGGTTCCAGATCCACTGATGCTTTGTTTGACAGTGGATCTCTCTTACAGTTACCATGACCGCCCCTTTTATCCAGTGGGTACTCGGCCACAGCTGGACTCCATGAACTCCTTGGAAGAGGATGACTACGACACTCTGACTCACATTGAGTCAGACAAGAACATCATTTGCACCAAGCAATACCTCTATGTGGCTGACCTGGTACAGAAGGACAAAGGTATTCTGCGGAAGAAGTACCAGATCTACTTCTTGAACATTGCCACCATTGCTGTCTTCTATGCCCTTCTGGTGATACAGCTGGTGATCACCTACCAGATGGTGGTAAACATCACAGGGAACAGGACATCTGCTACTACAACTTCCTCTGTGCCCACCCACTGGGCAACCTCAGCACCTTCAACAACATCCTCAGCAACCTGGGGTACATCCTGCTGGGGCTGCTCTTCCTGCTCATCATCCTGCAGCAGGAGATCAACCACAACTGGGCCCTGCTGTGCAATGACCTTCATGCTATGGAATGTGGGATTCCCAAACACTTTGGTCTGTTTTATGCCATGGGCACAGCACTGATGATAGAGGGGCTGCTTAGTGCTTGCTATCACGTCTGCCCCAACTATACTAATTTCCAGTTTGACACATCATTCATGTACATGATTGCTGGACTCTGCATGCTGAAGCTGTACCAGAAGTGTCACCCAGACATCAATGCCAGCGCCTACAGTGCCTATGCCTGTTTGTCCATTGTCATCTTCTTCTCTGTGCTGGGCATGGTCTTTGGCAAAGGGAACACATCATTTTGGATTGTCTTCTCTGTCATTCACATCATTGCCTCCCTGCTTCTTAGCACTCAGCTCTATTACATGGGCCACTGGAAGCTGGACTGGGGGATCTTCTGCTGCATCCTCCATGTGCTCTACATGGACTACATCCGGCAGTGCAGCGGGCCCCTCTATGTGGACTGCATGGTGCTGCTGGTCATGGGCAACATTATCAACTGGTCACTGGCTGCCTATGGGCTCATCACGCGCCCCAGTGATTTTGCCTCCTACTTGTTGGCCATTGGTATCTGCAGCCTGCTACTTTACTTCGCCTTCTGCATTATCATGAAGCTCCGGAGCGGAGAGTGAATCAAGCTTATCCCTCTGCTCTGCATCATCTGCACCTCTGTGGTTTGGGGCTTTGCGCTCTTCTTCTTCTTTTAGGGACTCAGCACCTGTCAGAAAACTCCTGCAGAGTCAAGGGAGCACAATCGGGACTGCATCCTCCTCGACTTCTTTGATGACCATGACATCTGGCACTTCCTGTCCTCCATCGCCACGTTTGTGTCCTTTCTGGTGTTGCTGACACTGGACAATGACCTGGATACTGTGCAGCAGGACAAGATCTATGTCTTTTAGCAGGAGCTGGGCCCCTTGCTTTACCTCATGGGGCCCTGAGCTCCTCTTTGTCACCTGCCAAGGCGCCTCTATGGTACCAGGGTTGTGAGCCCCAGCCCTGCTGCCCAGCACCAGTGGTGGGATAGGGAGGTCTAGCCCAGGCCAGACTCGGTATAGTCATGGTGTGGTATTGAGCCTTGCAGCTGCCCTCTGCCAGGGAGGAGGCCTGCTCCCCCAAGACCCCAGACATTGGCCAAATTGCTGCTTTTTTTCTCAGTGTTGGGGCCTCCCACAGGCCCCCATCCATCCATTGACTCTCCGTTTATCCTCCGTTTATCCATCTGAAGCGGAGAGGAGGGAAGGTGATGCCCTCCCCATTTCATGCCTTGCATTCTACCTATCCTTCCCCTCGTCCTCAGTCTGGAACCCAGAACCCTTTCTTCCTATGGTGCCACTTCAGGACCCTGGTCTGGGACCTAATTTGTGTCCTGCTGCAGGGCCCCCATTCTTCTGGGGGGTTGTACCTCGCTGCCATCACTGCTTACTCTGGTCAGCCAGATTCAATACAGGTGTGAGATTTTGGGGGCTGGCCACCTGGTGCCAGGCATTTGGTGCTAAGGCCTACAAGAGGCTCAGAGCAGGCTCCCCGACTCTGACCTGTGCTCAGGCTGGTCTTTAGCAGTGGTGTTTAGTTCAGTTTGAGAGCCCCCTCTGACTGAGGGGCTGAATTTGGAGGTCATCTCTTCACCTCATAAACCTCCCAGACTGATGCCAGCACCAGGATTAGAGGGAAAAATAATTCATCTGTCCCTTTCTGAGTCCTCAGTCCTGCCAAGCCCCAGGTGGGGCCTTTCAGTGCCACTGACACTGCCCAAGAATGTCCAGGGGCAGAGGAGGGTGGTGCAGACCCCAGCCCATTCTGCCTCCACAGCTACAGAAGCCCCAGTGCCTATCTTAGAAAGGGGCTTAAAGAAAGGACATGGCATTTCCCTGTGTCCCCAATTCCAGTCTCACCATAAGACCCAGGGCTGGCTTCTGAGTCTGTCCAGTCTTCAGCCAAGTTTTGTCAGGCACACACACATATAAGCCTTGGAGTTTACATGGAGCTGCCCCAACTCTGGGCCCTCTGGCTGCTCTGGTCCTTGGTTCTCTTCACCCTACCTGTCCATTCCAGATGCCAAGGATGGAGGTTGGGTCTCTGCCTTGGGGTGGGAATGTGATTTAGTCTCTCCTACTTTTTATAGTTCTCCTTGGGCTAGGATAGGAGGCTGGTCTGGGTCTTCATTCCAGAGCTCCGTTTTATGTTTTTCCATACTATGGTTGTGTTTCTGTTTTCTATGAATGAGTGTATTCAATAAAAAACAACCAGATGCCAAAAAAAAAAAAAAAAAAGGAAAGAAAAATATGTGAAACATGAGTGAATTTCATGTATGGGCTTGGGTCGCATCCCTAAGATACCTTATTACGTACATGCAAATATCCTAAAATCTGAAATCTGAAAGACTTCTGGTCCCGAGCTATTTTTATTTTTGTTTACATCATTGGAGATCAAACCCAGAGCTTCATTCATGCTAGACCAATACTGTGCCACTGAGCTACATGCCCAGCGGCAAGCATTTTGGATAAGAGATACTTGATTTGTATATAAGAATACCACCTTTATCATTGTTCCTTCCATCTCAAAAAACTTAAAAGCCCCCCAAAGCCCCGAGAAACAGCTATGATAAAAGTGCAGGGGTAGCGAGTAGGAGAGGGTGGACGTATGTCCTCCCTTGCAGTGGGGTTGCAGGGTCACAGGGCTCTCCTTTTCCTACAGCTGTGGGCAGTTTGTGCTCAGGGCACCTGTGCAAGGTGTTCTGTTGGAATTTGGACCTGTTTGAACTTGGAAATAAAAACTTGCATCCTCTTTGTCCTGTTTACTTTCAGATAAGCAGGAGCTGCTTCCCCTGACTTTCAGAGCCATTGTAGAACTGACCTCTGCCAGCTTCTCAGGTGTTTGCTTTGCTATCTGCATTGCTAGGATTCCAGAAATACAAATGCACACAGTGTACAGGTTGGAAACAGGGTAAATGACATGTGGCATCTCCTATAGGCTCATCACGGGGACTTTATTTATAAACGTGAACTAACCCTGTGTGCTGTCCGTGATCCATCTGTCTGTCACGAGCTCTGAGCCCATGGGTCAGGTTGCAGTGCAGTTTCTCCAAGGTGTCCTGGGGTGTGATGTGTGTCTGCATCCCCTTGGCTCCTACTTGTTCTCTCTGCCCTCTGTCTTCATCATTTTCATCAAAAGTATGTTTGTCATGGCTTCCTTGCAGCTGCCGATTTTCCTGGAGGAAAGGACCAGGGTCCTGGCACAGAACTCTCCTGGCTTAGTGTGGGATGGGAGGGAAAGACTGCATTCTGGGGGTGCAGGAAGTGGACAGCCTTCTCCCCGAGACCCAGTTATCCCAAGTACTCCAGCATACTTGATGCAGGGGAGTTGGTCACATGTCCTTCTCTACTGTGCTGTCCATCCTATGATTTTCTGGCTCACAGGCTGGTTTGGGGCTGACAAACAACATGGCAGTTGTCTGATCAGTTGGGCCAGCCAGAACTGGAGGTGTCCTCAGCAGCAACTTCCTAACACATCAGCTTGTGCCAGCCCCTTGGCCCTGGCCTCACAGTTTTACCCTGGCTTGGAGCCATACTGGCCCAATAGGCCGGCTGTGCCCACAGTAGGGCTTTTAGTGACTGCAAATCTCTCCTCTTCTGCCCCCATCTTGGCTTCCACATTTGAAGTTCAAGGTCATCTCCTGGGAGAACTCATCTTTGCCCAGTCTGACCTCTTCCATGTGCAGCCCATGACCTTATTTGGATTCTCTGCCTGATTACATCATTGTTTCTTGTTTTGTGATTAATTTATCTGTTTTTCTGTTTCTTCCCCCTTGCATGAAAGCTCAATACAGGCAGAGGCTTTGCCTCAGTCAGCATCCAGAACCAGGCTTGGTACAGTGGGTGCTTAAAGAATATCTGTGAAACAAATGTGTACTGGTTGTCTTTGTTTTGCTTATTTAATACCACAGCCTTGGTGGGTGCAGTGGCTCATGCCTGCAATCCTATATACTTGGGAGGCCGATGTAGGACAGTTGTAGGTTTGAAGCCAGCCTGGGCAACTTAGTAAGAACATACCTCAAAAAAAAAAATGGTGGCACTATGCCTCACAAGTGCAAAGTCCTGAGTTCGGTCCCCAGTACCACCCCCCTCAAATTGTTTTTTAAACACTGGGGATGTAGCTCAGTGGTTCAGCATCCCCGGGTTTGATCCCAGTACTGTTAAAAAAACAAAAATGAAGCCCAAAACAAAAAACCTTACAGATTTGCTACTTGATGTTCAAAGTCCCTCTCAAAGCATGGCCTTGGGCAGTATTAGGATGGCCAGGCCTTGTGATTATGGTGACTCAGGCTTGGCAGATATAACTGTTCCTCCCTGACTCCAAATGAGGACCTGCACATGAGCCAATAGTGGGCATCCCCTGAAGGGTCACAAATGATGAGACCCAGGATGTTAGATACAGGCACAAGGGGCACCTGATCCTACTTTCTCAGGGGATGCCAAGAGAAGCTTCTGGGAGTGCTGTGATCATTCCTCCCTGCAGCCCTCGCTGGCTGGTTAAGATGCAGCCTCTGCAGAAACACTTAGGTATCCCAAGGGATGCACACAAGTCAGGCAGTGCCCACTGTTGGAATGGCTCAGTGGGTTTAAAAATGTGCAAGGTCCAAAGATGTGTGTGCTGTGTGCATGAGACTACTCTTCCAGCTTTAGATACATAATGACTGCCTGCTCCCTGAGTGATTGACAGGTATGCAGAGCATCCTGAAATGTCCACCTAACTGCAACAGTGGCTGTGACTGGTGAGCTGTCATGGGGCTGTGATCCATGATGCAATCTCATCTGCTTCATCCCAGGGTCCAGAGCCTCCAGCTCTACTCTGAGCTGAACCTTGCTCACCTGATCTCCAGCACAGATCTGAATGAGGGCCGTGCCCGTCAACGAGCCTGGCAGCAGACACTCAACTCCCGTATCCAGCACATCACCCTGCAGCTGCTTGTAGGCATCTTCAGGTACCTCAAGGGGCATGTCTGGCATCTGAGAGAGGCAGCCAGCCTGCCTGTGGCACTTCAGGGCAGATGGCCCCAAAGCTCAGACTGCTGGGACCATCTGACAGTATGAGAGGCCTTGTCCCTCCCAAGCCTTTCCCTGTCATCACCATCAGCAGGTTTATTGAGAGCTGGGTGTTTTCATTCTGACCCTGGCTAGCAACCTCTTAGTTGTTCTCCCCTGTCAGTGGCCATGTGGATGGATGGCTGCTTTGAGTTAGCCTCCAGGGGGACAGTCACAAACCTCCTAGAAGAGATTGTCAGTGAAGGCGTGCACTGGAAAGGGCTCAGGGTCAGTCCAGGGAAAGGCCTGTATCCAGGGTGTGACTCAAAAGAGACAATGGAGCCCCTAAAGAAGTCTCAGGGGCACTTCAGATTTGGCACCTGGAAGGTTTTCTTCTTTCCTCTCATCCTGTAGTTACCATCATGAGAAGTCTCTTGCTTGCTATTTCTTCCCTAGCATTGCATCTAGAATTGGTTAGGAAGACTAGCAGTGTGCATCTCCATGAGACTCAGTACAGACATTGAGTTGCTATTTCAGGCCTAAATGTACTGTCATTTAAGGAATTATATTTCAACTTGGGTAATTTTTAGGCCTTTTCTTTCTTCCAACTCTTTCTTCTCTTTCTCTTTCTCTTGCAGCATCCTTTTGCCCTTCTTGCTGCTTTCTCCTTGAGTCCATAGCAAAGGAGGCACCTAACACCAGCTCTGGTCCATTCTGCAGGGCCTTCTGCTCGGGAATGCTGAGCACAGAGCCTGCCAACTTGCCAGGACTCTGCATGATTATTTCAAAACTGAAAAGTTAATGGCTTTGTTCTTTTGATATCTTTACTTACATGAAGCAAGAAATTTATTAGGAAAGAATGGGATGGTATATTCAGACAGGTTATGTTATCTCTTTGCTCATAGCAGTGTGATTAGCATGGTCCTGAGTATATTATTTTCCTTTTGTTCTTTGAAGTTGAAGTCATTCATGATCAAGGTGGCTGTCTTTTTTTTAAAAAACATTTGATTTAAAAAGCAGAAATGTGATTATGGATTATAAAATGTTACATCCCCTAGATGGAATAATTTTTTCCCCTCACAATGAAAGGAAAACACC
Source organism: Fukomys damarensis (assembly GCF_012274545.1). Classification (NCBI taxonomy): domain Eukaryota; kingdom Metazoa; phylum Chordata; class Mammalia; order Rodentia; family Bathyergidae; genus Fukomys; species Fukomys damarensis. The sequence goes on from NW_022900917.1 coordinate 82,510,445, forward strand.
GAACATACCATGCACTGACTATGCCCTGTAAGGTCGTTGATTCTGTTTGTTGAAGATTACTTTAGATCTGAGAGATTATATGCCCAAATCCCATGTGTTTATAACCACAAAGGAATAGGGTATAAGTGTAAGTGTGGGGAGATTTGTCCAGGGCAAGCTGGTGGTTAAGTGGGGTCAGCACTTGGGAAGAATGGCTACTCCCTGTGTCGCCCTTGAATTTAGCATCATTCCCAGACAGTGGTTGATTATCGAATCTTAATTGCATGAAAAGTTAGTTGCTCTCCTGAAAGATGCCAGTGACACTGTCTTCCAGGGGTCCAGCCTAGCTGGGGAAAGTTTGTTGACTATACAGTCTGCCCATTCCCTCGAGTTTTGGGGATGAGGATAATCTCTCTGAAGAACACACTTGCCATGTGTATTTCTTGTCCTCATTCTTCTGCTGATAAAAGCAGCATATTTTTCATGTGTTTGAAGTAATTCAGCACTTAGACTGCCCTTTCTTTGTCAGGGAGGTGAAGAATCACCTGAATTATGAACACAGGGTGTTTAACAGTGAGGAATTTCTCAAAACGAGAGCCACGGGGGAGCAGCAGTTCTATAAGCAGGTGAGAGGTGTGGACTTGGGCAGTCTTGCCTGTGTTCAACCTATTTTACTTTTCTGTGTTTAAACATTTTCCAAAATAAGCTTTTATCAAGATCTGTTAATTTTTTGTGTTTTCTTGTCTTAGGAGCTTGTTTTTATATGATTCCTTTTGATCCTTTGGCTCTATCTCTTTTTCTTTTTTTTTTTGGTAATGGGGACTAAACTTGAGTCCTTGCCCATGTGAGGCAGGTGGCGGAACCTCTGAGCTAAATCTCTAGCCCCTGGCTATCTCTTTTTTTATTAGTGCATTTTGGGGTGCATCATGATTTCATTTCTTGTGGGGAACTAATACATGTACCTATTACATATGAATTTCTTTTTCATCCTCTTTCTCTTCAGCTTTTAGAGCATAATTTGCATGTAATAAAATGCACCTATTTTTAGCATTGAGTTTGACAGATTATGACAGGTTTTTTTTTTTTTTTTATTGGGAATTGAACTCAGGTCCATGTGCTTGCGAGGCAGGCAGCCGCACCACTGAGCTAAATCCCCGGCCCTGATCTATGAGAAATATGCCTACTTGTATAACCATGTCCTCAATCTGGACATCAGACGCTTCCCCAGTGCTTCCTGTGCTTCTTCTGATTCACCCTTTCCTTCTCCAGGCCCTGGAACAGGTCGGGCTCTTTCAGAGTCCCATTGCCAGCATCATCTTAGCTGAGCTCTCTGGCTCGGTCCCTTGGCCTGTGGGAATGACCTCGGCGCTGTCTCAACAGTTGCTTGCTGTTATTGCTAATACCAAAGAATTCCCAGTATTAGGGCAGAGCACACTTTGTTTTTCTGTTGGTCTTTTAATGAGCATTTGGGTGTTTTTAGGCTTTTTCTTTTTTTTGGTGGGACCAAGGATAAAACCAGGATTTCTTCCTGAACTAAATCCCTAGACCTTTTTATTTATTTAACTTTTTATTTTGAGACAGAGTCTTGTGAACTTGCAGTCCTCCTACCTCACAGCCCCACCCCCACCCCTGTAGCTGAAATTACAAGTATGCACCAGGATCCCAGCTGGATTTCAGTTTTTGTCCATTAAAAAAAAGGGCCATCATGGCCTTTAATGGCTCATGTCACTTGCAGAAACTCTCTGTCCTTGAGATATATGTTTTCACACCTTTGGGATGGGCCAAGAGTAGCCTTTCTCGGGCAGTGTATAGTTCAGTCACTCTGCTGCTGATGTGCAACCCTGGTAGCTACTGTCTGGCCCCATCTGGCTCAGGTTCTCCCTTCTTTCTGTTGAGAGCATGGACTGCCCCTACTCTCTGAGTTCAGGAAATTGCTGCATTTTCAACTTCCCGGGCCTTCTCTGATTAGTTTTATGCAGATTTGCTGTGTCCAAGAACCTCCTGGGGACCCACTTTGGATATGTTGGTCATATGTGCCAAGCAGTTCGGTGGGTAGATGTGCATGTTGTGCAGCCTGGGGAGGGTGGGGCTGGGAGGGAGACATCTGAGCATCCTGTCGCCTATGTGATGTATAGCACCATGAGCCTGGAGAGGTCACCCAGAGCCAGTGTCAGGGAGGAGTAAAGGAACAGGCAAAGGAGAAGCTCAGGCCTGGGCCTGCCAGGAGGTTGGGCAGAGGGGTTCTATCAAGGGAGGCAAGAAGATGCCAGGAATCAGGAGAAACACCTGGGGCAGGTGGTATGGAAGCAAGGGAGGAGGAGAGAACATAGCAATGATCTCAAATGAAGACTGAGCGGTCACTGTTATGACAGTGTGGCTCAGAGGCCAGCCATGGTGACCAGGACAAGTGACTCCGTGAAGTGGTGTAGGTCAAAACATGGGTTTGGGAGAGAGACCTGGGTGACAGGCCTTGTGGGGAGTTTATCTGCAAAGGTGTGTGGCGAGGGCCTTCCTACCTGGGGTTCTGCCTTTCTCCTCTTCAAAAGGCCTCTCCTAAGGGCCAGGGATTTAGCTCAGCAGTTCAGTGGCCTGCCTTGCAAGTGCAAGGACCAGAGTTCAATCCCCAGTACCAAAACAAAAAACAAAAGGCTTCTCCCTCTATGGCATCCTGAGGTGACTTCCCTGGTACCTCCCAGGAGACTTGGGAATGTGAGGCCAGGCCACTGCTCTTAAAATGCGTCTTTCCTGTTCCTCTCAGATGACTACTGAGTATTCTGCTAATTCCTAAATGGAAGGACAAGTTTTCTCTCAGCCTCTCTCCTTTCCTTTGTTTTATTCCCTTTCCTCTCTATCCTTAAATGATTTTCCCCCATAATATGGTACATCATCACTTTGGAGAAATAAAGTAAAAAGATGAAGAAATAACCTGTAGTTCCAGCACGGACGATAGCACTGGAGAGTCACATCACTGCAGACAGTGACTAGGGCCAGTTCTGCATGCTCAGGGCACAGCCCACACATGAACAACCTTCATGCTCCTGACACTATGGCCAACATCACCAGCTTTTGGCCACTCTTCCTTCCTTTCGCTATCTCCACTGTGTTTTTGCATTTCTCTTGCTTTGTGTACCACAGGGCTCCTCTGTTCATGCATATCCTGTGGGAGCATGGGGGCTACTGTGGAGTCTGCTGTCCCCCAGCTCACAGTGCAGATGGGCAGAGCCACAGACAGATCCCATGATGCTGTCACACAGGCTCATCCCACAGGGAGTGTGGGGGAAAGTCAGAGAACTGGAAATCAGGGATCAATGAAAATCCAGAACTCGGAGCTCCTGTCCGGTTTGGTAACCATGGTATCTGGGCCTGGTTCTGGGATCTGGCAGTGCCACTGCTGAGTTCCAAGCCCCTTCTCTGCTGCTCTGCCTGTGACCTTCCTGGCTCTCATAGTGATCTAGGGTATAGCTAGGGCAGGTCCACCAGCTGGCCAAGCAGTGCTTACATTGTCATCTGTGTGGTCTCTTCCTGCCCCACTCTGCATGTTTGGATCCTGCTTGTTCCTCTCTGGACCTCCTGGGCACCCTTTCCCTGTCCTCCTTGCCTGGGTTGGTGGTGGCTTGCAGGTCTGGGAGGCTCATCTTCTTTAGGCCACTTGCCCACATGCCATGGTCAGTAGAAAGCAGGTGTCTAGAGGAAACAAAGACTCTGGTGTTAGAGAGTCCCCTTTACAGTGAAGACCTTGAGTACCACAGCCCAGCAGAAGTATCTGATGCAGTGAGTGGAGGCAGACTGTGCTGTGGGGTGGGGCCGTAAGGGACACTCATGTCCGGAGTCTTTGGGACCACAGACACTTACAGGCATAGCTGTGGTGGTGGCCAGGTGGTTTAGGCTTTTGAACATTTTGTGATTATTCAAACGTGGAGTGGCTCCTTAATCTCAGCACAGGTAAAGACCTGGGGGATGCTTCTGGTAGGTTAGAACCAAATATGGACACTCCCTGCTTTTAGGGACCTCTCTTCTGAAGAGCTGGTTCTAGTGGGATCCCCAGTCTGTAGGGGCCACTGTGGCTTTGATCAGGGAGAGGAGAGAACCCTGAGGCCTGTATGACACCCTCTTGCCATCTCCTGCAGGTTTTGGACACCTACATGTTTCATTCTTTCCTGAAAGCCCGGCTCAGCCGCAGGATGGATGCCTATGCACAGATGGACCTGGATACCCAGTCCGAGGAAGACAGGTGCCCTTCCTTGGCTTTTGCACACGACTCTGGTGACCAAAGTACTCTGGTGGCATGGTTTTATTTGACAGAAAAGTGATAGATTCAACAGGAAAACCCTGACATTTAGAAACTTTCAAGAAGTTGGTGACAAAACCATGGGAGTGCTCTGAGCATTCCCAGCATTGATGTGTCTGTTCTGTGCCCCAGCCTCTGTCCACCCATGTTGTCCACCCTCAAATCTGGAAGGTTCTTCATCCCTTCTTGAGGTTTTTCCTGACCTCCTGGAACACACATAAAACTTGCATGATGCTCCAAGCATTTCTTGGACTCTGGGCTGTCCTGGGCCCACAGATGTGCCATCTTCCACACCTGCAGCACTAGGCGGGATTTAGGTAACATGTTGCCACCACTGTGAGTGAATGTGGGCAGGGCTGCCCCGTACTACTCACTCCTTTGGAAATGATGCCATGCTGATGCTCACTCCTCAATCATTCTTGCTTCTCTAAAGCGCTGTCTTTTTCCACCCTAGAATTACGGGGATGCTTATAAGCCCCAGAAGGCCAACAGTGGAGAAGATGGCCTCGAGGAAGTCCTCGCCCCTGCACACCACCCACAGGCGCATGGTGGTCAGCATGCCCAGTCTACAGGACATCGCCCTGCCTGAGCTGCCGCCACGGAATGCTTCGCTTCGCATCATGGACACCACAGCAAGCAGGAACAGCAGCCCAGGTGAGCAAGCCATGTGGCAAACACTGAGGGGACCCTGGCTGGTTTCCAGGGGAGGGAGTGGATTTGTTTCATTGTTTAGCAGCTTCGTTATTTGCAATATGTTTAGAACATTCATCTTGCAAACTATAGGAAAGTATTCCTCATCACCTAGTGTTGGTACTGAGGATAGCAGCTGTACACGGTGTGTAAGATACATGTTTGCATATGTAAGTGTGATGCAATGCAGCAGCTGCTAGGCCCTGCTGAGTGCCAGGTACTGTCTAGAGGATGGGATGCAGAACAGCCCTGGGCCTGCCTGCCTACAGCTGGCCATCCAAGGGTGGAGGTGCAGACTCCCCCAGGGGGTTGAAGCGGAGACTGTGTGTGTGTGGGCGGGGGGTTGGCTACAGAAGTGATGGTTTAGCAGAGACAGATGCGTAGAGAGGCTGAGCTGCACCTCAGTGGTCTGGGGAGGCCCAGCCTGTTCTCTGCAGATGGGAGTGGCTGTCACTATGACCTGCACACCTGGGGCCCTGGTGGCTGCTGTCTTAGCTGAGCAGCATGGACTGAATATTACCTGGAGAAGAAGGTACCAGAAGCCAGTATGCTGTGTGAGCAGCACGTGCTGTGACCCCAGAGGGGTCGCTCACAACAGAGACTCAGAGCTCAGAGCAGCTGTTGGAAGGCTAACTGCTGGATCTGAGTCTCCTGCACAGCCACTTCCTAACTGTGTGACCCAAAGCAAGTCCCTTTGCGTCTCTGGACCTGCGGTTCCTCTTCTGCACTGGGCAGATACCGTCTGCTCTCTTGCTTTGGGGACACACTCTGCATTCTTGGCCTTTACCCACCAGCTGTGTCGTCTGTGTCCCTGCCTCCTTCTGTAGGTCTAGGCCAAGACCATGCCTCTCAGCTCCTGTTGCCATCTGCTTTCTCTGGGGACTGGTCAGTGCTTAGCCCCTGGAGTCCCTTGGGCCATAATTGTTGAAGGAATTGGAGGGATGGGCACCCCTGGTTTAAACTGTGGCTGTGGGACTCAGTAGCTGTGTCCCTGGGACAGATCACCTGGGCTGTGGAGGCCCCACTTTCTGTGTGTGCCAGAATGACAGCAGAGTAATACTCAGCTCCCAGAGCTGCTAAGGTAAGTGAAACAGTTATTTTAAAAGGGCAAGTACATCTTGACTTTCAGTATTAGCTTCATTCTCAGAGCCCCAGCACAAATACTTCAATTTAGTATTAAGTTTTAGCAAACAAAATTGTTCAACAGATGCTAGGTCTTAGTCTCAGGGTACAAAATGGGGGGCTCTGGGGACACAGAGCTTTCTGGAAGGGACCCACTGGTTCTTGCTTTGCATTGTGTCCTGGTCCCATGTGTTCCTGGGACAGGCACACTTGTCCATTTTGAAAGTGTGTGCTAATTATTGCTTATTTCCTCTTTATTTGTTTAGTTCTGAATATGGCTCCTAAGTCCACGTATACGTTCAAGATTCCCGAAATCCACTTCCCGCTGGTGAGCCAGTGCATACAGGCGTACCATGCCAACTTCATCACCCTGCTGAGCAAGGCCATGAGCCTGCTGGGCCCTGACAACTCCCTGCTCCTGGCCAGGTACTTCTACCTGCGAGGCCTTGTCCACCTGATGCAGGGACAGCTGCTGAGTGCCCTTTCAGACTTCCAGAATCTGTACAAGACAGACATCCAGATCTTCCCTGCTGACCTTGTCAAGGGCACTGTGGAATCTATGTCGGCCCCTGAGCGCACCCAGGCCGAGCGGACACCTGAGCTGAGGAGGCTCATCACTGAGGTCCTGGACAAGTCGGGCGAGGCCACCAAGGCAGACGATGCTGTGAAGCACTTTGAACTGCCCAAGAAGCACATGCAGCTGGAAGACTTTGTGAAGAGGATTCAGGAGTCAGGGATCGTGAAGGACACCAACATCATACACAGGCTGTTTGATGCCCTGACTGTAGGTAAGAGGCCACATGCAACCGCATCCCATTTAAACACAGCTTCCCCGTGTCCACAAGTGCTGTATCCAAAGGCTCCACCAAGTGGGGATTGAAAATAATTTGTTTTGTTTTTTGAGACAGGGTCTTGCTATGCAGTTCACGCTGTCCTTGAACTCACTATGTAGCCCAGGCTGGCTTTGAATTTTCAGCTATCTGCCTGCCTCTCAGCCTCCCAACTGCTGGGACTACAGGCGTGCGCCATCATGCCTGGCTCCAATTGAGAATATTAAATGTTTAGAAATTGCATCTACACTGAGCATGCATGGATCCATTTTCTTGCTGTTGTTCCCTAAACAAGACAGTAGAACAACTACTTCCAGAACATCAACATCGTGTTGTGTGTGTGTTTGTGTGCGCTCGTGCATTTCCTATACTGAGAATTAAACCCAGGGCCTCAGTGAGCTATGGCCCTAACCCTTTCTAAAATTTTTTGACACAGCATTTGCTAAATTGCTAAGTTGCCCAGGCTGAGCTCAAGCTTTTAATCATCCTGCCTCAGCCTCCCATGTGTCTGGGATTACAGGGATGTACCAGCACACCTGGCTTGTGTGAGTTACTGCAAGTCATCTAGAGGTGCTGTAAAGTCTATGAGAGGGTGTGTACAGGTTATTTACAAATACTGTATCATTTTATTAAAAAACCTTGGACATCTGTAGATTTTGGAATCTGCAGGTATCCTGAAACCGGGCCCTTTCCCCAAATACCAAGGGACAGTAGTGTTTAAAGACAAAGGTAACAGGAGCAGGCCAAGCACTGACAGGTACTAGGTGAGGGGTGTCAGTGTGCTGGCTCTTTTGCCGGCATTCTGAGTATAGCCCAGGAATGGTGGGGTGATGGTGCCATCAGGCTGTGTTTCTTTTGCTCTGTCTCAGACTCGCCCTGACTGGGCAGGGGTGTCCAGGGCCTGTGATAGGAAGTGGGGAGGCGGTATCCCCAGATGCTCTTGCCTCACCCATGGCCTCATCTAGACAGCTATGAAAGCCATGGAAGCACAGAGACCACACAGATGCCAGGCTCGAGAGGGCCCAGCTTCCCACGCCTGCTGCGGGCCTGTTTCCTAGACTTGGTTAGGCCCATGTACCTTCTTCCCCGAGGGAGGTGCTGTCTTCAGCCTGTGCTTTCCTTTCTGCCTGTAGGAGAATGTACCAAATTCCAGGGTGCAGTCTGCATGTTTACATAGCCCACAGCTATGTCGGGGCACCCATAACTGGGGGCACCCCTGCCTCATTCACAGTGTGTTGCAGAATAACCTGCATTCACAGCACAGCTCTGGCCATCCTCTTGGGCTCTGCTGGTGTTGCCATGTAGGACGTGCAGCTTGTTTCTCCCTGTGGCCACGGGGAGGTGTCCAGAGGCTTCACCTTCCCATGGGACCCTGCGTGGCCCCTTCCTGCCCCCAGTTCATGTGTGGGCAATTCCTCTCTGGTTTGCGCCCGAAGCCTAGGCTGATGTGGGTGTCTCTCCTTGGCACTGAGCTGACACTGCAGAACATGAGTGTGTTTATCTGTGTCTGTGCACCTCTTGGGACAGGCCAGCTGAGGATGCACACTCTCTCTCTGCACTGGGAACCAGTCAGATCACACATCTGCTGGGCCCAGCTAGTCAGTCTGGTGAGGTGGTGTCAGTCAAGTACCGTTTCTCGGGGCTTCCTATCCATGTCAGCCGTCTATGGATCGAAAATACTCAGAAGAATTGTGTCTGTACTGAACATGCACAGACATTTTCCTTGTTGTTATTCCCTAATCAATACAGTAAAATTATGTTTATATAGCATCTACTCTATTAGGTGTTGAAGTCACTTAGAGAGGCTTGCAGTGTGAGTCATGTGCAAATCCTCCCCTTTTGTATGTGAGGGGCCTGAGCAGAGCTTGGCTACCTGTATGGCCCTGGGTGCTCAGGAGCAGGCCTGCTGCCTTCTCTGTGTATTCACATGGGGACACAAAGGCCCCATGGTTCAGCTGTGGGGAGCCCTGCTGTCCAGGGGCTGAGACACACTGGGGTGATTGTCCCATGCTACCAGGACATGAGCATGCCTGTGGTTTGTCTGTGTTATCAGGGTCCAGGCCCCTCCATCTCTTCCACTTCCCTGGCCCGGCCTCATCACCCATGGTCACATGATGACTGTTGGGTCTGACAGGAGAAGAAGAGCCTGCCTGTCTCTTAGGCATGTCCTCTTCTTTCCCCGGTGGGCAGTGTCATGTCTGAGGAAGGTAACACAAACCCAGTCACTGAGACCCTTTAGGAAGGAGCCTCCCCAGCCAAAGGCGATGGAGTGGATAAGACGTCTAAACCCTGAAAGAGTGTGCCACTTGTGTTGGTGGCCAAGAGGTGTGTGCACCATCTGTGCCCTCTGTGACTGTGCAGAGCTCACTGCCCGGCACAGGGGACTGAAGAGACCCTCAGGGTGTACCTGGCTCCCTGCTCTTGGTTTTTTTCCGTGGCTGCTTTTGCAAACAGTGCACAAGTACATAAATACCCTTAGGGTGGTGGGGTCTTTCTGTTTGGATCCAGTGATTTTAAAACTTTTTAAAAAAACGAGTAATATTCACTATAAACCACTTAAAGCAGAGAAACAAAGAACCACTATAACTCAACGTGGCGCCACCTGGTGGCGAGTCCCATGTAGACTAGCCGGGCTCCTGCACGTGGTTTGGTGGCCCGTTGGACCTTCCTGTCCCGCTCCATTCTGCACTCTCAACTGCCATCATTTGGAAGCAAGGTGTAAAAGTCAAGGAAGTTTTCCTTGTAAGCTTGTTACAGCACCCACCCCTGCATGTAGCTGTTCCCTCATAGATTTCTGTGGCAGTGACTTAGTCCCAGCCCCGTTATGCCATGAAATGCATAACTGTCAGATAACTGTCACCACAGACAGCTTGTTATTTTATGTATATATGTATGTATGTATTTATTTGACTACCCATTTTTATTACTAAGGAACAAGCCTAGGGCCTTGCACATGCCGGACAAGGGCTTTACCACCTAACCATATCCTCAGCCCTTTTCATTTTTAATTTTGAGACAAGATCTAAATTGCCCACCCTGACCTCAAACTTGTAATCTTTCTGCCTCAGCCTCCTGAAATGGGATTACAGGTGTATACCACCACCTACTATACCTGTTATGTTATCAGAATGGGAACATGGCCCAGTCATCTCAGATCCAGGCCTCTGGTTAAGTTAGGGACAGGAGGACTAGCCCAGGACAGACCTACCAACACAGGTGGTAGGACAGCCTGGCTAGAGTCTGGCTGTGGCCTCAGGGCCCAGCTCTGTGGGTGAGGGGCTTTCTTCTCTGTGCCTCAGTTTCCCAGTCTGTGTAGGAGTCTGATGATCATGCTTGCCTCAGATGGTGGTGGTGAGGTCATGGGATCCTCAGTAGAGCATGGTGCACAGTTCTTGGTGTACGACATGGTTGAATGCAGTGGTGCCATGGGGGTTTTGTGTGCGCAGCTTAGCAGTCACCCAGCAGGATGATCTGCCTTGTCAGGGGAGGCTGCACCTGGGATTTGCCTGGGTGTTGAGGGAGCAGTAGGAGCTTTCTGGTCTGAGTGGTTAGGATGAGCATATGCAGAGACACCTGAAAATATGGTCCATTTTAGGACATACTTGGCATATCTGGAGATGGGGTGCAAAGAGGAGGAGGGGCCTGATCCTGGAGAATTTGGGGCCTGGTATAGATGCACAGCCCTGGGATGTCTGAATGAGGGCATGTGAGCTGCTACTTTCATTTTGGAGAAGCCATTCTGGGTAATGGAGCACTGGGAGGGGGGGGTGTCAAGTATGTCCCTGTGCAGGATGGATGGGCTGGCTACATGTCAGGGGATAGAGAGGTGTGACAGGTCCCGGAGACATAGCAGATGCAGGACCAAGCCAAGACAGGTGCAGAGGCAGGGACACATCAGGGCTTGGTGGGGGTGGGCTTGCTGATGTCTGTGTGTGTGTGGCTACATCTTCCTTCTAGAGATAATGAAGCAGTTTCTCTTGGTACTAAAGAGGTGAAGGTGGACTTACTCCAGAGAAGGTTGGACTTTTGGGTAGGTTATTGCATCCTTGGCTAAAAGCAAACATCTTATATGCTTATAACCGAAAAGCACCAAGATAGAGCTAGTTTCAGGCGAGGCTTGATCCAGTGGTGTAGGAATGTCCCCAAGGATCTGATGTCTTCGGCATTAGCTTCAGTCCAGGACTAGCTTCCTTAATGTCCCTGGAAGGGATACCTCAGTTCTGATAGTGAAAAGGTCTGTACACTATAAGAGTGTCCTGGGTCAATATCCCTACCCAGAGCTCTAAGAGTTGCCATGACCACCCACAGTAGGGCACACAGCCATAGAAAGGGAGATGGGCTGTGCCCAAGTCATGAGCCCCACCTGGACACACCTGGGGAGGCTCTCGGGGAGGGTCCCCATCCAGAAAAGCCTGAATCCTGGTGCACCTGCTGCCTGGTTTGGGTAACACAGTTTCTTAAAGCAGTGCAAAGCACCTCCCCCACCCCCCAGCTGTAAGAAATCTCTTCTTATGAAACTCAGGACAGCAGAAACTGATCGATCCAGAAACATTCAGAGATTTCTACAACTGCTGGAAGGAGACAGAAGCTGAGGCCCAGGAGGTCAGTCTGCCGTCACTGGTGATGGAGCATCTGGACAAAAATGAGTGTGTCTACAAGCTGTCGAGCTCTGTCAAGACCAACCGTGGCGTTGGCAAGATCGCCATGACCCAGAAGCGTCTGTTCCTGCTGACTGAGGGGAGACCAGGCTATGTGGAGATCTCTACCTTTAGGAACATAGAGGTGAGGTCACTGGAGCCCTGCCTGCCAGGCTGGTTCAGTTCTACTCTGAAAGGGGTGAGGACAGCCACACGTTTTTCCAGCAGGGCCACCTGCGCAGCCACTTGCCTTCCTGTGCCTCAGTTCGTGCACCTGTAAAGTGTTAGGATGATCACAGGAATAGGATGGTTTAGGCGCTGTGCCTGGAGCAGTGGGTGCTTGTCCACAATGCAGCCCGCTGTTGGGGACAGAGAGGTGAGAAGCCAGGCTGTGGCCTTCTAGCTGAGACCATAGGAGAAATGCAGGGCTCTTCAATTTCAGGGTGAGCTGTGCTCTGTCTCTGTGACCACCAGAAGCCACTGTATCTTCCATCTCTTTCTTTTCTTTTCTCTGGTGGGGGCTCTTCTTCGGGATGGCTATACCCTTTCTCCTGTGACCAAGGGCCCTGTGAGTGCTTGCTGTGATGCAACTGCTATTTCTGCCTCTGCAGGAAGTCAGAAGTACCACGGTCGCTTTTCTCCTTCTGAGAATACCCACCTTGAAAATTAAAATGGCGTCCAAGAAGGAAGTCTTCGAGGCTAACCTGAAATCTGAGTGTGACCTCTGGCACCTGATGGTGAAGGAGATGTGGGCTGGGAAGAAGCTGGCCGATGACCATAAGGTCAGTCCCCCCTGCCTTCTGTGACCAACTTGGGTGTCAGGCAAGTGCCCTGCTGTCAGGGCCCAGGGGTGAGGTCTGGCACTCTGGAATGTTCTGTAACCCAGCCAGAGGCTCCTTGGCATGTGGGGGTGCCATGGGAGGAAACTGAGGCAACAGAGGTGGGCTGACCATGAAGGCTTTACCCCTCCACTTTGGTGATGTTCCATTGGATGGGGACAGGACCCGAGCTGTGTTGACCTTGTCCATACTGCTGGGTCTCAGTTGTGTGTTTTGAGTACACACTGCTCTGAGGGATACTGCCCTCCAGCATCACAGGGTTAGGGCTTGGCGGGGGGGTGAGCACTGGATTTCTTTTGTAGGGTTAAGTTTATATTTTAGGGGTTTTGTACTTTTGTGCCATATTTTGGGCCACATTGGTGGCTTTGATGACCCCGAGTGATGAATTCATGGTTCATGGTGATGAAGGTGACAGAGACAGGTGAGGGCATTGGAGAGGCTATTAATATTGTCTAACGGGAAAGCCGTGACAGGAAGCCTGCTAACAAAGAGGGTAGGACTATGAGCAGGGACACACATGAAAGTAACAGTTCATAAAATCATGGTGCTGCTGTTGTCCCACTAGTCACTGGAGAAATATAAGTGATGACAGCACCCACTGTGGGGCAAACACTGGAAAAAACAGACTTTGCAGTCACTGGAGTGGGGGACAAGGGTCTTTCTAAGATTCCAGTATTGTGCGATTTTTTTCACTAGCATTTAGTTTTACACCCCCTGCATTACGTATTTAACATAAACCAGCATAGTCGAATAAAGCCTATGGACTGATGGACTGTTTTGTATAACAAGTTTTGCCCAGCCCAGGCCCGCATGTTAGAAAGGACTTGTGGCTGCTTTGTGCTGCTGGACAGAGCTGAGTGGTGGCAGCAGCAATGGTGTGGTCCCAAGGCCTGGAATATTGGCTTTACAGAGAAAGTTCACTGACTTCCAAAGCAAGGCGTCAGTGCTAGCCTTAACTAAGTGGAAAAAAGGACGAGGCATACACTCCAAATTCATCCTTCATTTAAACTCCTCTTGTTGCAGTAAGAAAATGTACTTTTAGAAGTCCTGTGTCCTGTAAAGCAATAAAGTCTCCCTGTCAAGCAACTGTCGTGAGCCCCATGTGTTGACACATACCTGTTTCTGTCTTAGGACCCGCAGTATGTCCATCAGGCGCTGACCAATGTCTTACTGATGGACGCCGTGGTCGGCACACTGCAGTCCCCAGGGGCCATCTATGCTGCTTCCAAGTTATCTTACTTTGATAAGATGAAGAATGAAAGTAAGACAAGCTCCAGTCTCGCACAGTAGTGTCTTGAGATCTCTTCTGAGTGATTTTATCCGCTTGATGTTTGCTTTGTTTGTTAGAATGCATCTGAATCTCGTGCTCATTTTTGTCTAAAAAAGTTTTTTTTATTAGCGCATGTTTGCAGTACATAATTTTGCATTCCTTGTGGGGAATTGGTACATGCACAAAACACATCTTGATTCCTTTTTCCATCTCCTTCCCTCCATTCTCTCTCCCCTCCCTCCATCTTGCGTTTCTCTTATACCTGCTCATGTATTTATTTCTGTGTCACATTGAGTGACCTGTGCTTCCCTTCTTTCACTACCAGTGAGCCTCACAGCTCTTTGTACATCAGAACGTGGGTGTGTCTTATGATTTGCTCATCTGAGGAGCCATTGTAAGAGGTTTCACATTGTAAGGATTTGTCACAATTCTTAGTTGCAAACAACAGAATCTCCTCTGGCTGGTATAAGCAGGCTAGGAGAGTGTGAAAGCTGTTAAGTGGTCCGTGGAGTCTCTGAGTGGTATGTTGATCTTGTACCCAGAAACACGCCCACTGGGAAGCCATGGCCCCTCTACGTGGTCTGCTTGTAGACCAGTGGACTTTACCACCACATGGGATTAGAAGGATGGTGAATGTCAGTATGCATTTTATTTTAACACTTTATTTGGTCAGTTTCCTAGACAGGAATTCTCCAATCTCCTTCCTGTGTGTGTGCATTTTGGGGGAGGGTACTGGGGATCAAACTCAGGACCTCGTACTTGTGAGGCAGCTGGAGAGCCACTGAGCTAAATTCCCAGCCCTTCTTCCTGTGTGTTTATATCTTGCTATCACTTTCTGGAGTACGCAGAATGGTGGTGGGCTCGAGTGTGTTTTGTAAATGATTTTCAGTCTAGAAACAAAGGGGTAAAATGACTATATGCATCATTTAAGCTACTTCTATTTTGTTTCCATTTTATTTTATTTTTTTGGTACCAGGGATCGAACTTGGTCCTTGTGCTTGCAAGACAGGCGGCGGAACAATGTTTCCATTTTAAATGATCTCTTACAACCATCTTGTGATCAGTGTAACAAAGTAGAAAATATATTGAGGATTACTTGTTACTATTAATATGTAAAACCAATAATATAAAATTAGTTTATGAAACAGATTAATGAACTAGACATGTCTTACAACAGGCATCTTGTTTTGCTTGTGTGCAATTTGTTTAATTTTTTTATAGCAACTTTATTGATATGTAATTTCTGTACCATACCCATTTAAAGTATACAGCTTAGTGGTTTCTAGAATATCCACAGAGTTGTGTGCCATTGCCACAGCAGATATTAGATGGTCTGTCAGCCCTTGAGCCTCTCCCTCCCCCACTGTGAGCAATCACTGACCTGCTTTCGGTCTCTATGAGTTTGTCTACCTGGGACATTTCATGCACATGGAGCCCTACAGCATTGGTCCTTTTGTCCCTGGCATCTTTCATGCAGCAGCATATTTCCACCCCTTTTGGTGGCTGAGTAATATCCCATTGTTTGCATAGAGTACATTTGCTTTATCCACTCATCAATTAATGAACAGTCATGTCTACTTTTTGCCTATTGTGGGTGGTGCTGCTGTGAACATTCATGTACAAGTCTGTGTGAGGACATTTATTTTTGTTTCTCTTGGACAGATAGCTAGGAGATGCTATTTTTTAAAAAAAAAACACTCTCACAATTAGAAAAAACAAACACCAGTTATGTGTTTATTTTCCTTGGCATATTTTGCCTTCTTAGTGACATCTGCCACTGACTGCAGGATCCCTGATGCTGTCTGGTCATCGACCCCTCTCACATGACCCAGGGGACCCTGTGCTGGTGCGGCAGCCAGGAAACTCAGGAGCCTTGTGGTTACTAGACCTGCATGAGCGGCTCGAAGGTGCTTTGTCTTACAAACAGACAGCATTTGCTCTTTTTGTCCCTTTAGGAACAAAATCAAATAAACACCATGCTTTAGTTGCTTATATAGTTCCAAACTTACACTCAATGTTGGCCCGAAGTTTATGGAACGGCCTTCTAACAGTTTATAGAGCCAGCATGGTAACACTTGGCCTGGACAGCTGACTCTCAGTCATTGGCCACCTTGTTTCATGTGGCAAAGAAGGGACCATCCTAGCTCGGGTCACAAAACATGTCTAAGTTCCTGACCCCTTCTTAGCAAATCAAGAAATATTTTCCAGTATGTAGAGCTTCATGAGGTAAAGGTGTGTGATCCATGATTCTGAGCTCACCTTTTTAGCTTGTGGTCAGTGCACAGTGAGGGTCTGAGAATGTCCCAAGTATGATCATGACTTGGGAAACCATCAAAGAGGCAAGCGCAGCCAGCCAGTGTTGGGGTCCTGGCTGACCACCTGCTGATCATGTGATCTTCAGTAGTTCAACTGCACATTTCAGGTTTTCATCATTGCTTTTTCATAGGGATAATAGTATCAACCTCATCAGATCTTATGAAGTGTAATAAAATGAGGGAGGAAGCTGGGAGTGGTGGTGCAGGCCTGTAATCCTAGCACACTGGGAGACCAAAGTAGGGGGATCATGAGCTGGAGCCTAACCTAGACAATTTAGTGGCTTAGTGAAACACTGTCTCAAAGGAAAGAGGGAAGAGAAGCAGATGGTGAGTCTCTGCTCAGTCCCCAGCACCAACATTGCAGAGACTCAGAGGTTAATGGGTGAAAGGGGCTGGTAGATTCTCCTAGGAAGTCGGTGGGAGGGACCCATATCCTAGAGGGTAGTTCCGGAGCCCCACAGAGAGGCAGTCACAGGCTCCATTGGCAACTCAGGGGATTGTGCAGCAGAGGGGCAGGTGGGAGACTGCCCTCCTGGTTCTAACAGGGGTGATTTGGACCCCACTCTGGGGAGGCGACTAGGGAACACTTGTGGTGGGGGGCGCTGGCCTGGTGGCTGGTGAGTGACCGGGGATGCTGCTGACACCATGCAGTGCAGGGGATGCAGGACAGCCCCACAGCAGAAAATGTCACTGCTCTAGATTTAGTCTCCTTGGTCCCTTTCATCTGGGAATATCTTGCTGTTGAGGAGTGTTTAAACCTCTGCTCTGCAGTACCTAGTGGGTGGGTGTGGCTGGAGCCCAGATAAGTAGCATCCAAGCTGAGAGAATGGTGCGGATATTCTATAAAGCCCTGTCTTCCTTGCCACTGCTTTACACAACAGAGGAAACCAGAGAAGGGCACCCTGAATCCCGGGTTCAGATATCTTCCTCCTCAGGAATTGTGTACTTTAACCTCAAACTCTTGACCTGAGGAAAGCAGTGTGTGTGAGGCCATCAGTAACATGACCGTCATGTGTCTGGGGAACTAACCCTTGGGGCTTGCATTTCAGTGCCCATGGCTGTTCCCAAGACCACCTCAGAGACGCTGAAACACAAAATCAACCCTTCAGCGGGGGAGACTGGCCCACAAGCCATCGATGTCTTGTTGTACACACCAGGTAATGAAATGGGCTGTCTTACTGGTTTATGCTGTTAGGTTAGAAACAACCCGATTAATTTAGTTTTGGGTTTGAGGTCAGTGCTAAGAGATGAGGCAGCACTGTGGTGGAAAGGGGGTGTTTTCTGCTACTGAGGTATAATCCTGAGGAAGGATTGGTACTGCTGGGCTGCTCCAGCACTTGGCGCTGGTGCCCAGCACCTGGGGATTCCAGGGGAGATCAGAGGGATCCTGTGGGGCTTTCTGCCTTGCCTCAAGTAAGCGTCCCTCCCTCTGTAGCAGGTGTTGGTTCGTAAGGCACTCAATTCACGTCATCTCTCTTGGGAATTAATTCATGTGCTCCTGTTTCTTCTGTGCCAAGGAGACAGCACCCTAGCTGTTTGTTGCCACAGGAACAGGACACAGGCTTTGTCACTGACCCAGTCAGATGGGCAATCTGGCCAGTCCCTTCGTGTAGAGAGTGAACAATGAGCATCCTTGGTGTACTTGTGTGGTCTCTATCACATTGGGGACGGTGACCCCACAGAGGTGTCTGAGTGTCCGTAGGCTGGCACATGGAGGCTGTGTGGTGGAGCCCTCTCTCAGGAAGGCGTTCTGTCCCCGACATGCTATGGTTGGCCTAGCCAAGGCTCTCTGATGACCTCACCAGATGTTGCACCACAGCAGATCCAAGCCAGTTTCTTAGAGCTGACCAGATGCTGGGTTTCCTGTCTTGAGGGGAAAGTAGTCAGACTTCTACTCTCTGTGCCTCTGCCGTATCCCCATAAAGGCCGGGGAAGTGGAGAAGAGTAGGGAGCTGCTGTTCCCTGTGGCCTAGCTGCTACTTCTGGGGCCTGAGGAGCTGACAGGGAGCAGAGCTTTCCCACTCTTCAGGGCCAGATGGGGCAGAAACTGGGGTTGGGACAGCCAAGATGGGCAGTTCCTGCAAACCCATTAGCTCATAAGGAGTTGGGAGAATCAAGCCTTTGGGCCTCAAATGGGTGGAGAGAATGTGTAGTAGATCCTCCACCCTGGGGGCCAAGGACCAGTGGAATAGATGCCCCCAGAAAGGTGGTGGGCCTGTGACCCCTGATCAAGGACAGAGGTGGCTCTGCTGGGCAGGTGGGGCTGAGGGCAGTCTAACCACACATGCATGGTGAGGTGACGCCCCCCTCCATGTGGGGAGGTAAGTCCTGACCCACTTCAGCCTGTCACCATTCCAAGGGTATAGAAATCTACATGTGACAAGCACAGCAAATAAGCAGGTAACTAGAGCCTGTGAGCTGCCAGTCGCATGCGCACAAAGCATACTTGTGGCTGCAGGGCAAGCACAGACTCCTGAGCAGCGTGTGGAAGTGCTGACTGTGAAGAAAAAGATGGACTTGACAACACTGAATGAAGGGTTGTTCAACAGTGTGTCCAAGAGTGAAGGTGCAAGCCACAGATGGGAAAGGCCATTTTTGACACAATAGAATGGTTAGGGGCTCCTATCCAGATAGGGACGTGAGACCCTCAAACGTTGCCAGTAGATGAACACTTTTGAGCAAATGACATCCCAACAGCCAGCAAAAATCTCAGCCTCAAGAGCAAGAAGGGAAATGCCAATAAATTATAGTTATAAAACCCCAAACGAGCTGACACAGGACATAGCGGCATGCCCTGTAGCCCAGCGCTCAGAAGACTAAGGCAGGAGACTTGAAGCCACCCAGTGTTGGTGCAGCTGTGGAGTGAGGGGCATGGCCAAGTACTCGGTGGCATGGAAGTTGGTGAAAGCCCAGTGCTCTGGCCTCAGTGTCTCCAGCTGACCCCTCCCCTGTGTGCTGGGAGGCTACTGGCTCCTGGTCCTGCCCCCACACCTACAATGCTGCTCAGCAGTGAACCCTCACTGCAGGCCTAGCTCAGCAATTTGGCCTGCACTCCCCACCCCAGATCTAGTTCTGTCCATCCATGTGGTTCTGTGGCAGGCAGCCCCTTGATGAGGCACAAGCGCCGCATGGGCAGGGTGGGGCATGGCCTCGTTCCTCTCAGCATCCCAGCACCTAGCGCAGCAGCTGGCGCTCGGTGGGTGCCCAGTAAATGTGGAGTAATGTCACTTTGCCCTAGGCAATCCACTCAGAGGCTCCCCACCAACACTATGGCTGCTCTTCCCCTTAGGGCACCTCGACCCTGCGGAGAAAGTGGAGGATGCTCACCCCAAATTGTGGTGCGCCCTGAGCGAGGGCAGAATGATTGTGTTTGATGCCTCCTCTTGGACCATCCACCAGCACTGCTTTAAAGTGGGCACCTCCAAGGTGGTGAGTAGATGAAGCCACTCAGTTCAGACTGCAGTGTCTGCATTCTGGTGCACGCAAGGTCTAGCACAAGAGTGTGGTGGCCTGCAGTCCTCAGAGCGCACGTGGCCGTGAATGGAGGTCTGTAATGTTAAGTGAGAGCTCATTCCACCCTTTTGCTTACATGGGCTCACTGAACGTTGAGGTAATGGCTTAACCTCTCACCCATCTTTCAAAACTCTGGAATGCTTCACGAGCCACAGCATGGTGGTGACCACAGACCATGCTCCCGGTGAATCCTGGAGCTTGCTGGTGAGGGGTGACAAGTGGGTCTCTTCTGGACCCAAAGGGGAGTGAGCTGTCTCTCTGGAGGTGTGAGTGAGCATCCAGCTGCCCTGTGCACCAGGCAGCAGACACCACAGCTGGTGTCACATCTCAGTCCTTTGAATCACAGTAAACTCAGAGGATCTCACAGCAAGTACAACTGGTGACACGTTGAGTCATGTGTCCTGGCACTGCCATGGTATGACCGCTCTCCTAAATCATATAAGCCTGTACACCTGGCCCAGGACCCCTGTCCATGTAGACCCCCATACCTGTGGCCCTCTGGTCAATGTGACAAGTGCCTCCGCTAGTCCCTGGGCACTTGTGAGCCTAAGCTTTGCTGTCTGTGCTTTGCCAGCCACCAGGCACCCGTGGTGGCACATCCCCTATGCACATGTCCCTTGCTCTACCTCTTCTTGCTGGTGTGTATGTGTCCTTTGAACCCCACATTCAAACTGCATCCACATCTACACATCCCACCTGGTGGCTCCATCCTGTTCAGGACATTCTAGTGACGTGGAGGAGCCCTCCAGGGATGCCCTCACACCCTTCTCCACAGGATGCGACCTGTTGAGTTCCCATTGAAGGTGAAAAGAGGGTCTGCCTAGGCTCATTGGGCTCTGCTAATGATCAAGCTGGGGGCTGGGACAATTTGTGACCTAGTGTATGCTTTCAAAACCGCTATAAAACAGAAATACTGTGAATGCACCCTTATTTCTGGGGAGGAGGAGGGGCACTCAGTGCCTGAGTGGCCATGAGCAAAATAATGAGACAGTGTTTGGTCATTTTCTTTCCAAGTTCAACTGAGCCTCAATTGAGTAACTAACAGGATCCATAATACAGTAAGTCAAAATATTTAAAAAGGTGCAATAATGCTTTTAATCAAACAAAACATGAGCCGGGCGTGGTGGCACACGCCTGTAATCCCAGCACTTGGGAGGCTGAGGCAGGAGGATCGCTGTGAGTTCCAAGACCAGCCTGGGCTACATAGTGAGCTCCAGGTTAGTCTCAACTACACAGTGAGACCCTGTGTCAAAAAACAAACAAACAAAAAAAATGAAAGAGAAATTAAAGAAATATTCTAAATTAATTTTTTCCCTGCTGGCTCTTAGTTATAACATTTTAATGACTTTTCTTTTTAATTATTTAAAAAATCCTAGTTAAAATAAAATCAGACTACATTTGTAACAGTTTTGACTGCTCTCCAAGTAGGCCTGGGAACACTGAATGCAATATGCTATCCACTTATCTGAAAATATCTTCCCGCCAGTTTCACAGATATTTCATATCTTTCCATAAGAAAGAAACCTCGAGAATAGCTCAAGAAAATGCTCTCTCCCCTGAAGTGTGAGGTTCAGACTGATTTATCTAAGACCTCTTATCTTGGGGCCACGTAGGCAAGACATTTGTTAAAGTTACCTCAGGGGGATGCATAAAAATAAAGGGCTCTTTTAAATGAGTCTCTTACATTAACAAGTTGGCTTCCTTTTCTAAATTACAGGAATGTTTATGACTAGAATTTAAATTATTAATTTTATAAGAGATTCCTTCTGACTTAACGATTATAGCTGCCGTTGACATTGATTATATCTAGTATTGTACCTAGTCCTCAGCACCCAGCCACCATGTCACTTTTACCCTGAAAATCTATGTGTACTTGAAACTGTGAGGTATTTATTCAGCAGTGCAGTGTGGGCCACGTCATGCATGGGGACAGAAGAGGTAATCACAGGCAGCAGCTGCCTGACCATTTCTGTTGCCACTGGATGGGGCAGCTTGGGCCCCTAGACTGATTGCCAGGTGCAGGCAAACAAACACAGCCCTATTCCATGTGATGTACGACTATAATTCTTCGGAGTTTTAAGTCTTACTTTACAATATCAAAAAGCCTCATGATAAACAGAAAAATTGCTGACTGTTGGCCTTCATAAGTAGCAGACTCCAAGGTCACTCTTTAGAAACAGAGCCCTACTGTTGGTTGTTCCTATGTGTTTTTGTTTTTTTTTTGTACCAGGGATCGAATTCAGGTCCTTGTGCTTATGAGGCAGGCAGCAGAACCACTGGGCTAAATGCCCGGTGGTTAGTTATTCCTATGTGTAGACTTTCCTTTCTCCATTCTTGTCAGCCACCTGCTAAAATTTATTTGTGACCCCAAATATGTATTGTTGGTGCCTTTTTGATTATGCACAGAGTGGGAAAAGCTGAGTGGCTGATGTGCATATCCCAGCTGAGGCTGACAAGTGTCACCATTTTCTCTCTGCACTGACTGTGGATAAGCAGCCTTTCCACAGTCATGGTTTTCACATTTTGGTGCTTTTTGTTGGTGACTTTGCTGTTTAAAGTGGCCCCAAGCATAGTGTTCCTATGTACACAGAGGCTGTGATGCACCGTGGAGAAGACAGAGGGGTCAGATGAGCTTCGCCCAGGTGTGGTGATGGTACCCTTGGCCATTAATGAAGTAACAATATGCACTTAATAAACTATCTCAGGAGTACACACACAAGCCTAAAACAAGGTCACATACTGACCCCTTGAAGACCTATGATCAGAGGCTCTGGGCCCAGCACTGTTTGTGGGTTCAGTATCGGGTTACTCAGTGTTTGTGGCACCATGAACACTGCGCATTGTTCTCTCCTGGCCTCCCCTCAGAACTGCATGGTGATGGCGGAGCAGAGCCAGGTGTGGGTCGGCTCAGATGACTCCGTCATCTACATCATCAACGTCCACAGCATGTCCTGCAACAAGCAGCTCACAGACCACCGCACCGCCGTCACAGGGCTGATCGTGCAGGATGGGAAGAAGCCCAGGTACAGAGGCCAATCAGGGGTGGAGACTCACTCGTTGGCCTGCAGGACGGGTCCCCGAGGTGCCTGCCCCAGGGACCAGCAGGGCGAATGAGTGGGAGAGCTGGGAGATGGCGGGCTAGGTCTGCTTCTGTTTTGGGTACAAGAGGGCTGTTTCTCCTCTGAGTCTTCCTGCTGAGGTCCTGGACAGTAGAGGCCTGTGGTAGAAACGTGAGCACCCTGTAAGAATAGCACCATTATAGCACTATTGCAGTTTCCTCATTTTCCCATTGACATTTCTGTGTGAGATCACTCCTTTTCAGCCTTGGCTCCCTTCTTAAACTTAAAATGTCATTGTGAGATCCCCTCAACTGCCCAAAAGTTACTTGCTGGCCAGCAGTGTACAGACTGACTAGGATCGATGAGGTACTTACCCCTGTGTGCTGTGGGGCCAGTGTCGGGCAGCTGTGTCTCTTGGCCTGTCTTCAGCTGTTTGCTGTGTGTGTGTGTGTGTGTGTGTGTGTGTGTGTGTGTGTGCGCGCGCGTGCATGCATGTGCCTGCGGTCCCAGTGATCTTCATTTTTAAGCCCACCCAGTGGACTAATCACTTTCCCAGTGCTGGGGCAAAATACCTGACACCCACAACCTAAAGGAAGAGAGGTTTCTTTTGGCTCAGTGGTTTTCACAGGATTCAGTCCAAGGCAGAACAGCATCGTAAAAGGGCATGGTAGAGGGAAGATTGACCTGTGGCAGCCAGGAAGAAGAGAGAAGGGAGGAGCTGGGGACAAGAATACACTTTTCCCATTCACATCCCCATGACCTGCCTCCAACCAGGCCCCACGTGCTAGCAACATATTCAGCCTTGAACTCATCAGTGGATCAGCCCCCTATGAGTACAGTCCCTCATGATCCATTCACTTTCCAAAGACCCCACCTCTGAACACATGAGACTTCGGGGGATCTTTTAGATGGAAACCTTGGCACTGCTGCAGGTGCAAGTGAGTCCTGTCAAATGTGTGGGCTTATCCAACCTCATCCACCTGTGTTCCCTTCTTCAGCCTCAGCCCACCGGGACCAAATCCTCCTGGAGGAAAAAAGATTTGAACCACAAAACCCTGAGACTGTCCTGGTCCATGGGAGGCTTCCAGAGAGGGCATGAGGTGCACCTGAGTCGTCCTCACAGATTGGGAGTGGATTGTGACCAGCGGGCTGGGGCCTTGCATGCCCACTTCCCTATCCTAGGGAGTCAGCAGCCCAAGGAAGAACTGTAAAGGTCATTTCTCTGGCCTCAGCCAAGGGTCCCCACTGACTCCTGCCATCTTCTGCTCAAGTGTCCTGCTTTACATGACTATTCCCCATGTCCCAACAAACCACCCTTTCTTTTGCATTAGTTTCGTGGGGCCACCCTAACAGAATACCACCAATGAGTTAACTTAGAGCAGAAATTCACCCAGTTCTGGTGGTCCAAAGTCCAAAGTCAAGGTGTTGTCAGGGTTCTGCTCCCTCTAAACCCTTTGTGAAGAGTCCTTCCTTCCTGATCCAGTGCCGGGTGGCTGATGGTCACCTGTGGTGTCTCATGTATCTAGTACTGGGTCCTCTGCTCCCTTGTGTGTCAGGATGTGTCAGTCATGTCCGATCATGGTGACCTCATTTTAACTCGATCGGGTCAGGTTCTGAGATACGGCTGTTTGGTACACCAACGTATATTTTCTCAGGGCCCCAATCTCACCATAATTCCAGTTTGTGTCACTGTGTCAAGCATGCCTGCTCCTATTTTTCCCCACTGTGTTTTTCCTGTGGTGAGGACAGCACCCAACATGCATGTACCAGTGGGGCAGGGACTCTGTGTTGGCCCTGGGGAAGGGATACTTGGCAGGTGAGCCCAGCTCTTGTGACTTCCTCCAAGCTGGCTGTCCTCCTGGTCCCTCTTAGCTCCAGGGAACCCCTGTCCTTGCCATGTCAGGTAGGACAGAGGTATGAACCTGATAATGGAATAGGCTACAAGGTATGGGAATCACAGATTGCACTGGCTGTGGTCCGCCCTCTTGCAGCTGTGGGTTATTGGTATGTATGTATGTATGTATGTATGTATGTATGTATTTATTTATTTAGAGACTCAGTATGTAGTTCAGACTGGCCTTAAACTCACAGCAATCTTCCTGCCTCAGCCTCCCAAGTGCTGGGATTACAGGTGTGCCCCACCACACCTGGCCTCAGCTGGGGGTTATTAAACCCAGTGCTGAGGCGTGTTTGCCCTCTGGACTTCTCTTGGAGCTGAGTGAGTGGCTGTTTGCTGAGACTAGGTTGCCAGTAATGGTCATCTGTGGCTTCACTTGCCAAGCCTGTGGCCAGCCTGGCCCGTTCTCTGCTGACATAGTCGCAGTATGTGGCACATTACTTCGCATCCCTGTGGTGGAGACTCCAGTGGTGGTTTTGCTCCTCCCTTGGTTGGAACGTATAGCACTGCAAGGGTCCAAATCAACGTGCGTGTGTTTTTGTCTCTCCAGCGAGGTCTACTCCTGCAGCCTGGATGGGACAGTCCTGGCATGGAATGTCAGCACACTGCGGGTGACCTGCCACTTCCAGCTGCCCTGCTGTGGCCTAACATCCATCAGCCTACACAGCAACAGCCTGTGGTGCTGTAAGTCCGGTGCCTGGCTCGCTGTCTGGGAAGAAAGGGCCCCTTCCCAGTTATTTCTTGGCTCCCAGCAGCCTTTGCCCTGCCCCACCCCTAGTCCTCTCCACACCTGCTCTTCCCTTGCTCTCACAGGGCCCTGTTCTGGGTATGACCCTGGTCCAGGTGCTGAGGTCACAGTGCCACCCCAGCATCCTCTACACACTCGTGTGTATCACCTCCTCTCCCAGGGACCAGGTCAGCAAGGCTTTGGTGTGGTTACCTGCGCTGTTCCTTTCGTGTCCTTGGAGTCAAGCTAGCATTTTCCAGGGGTGATGGGCTGTGCAGACCTTGGCCTGGTGGCTCACGTTCTGTGTATCTCAACACCTTCTGTGTTTCTCAAAGGCTTCCCTGGCTGGTATGTGCCAGACAACATGAGTAACAGTTATGAATTTCATTCTTTAGTTGAAGCATATTTTGCATACAGTAAAATGCACAAGTATGTAGGTTGTTGTGTTATGACAAAAGCATAATTGTCACTCAATGCCTGTAGGGGACTGGTTCCAGTACCCCCACAATTATCAAAATCCATGGTTGCTCGAGTCCTTCGTGTAAAATGGCATGGTGGTTGTATAGAACCTGTGTATATCCTCCTATACCATACACTTTAATCATCTCAAGAGGCCTTATAATACCTAATGCAATGTAAGCATTACATAAATAGCTATGCTGTGCGGTTTAGGGAGTAATGGCAAGAGAAAAAGCCCATACATGTTTGGTATAGACTTGTGTGTGCGCAGAACTGAGCCCAGGGCCTGTGCATACTAGGTTAGCGCTCTGTTGGCTGAGTTGTACTCTCAGCTCATGATTTTCTTTCCACATAATTGCAGGCCACAGTTGATTGAATCCACAGATGGGAAACACACAGAGGGCTGACTCTACACCGGATAATGGTAGAAAAATCAAGATACAGCGCACTTCCACCACTGCTAAAAGCTCCTCTGGGCCCCCTCCTAGCCGTGCTCTGCTCAAAGGAATGCAGTTGGTCTTCATCCTGCCGCTATGAATTTGCTTTTTTCAGAATTTAGTGGACCCTACAATCTATCTTCTGTTTCATCTAGCTTTATTCATTTAGTATGATACTTATAGGGTTCATCTATGTTATTCTGAGTGTCAGTAGCCATTCATTCTCATCGCTGCATAGTACGGTGTTCTATGCATTACTATACCAGCTCAGTACTCTGTTACTTCATCTCCTAGGGTGGACATGGTGTTAATTGCAATTAACTGTGTGAGGAGCTGTTGGCTTCTCTCTAAGCAGCAGCACCGTCCCACATTCCCACAAACAGGGTACGAGGGCTCCACTCTCCACATCCTCACCGATGCTTCCTGTCCGCCTTTCTGATAACAGCCACCCTTGTAGGCAGGAGGATCTCACTGTGGTTCTGTCCTCACGTGTTTGCTCCCTGTGTGCGCATCTGCCTTGGGGGAAATGTCTGTTTGTTTTTGGACTGAGTATTTTAATATTAACTTACTCTACCTTATTGTCTTTTTAGCTATACCTCTTTGGTGCTTTATTCTTCACTGGTTACCCTAAGGATGGCAGTGTGAACCCCTACCCCACCCTACCCCAGATAACTCTGGTAGACCCTCATGTGTAAGCTAAGAAACTTGCAATAGCCTGTCTACCTCCCTCTCTTCCTTTTGTTGAAGACAGTAGCTTATTACTATGACTGTGATAAACCCCAGGTTATTTTCTTTTTAAGCAATCAGTGGTCTTTTAAAGAAAGTAAGAAAAAAATTCATTTTGTCAAATGTTTACATTTCTTGTGAGCCTCCTTCCTTTCTATAGATTCAAGTCTTGCCTACATTGCTCCCCTTCAGCCTGAAAGGTTCCCGTGCAGGTCTTTCAGTCAGAGCCGCTTCAAACGGACATTAGCCCAATGGCTTTTGTTTTCTCAGCAGCTTAGAAACACTGATCCATTGGCTTCTAGCTGGCTTTGTCCCTCCCTGTCCAGCAGTCTGCCATCCTTGCTGTTGCTCTTTGGCTGGAAAAGCTTCCGAGGGTTTGTTCTTAGGTGTGAGGGCCTTTGTGCATATCTTGGGTTTATTTTCATCACTGGGGGAAGTTTAATCATCGTCTCCTCCAATATGATTACAGAAAAGTTTATCACTGTCCCACAGCTCTCAGGCACTGTTTTAATTTTTGCATCCTCTTTTCTCTCTGTGTGTTAGTTTGGATAAGACCTGAGTGTTAGCTTTCTATCCCTATTCAAAATACCCGAGAAAACATCTTCAAAGGAGAAAAGGTTTATTTTGGCTTGCATTCCATGGTTGCTTTGGGTTTGTGGGGAGGGACACATCACTGTGGGTTTTGGGGTACAGCAAGGCTGTTCACCTGCTGATGGCAGGAAGCAAAGGGAGAAAGAGGAGGGACAGGCCCCTAAATCCCCTTCAAGGGCTCATATTTCCTTTCATTAAGCTCCACCTCCCAAGAGTTCTACCATTTTCCCAGTAGTGTCATGCTGAGAAATATCCAAGATCCAAATGATAGCAACCTGAAACTTTCTTCTCTGTGTCCTATCTGCTATTAAATCTATGCAGTAAATTTGCACTGTAATTCCAGAATTTCCATTTAGTGTTCTGGTAGAACTTCAGTGTTTCTCTTAAAGTCTTCATGTCCTCAGCTATCCTAACTATACCTCTTATAAATTTTTAAGCATATTTGTGTGTCTGGCCCACTGAGGGAACAGCAGTCCCACATCTGTCCACATCTGCACCTTTGGTTATTCACACAGCAGCGCAGATGCTGAGCTCTGCCCTCTCCTGCAGCAGGGGCCCATGTAGCCTTAGTGTGTGATAAGCTTAAGGATGCAACGTCAGGGGTGGCCTGGGAGCTGGTGACTGTGCTGGGAGGAGCTTCTGTGGCCCCCAGGGAGAGGCACCCTCCAGGGGGGCTTCCTGTGGCTCCTGCGTGGCTCCTGCTGGCCAGGCATTCTTACTGAGCAGCCACCTGCAAAGGCCTTATTCATCAGCCTGAGTAGGAAACCGCATGGCTGGATAAAAGGGTTCCTGGAGGGTGCTGCTGTTTGTGTATTAGGTCTCTGGATCAGAGGTCCCAGTAGAGATATAAACCCAGCTTGGCTTCTGGGCTGTCTGGCTGGCTGAGGACCAAGGGGCCATTGTCAGGGGAGGCTGATTACTGGAGTGGGCTGTAATTGAAGGTTGTAGCAGCATGAAGCCAACGCAGCATCTCCAGCAGCACCTCTCTCCCCACACTGGCATCCCCTGGCCCTCTTGCCTGTGAGATGGGTCCTCCCAGGGCCAGGCCTGTGCCTCCTGTCCTGTGTGCTTTGTGGCTGTTGCACTGGGTGGGGAGGGGATGGAGAGCTGCACACAGTGACAACATAAGGAAGGAAGCTGGACAACACTGAGCCTTCTCTTCAGGCGTCTCTGCCCTCACTGTAGACATGGCTTTGCCTCTTCCCTGGCTTTTATCTTGAGGAGACTGGAGATCTCAGTTTGCAAAAGGGCATTTTACCCGAGTGAGTAAAGTAACAACTGAGAGAAATGCCAGAACCAGGCACCGGTATGTGCTTAGAATTGCAGTGGTCACTAAGTGGGTTAGGAACCACTTCCATCAGGTGACAGAAAACCGAAATCAGTGGTTGCCTGACAACTTCTTAAGCAGCTGTGCTTTCCAACCACATTACACAAAGCCTCAAAAAAGGGTGGCGG
Source organism: Fukomys damarensis (assembly GCF_012274545.1). Taxonomy (NCBI): domain Eukaryota; kingdom Metazoa; phylum Chordata; class Mammalia; order Rodentia; family Bathyergidae; genus Fukomys; species Fukomys damarensis. The sequence continues at coordinate 82,539,279 of NW_022900917.1, forward strand.
ACTCCAGCTGTTTCCGCTCTGTAGATATGGGCCTCACACAATTGGCATAGTAGTACAAGCCTGTAATACCAACACTTTGGGAGCTGAAATCCTGAATGAGCAATTGAGGAAGACCCTGTCACAAAAAATAAAAAGGAGGGGCCAGGGATTTAGCTCAGTGGTTCTGCCACCTGCCTCGCAAGCGCGAGGACCTGAGTTCGATCCAGGTACCAAAAATAAATAAATAAATAAATAAATAAAATAAAAAGGTGTAAGGATGTTGTAGCTCAGTGGTAGATCACCCTCCCCCTGGGTTTGATCCTCTGTACCCCCCCACACACACAAAGGAAGAAAGAGAAGGAGGAAGGAAGGATCCCTGCAGTCACCAGTGTTGCTGTGTAGACTGACAGGGAGAATGTGAAGTACCTCGCCCGCTCCCAAGCATCACATGGAACATGTACTACACAGCAGTCCCTCCACTTACGGACTCGGACTTGTCTTCCGGATCCTCATCCCAGCTCTTTCCTGTGACAGGCACCGGCGGCAGCATCGTGGTCGTGACAACGCATGGCTTACTTTGCCAAGAGCTGAGGATAGATGAGGACCTTAGGGAGGCAAAGACCTCTTTCCTGGGCCTGCAGCTCCTCCCCGAGGTACTCCACAGAGGGGTGTGGACATGGGGCAGGCTGCCTTGGCCCAGCGCAGTGCCATCGTCACCTTCATTTTAGCAGGGGCAGGTGTGGACCGCCTGTGCCGGGCGCGGTGAGGTGTACATCTGGAGCTTGCAGGACCTGGCCCAGGCTCCGCAGCGGATTCACCTGCAGGACTGCTCTGAGGTCAGCTGCATGATCCGTGTGAAGAGGCAGGTAAAGTGACGTGGGCTCCTGCCCTGCCTGGCCCCTCTGGCTGCTCCCGCCTTCTTGCTTCCTCTCCCACATTCCGTCTCTGTCCCCAGGTTGTTGTAATGCCTTGAGTTTTGTTATGTGATTTTTGTAGTGTGATTACGGTGCCTAGAAACCAGACTACCTCAGGGCTGCCATAGTAAATAATCACAGTCTGGGTGGCTTAAACAGCCAAACTATTTTCCTCCCAACCCAGAGGCTAGAAATCTGAAACCATGGTGGTGACACCTTAAAGTTTCCACCACTTCCTAACTGTGCCAAGGTGGGGACCAAACCTTTAGCACCTGGGTTATTAGGGGACACTTACCCAACCCATAGCAACAAGGCTCTAGGTATGGTCTGTCCTGGGGCAGAACTCTACAGTTGTGGGGCCGTGAAAATATAGCCTGCCCTCTCTTCCCAGAGCACAAGCATGGGGCAGGCAGAGGGTACACAGTCCCATGCCACAGGGCAGAAATCGGAAGTGAAAAAGGAGTTCCAGGTCCCAAGCAAACCTGAAACTCAGCAGAGAATTTCTGTTAGAGCCCCTCTCCACCAGCTTTACTGACATGTAATTAACAAACACAAATGATAACCATTTAATGGACACAATTTTATTTTTTGGGGGGGGCTACCAGGGATCAAACTTGGGACCTTGCACTTGCGAGGTAGGTGGCGGAACCGCTGAGCTAAATCCCTGGCCCTCACAATTTGATGTTTTGTTTTTGTTTTTGAGACAGTGTCTCACTATGTAGTTCAGACTGACCTGGAACTCACTATGTAGCCCAGACTGGTCTCAAACTCACAGCGATCCTCCTGCCTCAGCCTCTTGAGTGCTGGGATTATAGGCGTGTGCCACCTCACCTGGCACAATTTGATGTTTTGTTTTTGTTTTTGAGACAGTGTCTCACTATGTAGTTCAGACTGACCTGGAACTCACTATGTAGCCCAGACTGGTCTCAAACTCACAGCGATCCTCCTGCCTCAGCCTCTTGAGTGCTGGGATTATAGGCGTGTGCCACCTCACCTGGCACAATTTGATGTTTTGATACACAGTGCATAATCACCACAGTCAAGCTTATTAACATATGCATCACCTTACAGTTACTTCTGTTGGGTTTTGTTTTGTCAGGAAAACTTAAGATCTACCTCTTAGCAAATTTGAGGTATACAAGACCGAATTATTAACTATGGTCACATTATCCCCTAGGCTTTATGGTTTGGGACAGGTCACTCTGGCTTGAGGCTCCATCCTGTTGGCCCACCAGGTGGCCCATCCTCTGGGACACCAGGAAGGACATGAATTTGGGGGTGCATTAGCTCAGGCACTAGGAATAGCACCATACATCTTCGAGGGGCCCCCTTCCCAGCTGACTCTCCTGTTTCTTCCTGGCAGGTCTGGGTGGGCGGCAGGGGGCTGTCACAGGGAAGACCCAAAGGGAAGATCTATGTGATTGACGTGGAGAGGAAGACGGTGGAAAAGGAGCTGGTGGCACACGCAGACACTGTGAGGACTCTGTGCTCTGCTGAGGACCGATACGTGCTGAGTGGGTCGGGCAGGGAGGAGGGCAAGATTGCCATCTGGAAAGTGGAGTGATGGGGTAAATATGCATGGACCTCTCTGGAGCTGTGCCCACAGCAGAAACCCTGAAGTCTGGGCGAGGGCTGAGCCACGTGGTCAGTGGGGAAGCAGTCGGGACCTGTGTGGAATGTGTCCCCTTCTGTGTGCCCAGGACAGACAAACCTCCCAGCCCAAGAGCGGTCCAAGCAGGTGCTCCTCAGGCTGGTGGTGACAGCTTATTTGATAACAGCTACCTCTTCTGGGAAGTTACCATGTGTGCTGTCTGGAAAGTCCCAGAATCCACAACCAGAGTCTGCACGGGGTGAATCACAGGTGATCTGGAGCCCCTGGTGTCTGGTTTTGTGTCTCTTGTACTTCATTCATTCAACTACTTAGGTGTCACCAGGATGAAAATAGCTGGGCACGATGGTGAGCCAAGGTGCCCTATAGTCTTCCAGTGACTTTCCAGCCAGCCTTCTGGGCATTTGACAGTGACCACTTTGTGGTTGAGCAGGTTTGCACTGCCCAGGCTGCCCCCATAACAGATGACCTGCCAGAGGGGAAGGGGCAGCACTGTGATCAGCTTTGTTCATTCGGGGCTTGCGCTCCCTTTCTCTTTTCTTTTTTTCCTTCTCTCTCCTCTCCTCTCTTCCCTCTCCTTCTTCACCCTCCTCTTCTTCTCCCCCCTGTCTCTCTCTTCTCTTCCTTCGCTTCCTTCCTCCCTTCCCTCCCCTCCCCTTCCCCTTCCTTTCTTAATCCCCCGCCCTCTTGGCAGCACTGGAATTCAAATTGAGGGCTTCAGAATGAGCTTTATCCACAGCCTCTTCTATTTTGAGACAGGATCTCACTAACTCACTAAGTTGCTGAGGCTGAGCTCAAACTCAGCCTCCCAGTGTGCTGGGATTACAGGTGTGCTCCACCATACCTGGCTCATCTTTCTTTCTCATGAATTCAAAGTTTTTATAATGAAAAAACCTGGATTTTGTTTCTACCAAAGATTACAGACAGAAAGGTCTGACTGGACGAAGCAGGCACAATCTTCTCTCCAGAGCAGCCACCCTCCCAGGGCACAGCTCACTGACCCACGTCTCTAAATGTGTGTGTATATATGTAGGTGATGATTTATGTAACTGAAAAAGTTCTGTAAATAACCGAATATTTGCAAAAAGGACCCTTTGCCCACTGTTACACTGTGGTTAAGACTTCATTCCTGAGGCGTTCTGTGAGGATGATGGTTCCAGTGCAGTTGCTGAACCTGGAAGGGCACACGGTCCCTGTGGAACCACCATGAGCTCAGTCACAGCCCTCTGGAGCTTCTACCTTGGTTTTCAGGACACAACCAGACACCCAGCCAGAGCCTGCCTGCCAACTGGCTGCTGAGGGTGTTTGTGGATCTCCAGGAGCAGGGCCACACTCCAGCCCAAGGGAGCTTCCTTGTGGATACCTGGGCTCTGAAGAGCCAAGTCACTGACTGATATTTCCCCCCAAGGTGTGGGCATTGCAGGGCATCCACAGTGTGGTGCAGCAAGAGCTCAGTGCTTGTGGAAGGGCCTCAACTTCCAGGAGGAGGACTGGGCCAGCAGTGAAGGGCAGAGGTTGAATTTTGCTTTTGTAAACATGGAAACTTACAATGAAAGTCTGTCATAAAAACATGTTTAAATTATTTAATGTCAGTCCAGAGGGAACCAGGTGTTTTCAGCTTGTGAATAATAAATTCATTTATTTGATAAATGCTGACATCCACTTTCTTTCAGCCATCACTGACTGGTGGAAGAGGTCTTGACTATAATCCAGGACATTTTGAACTTGCTCTTGATTTGTTCTAAGCACCGATCCAATGGCAGACTTTTCGTTTCTTTTAGTCATGATCATAATTTCCAGGATCTATGTGACAGTGACTGTATTTGAAACAACTGGTGTAGAAAAAAACCTAGGGGCTTTTACAAAGTGGTCCTTTATATAGAGGAGGAAAAAGCAGTGAGCAGTGCAGTTAAGCGGGACGAATGGGTAGAGCAAGCGCGTGGTTCTGTGATGTAAATAGCGCCTCACTGGTGGGCTTCACCTAGGAGAAAGGGGCACTTCGGTGCGTCGGTTTCCCCTGTGCCTTGGAGAGAATCTATTAGGAATGATTTGTCATGGAAGGGTCAGAATGAGCTGGGATTCATTAGACTCCTCTGCCTTCCTGGCCTTGGCTTTCGCAATTTAAACTGGCACAAGTGTTGCTTTTGAGCCAGAAGCCATTGTATTTTAGGGTAATTTTAGCTCTCTGACAGGACAGGAAAGCCTTGGTGGGGGGTTTTGTGGGGCTAGAAAACTCCTGCCCACACTGAGGCAGAGTGATGGTGACCATTCTATGACTCGTTGTGCCTTGGTGCTGCCCGGAAATGGCTCTTAGAATGTGACTGTAACATCTGAATTGGCTTTTGTCACCTCTGGAGGACTCCTTAGGGAATCCTCTCTCTGAATTTCTTGCAGCAATGCCATGATACCACTGAGGTGACATAGGCACAGGGACAGTGCTGCCACTGAGTATAAGGTGACTGGGACATGCACTGGACAGGGACCCAGTTTTGGTGCCTCAGAAAACAGGCTGCCTGAGGGGCTGGGCAAAGCAGGTGGACCAGGGCCTGAGCCACATGACTCATGTCCCCTGCGAAACACGGGAGGTTCCTTTGTGCAGGGCTGGTGTCAAACAGAACTCCCAGTCCACTGCTGGGCACCCAGGAAATGCTCAAAGAATATTCCATCCTGGGCTACTTCCTGGGCTGATGTGAAAATAGTAAGAGCAAATGTGAAAGCTGCTGCAGTAGCCTTCTAAAGATACACCCATGTCCTAACCCCCAGAACCTGTGATTATGACCTTATTTGTAATTAAGGATCTTGAGACAAATCAATGGCAGGTATCCTGAGGAGAAGAGAGACACTGAGGTGGACACACAAGGAACAGGCCACGTGAAGATGGAGCAGGGACAGGAGGGCCACAACCACAGGACAAATGGAGCCACCCAGAGCAGGAAGAACAGAAAGGATGTTCCCCTAGATCCTCCAGAGGGAGCACAGCTCTGCCCACACCTTGATTTCAGACTCCTTGCCTTCAGTCTGCCGTCACTTGCTGAATGGCCACAGGATACTCACACGGCTCCTATCTATTGGGAGCTTGCTCTGGGAGGTGCTCACCAGGTGCTTCAAATGCATAGTTCTACATAATACTTAGAAGGCCTATAATACTGGGAGTACTGTTCCCCTGGTACACATCCGGGCACCCTGGCTCCAGTCCTGAGAGCAAAGTGGAAGGCGATTGATAGATGCTCCTCCTTTCCAAAATGGCAGGGGCAGTTTTTCCTAAGGAGCCTCCAGAGGTGGCCTTTCTCTGACAGGAGGCTTTGTTGGCAGTGGAGAGGCTGAGAAGTCAGCCCTGCTCAGCCAGTGCCCCGAGGGTGGAGAGAGTGCACTCGCTTCCTCTGGTAATGGAGAGGAGGACCTCACCCAGGTCTGCGTTTTTCCCTGGAGGCAAGGAAACACATTCAGTGGCTGTGGGTTCTATCTGTAGTGGTCTGCTAGGGGCTAGGGGACTGCTGCCACGAGGAGACGGATGCTGGGTGGCTCAGGTAAGACGAAGTAGGAGAGTGGTGTGCTGAGCTGAGCCCAAGAACACTAACATCTCAGAATGGATGGCCACAAAAGTAAACACTTAAAACATGACTTACCAAAAATAAAGTGGGAAAGCAGTGACAGAGGAACAACATAAAAAAGGGAGGGAGGAAGGTAGAGAGAGACCCAGATGTGACAAAGGGACAATTAATAGCAAGTTGGTATACTTAACCCTAGCCACACTGGTCATTAAGTGTGAATGACTAAACACGCCAATGAAAAGGCAGAGATTGTCAAACTTGATAAGAATGATATCCAACTGTATGCCGTGCATGCTGAGGGATGTACATACAAAAGAACAAAGAGTAAAAAAAATGAAAAAAGGTGTAACTGTGCAAATAATAAGCAAAAAGCTTATGGCTATATTAATATCAGATAAAACAGACTTCAATTAACACATAGGAAATGCATAATGATAAACTCAATTCATCAAGATAGGATATCATATTAATAATAGAGACTTAAGATACACAAAGCAAGCATGATAGAGCTGTAAGAGAAAACAGACAAATCTAAAACCTACCTGGGCATGCAGGTCCATGCCTGCAGTCTTCATACTCGGAGAGTGAGGTCAGTCTAGGCTACCTAAATCTGAGACCACCATGGACTATATAACAAGACCATCTCTAAAACAAGCAACCAAAACCATAGTTGATGTTAGGATCCTTCTCTCAGTTACTGACAGAAGAAATAAACAACTAGGAAGGATTCAGAAGTCAGTAGCCCCGTCAACCAACTTGACCTGACTCAGAATACTGCACCCAACAATAGGAGAATACCATTCTTTTCAAGTGCACAAACTTATCCAGTTAGAACATGCTGGATAATAGATTTGAAAATATTTAAAATTTACAGAGTATGTTCTCTGATTACACAGAAATTGAATTTGATGTCAACAGTAATAATATATTTTTTAAAAATCTCAACAAATTAAAATTATGTTGGAGATTAAACAGCCTATTTCCAAACAACTCATGGGTCAATGAAAAAAACATAAGGAAAATCAGAAAATGTTTTGAACTCAGTGAAAACACAGTATTTCAGAATTTGAGAGATGCAGCTGAAGTATTAAAAAAGTATAGCTTTACATGCCTCTATTAGAAGATTTAAAATTGATAATTTACTCATAAATCTCCATAAGAATATAAAAATATGTAAATTTAAAATAAGGAAAAAAATAATAAAGAGCCCCCCCCAAATCAATAAATGGGAAAACAGAATTGACAAAGCCAAACTTTTCATTTTGTGAAGTAATTGATAAGATTCTAGCAAGACTACTCAAGAAAAAAGAAAACAAATTTTCAACACCAGAAATGAAGGACAGGATTAAAATCTTATAGAAATCAAGAAGGAAAAAAGGGGCCGGGGATTTAGCTCAGCGGTTCGGTGGCCTGCCTTGCAAGCACAAGGACGCGAGTTCAATCCCTGGTACCAAAA
>NW_022900917.1:82547006-82565589 GCF_012274545.1 Fukomys damarensis
AAAAAAAAAAAAAAAAAAGGAAAAAAGGAAGGAAGGCAGGCAGGCTAAGAAATATAACCAAAAACAAAACAAAAATTTAATAGGCATCAAAAGGATATCATGAACAACTAGCTTGGATGAAATGTACAAACATCCTGAAAAACAACTTCATGAAACAAACACAAGGAAGGAGAGTAAAATCTGAATAATCCTATACCTAGAAATGAAATTGGCTTTGTAGTTAGCAACTTTATGTAGTTTCATAAAGAAAAACTCTTAGGTTCAGCTGGTTATCAGTGAATTCTAAGTTTTAAATATGGAATAACTGAATCCTCTGGAAACTCTTTCAGAAGGGAGGAGAGTACTTGCCAGCTCATTTTGGAACACCAGCGTGACCTTGCAATAAAATTGACCATGACTGGAAAATAAACGACAGATCAACTCCCCTCACGAATATGGACAAATACTTTAAAAAAAAAAAAAGGAAACTGATTCCAGCAGTATTTCAAAAGAAGGTTAATATACCATGACCAAGTGGGATTGTAAACTACAAGATTATTTTAACATTTAGAATAAATCAGTAGGGCCGGGGATGTAGCTCAGTGGTGCAGTGCCTGCCTGGCAAGCCTGAGGCCCAGGGTTTGATTCCTGGTGTAGAAAAAGAAAAAGTAAAAAAATAAAAAAAATAAATAAATCAATTTAGCATCGGAAAAACAAAGAAAAGCCATGATAATTGTGACAATAGATGCATAAAACATAAATCATTCATGATGAAAAATGATCTTGCAAGGAAAGAGGAAAAGTTGCTCAGACAGAGCACCTACAAGAGGCATAGAACAAACATCACACTTAATAGTAAAGACTAACTGTTTTTCCCCCAAAGCTGGGGAAAAAGCATAGATGTTCACATCAACCTTTCCCACTCAACACTCTACTAGAGTTCTAACCAGGGCCAAAGGCAAGAAAAAAAGGCAAAAAAATTGAACTAAAAAAGGCAAAACTGTCTTTAGTCACATCTTACCTAAATCCTAAACAATGTATTTCAAAAACTAGTGAGAAAATGCACTAAGGTAACTGACTACAAGCTCAATATTTAATGATTATAGCAGACAACTGGAGAAATTAAAATAGGATTTACAATAGCTTTAAAATGCAGCAAATAGATGTAAGTTTGGGCCAGGGATTTAGTTCAGTGGCTCCATGCCTGCCTTGTAAGCAAAGGTCCTGAGTTCCATCCCCGGTACCAAAACAACAACAAAAATAGATATAAGTTTAATGAAAGATGTAAAAGACCTGTACACTGAAAACTCAAAAACACTGATGAAAGAGAAATGACCGAAGGAAAAGATACACCATGTTCATGAATTGGAAGGTTAAATATCGTAAAGATGTTAGGTTTCTCAAAATTGACTTGATAAGAGTCAAAACTATAATTTTTAGAGTTTTTTAAAAATAAACTGAGAATTTGATAAGATATACATGAAAATGTCAAGAATTGTTGTCAACCTTTAAAAAGCCTGTCAAAAGTGGGCCAGGGATTTAGCTCAGTGGTGCCACCACCTGCCTCACAAGCTCAAGGTCCTGAGTTTTACCCCTGGTATAAAAAAAAAAAAAAAAAAAAAAACTGCATGGAAAATACAAATAAAAATAGTTTTTATACAAAACAAACAAACAAAAGAAATAGATCAAAAGCTTGGTGTAATGGTGCACCCCTGTAAGTAATCCCAGAAACTTGGAAGGCTGAGGCAGGAAGGCTACAAGTTTGAGTACAGCCTGGAAAACTTAGCAAAACCCTACCTCAAAGATGGGAAATAAAGAGATGGGGGGGTCACTTGGGATTTAGCTCAGTGGTTCCACTGCCTGTCTTGCAAGCACAAGGTCCTGAGTTCGATCCCTGGTAACCCCCGCCCCAAAAAAGAGCTGGGGCTGTAGGTCAGTGGTACAGCACTTGCCTAGTTGGCTCAAAACCCTGGGTTCAATCCCCAGTACCAACTTTCAAATCAAGATGGAGAACTCATATTACAAGATTTTAAAGTTAGCAATTAAGACTGCAGGAGTTGGCATTATGATAGGTAAGTACCTGAATAGAACAAAATACAGAATCTAGAAGTACAACAGTGAGCTGACTGTACAAATACAAAAATTCTGAGACATTGCATTTACAAAATCTGCTCAATAAATGGTACTACAACCACTAGATACTGAAAATGGAGGGTGTGGGAAGAGGAAGCTCACCTCTCCACAAAATTTAATTCAAAGTGGTTCACTAGTAGTGCTAGAAATGAGCACAGGGGAACATCTTTGTAATCTTAGTGCAAATATTTTTTAAGAGAAAAAATGCTAAATACAAAAGAAAATTGGTAAATTGGACTTCATGAAAATACACAATTAAGAAAATGAAAAAAGAAACCATGGGCTGGGAGAAATGCTGTATTTGAAAAGGATTTTTATTCCAAATATATAAAAGCCTCTACAAATCAATAACAAGATGATATTTTGGTCAACTAGTAAACATGTACTTTTTTAGACGTGATCTTGCTATGTGGTTCAGGCTGGTCTTGAACTATGTAGCCCAGGCTAAACTCACTGTGTAGCTTGAACTTGAGATGATCTTCCTGTCTCAGCATCCCCAGTGCTGAGATTATAGCCATGCACTACCATGCCTGGCTCATAAATGTCTAAATGACACCAAGGAAGACATGTGGTAGTCAGTTTGAAAAAAAAATTGCTTAATATCATTAGTCATTAGGAAAGTGTAAACTAAACACCATTTGTTGTTCACCAGAATAGCTAATGTTAAAAAAAAAACAACAAAACTCATAGTAGCAAAGGTAAAGATATGGAGCAAGGTCCGGTGATTTAGCTCAGTGGTTCCACTGTCTGTTTCACAAGTGCAAGGTCCCAAGTTTGATCCCTGGTACCCCCCCCACCAAGATATGGAGCAAACAAAACTCTCATACACTGCTGGATAAAAACAGTGTAACCACTTTGGAGAACTGTTTGGTAGTTTCTCTTTGACACATACCTAACCTACAGTCTATACTTACCCAAGAGAAAGGAAAACGTGTCTACAAAAATACTCTTACAAAAATGTTCAAAGCACTTTTTAGTAATAGCTCTAGACTGGAAATACTCAATGTGCACCCACTGGGGAATGGATGAGGTGTCCTCTCACCCCGGAGCGGTGTGTGGCATGGACAGGAACAGAAGTGCTAATGTGGCTCCCAGAAGCATTATGCTGAGTGAAAGCAGCCAGACACAGAAGCCAAAACACGGTATTCTCATTTGTAGTTAAGTTCAAAACAGACAAAACTAACTTGCTATGGCTGGAGCCCTAATTGTGGTTGCCCGTCTGGGTGGGAGTGAGCTGGAGTCCAGGCAGGACTTTCGGGAGTGAAGGAAATGTCCTCTGCAGACTGGCGTCCATCCCACAGGTGTACGCACTTGTCCAGACTCATGGACTCACACACTCAACACCCGTTCCACTTACTGTGTGTAACCTCAGAAAATAAACAAGAGGGGACTGGTGGTGCTTGTCTGTGATATCAACTATGATGGAGGTAGTGGTAGGAGGACTACAAGTTTGATTCCAGGCTGGGCAACTCTGTAAGACCCTGTCTCAAAGTGAAAATGTCTGGGGATGTAGCTCAGTGGTACAGTGCTCCTGGATGTGATCCCAGAGCTGAAATTTAATTTTAAAAATCTATATACAGGTGCTAATAATAAAAATCAACATTTTGTTAAACCAAAGAGATCATACATTGTAAAACAACATAGTGGCCCACTTTTTGCTTTAAAAAATTTTTTTTACACTAGTCTACGAAGGGACAAAGTTGTGAAGGCTGTGCCAGTTGCGGGGGGGACTTGGGTGATGATTTCTTGGTACATATTGACAGCTCCTTCCACCCTAGATGGAGGGAGGCCAGGAAAGGGACACAGCTGGGGTCTCTGTACTCAGCTGGATGCCCTCCACCCCTAAATCCTTATGAGTGCCGGTTCCCACTCCTGCTGTACTTACCAGATGGGCTGACCTCTGTGATATCTCCATGCCATGGGATATGATGGCCAGGCCACCACCACTCCTCCCATAGAAGGCCCTTCCCAAATGCCACCCCTCCATCTGGGACTTCCTAGTAGGTCTCTGGCAGGTGGGACTTCTGCATCAGCACTTCCTCTCCTGTCCTCCAGGCAGGGTCTTGGGGCCTTCAACGTTCTTCTGTCCTGCACTCTATCTGTGCCACTGCAGATGCTCAAGGCATGGATCCTTTCAGTCCCCAAGACCGGAGACCGGTGGCAGGGAACAGGCCCACCATGATGCCCTGCCCCTGCTCTTAGACCCCCTCTTCCCTTGCCCTGGAACACAGGCAGACCCTAGCCCCCCGGGCCTTACCCCAACTTGGCACCCTTGCCACCATCTGCCTGTGCACCTGGTGCTCCTGGCCAGAGGAACTGTTAAAGAAACACACCCGTTCAGGGTTTGAATCCTACTAGCCTTGTGACCTGTCCCCTTTTATATCCTCTGCTACCAACTGGCTGTGGCAGTGAGAACCTTCTCAGAAGGCTGCCAGAAGACCCAGATGATGTATTCTACCCAAAGAAGACCTACGGAGTCCACTTCCAGTCCCCAGGACCCTGCATGTATCAGGGGCCACCTACTGTCCTCGTATGGCTTAGGTACTCAAGCCTCAACCAGAGGCTTATCAGCCTGAACTAGACCTTATTCCCTCAAATGCTTTCCCTAGGGGCAGCCAGTGGTTTGCTGGCAGAGCTGGCTCCCTATTGTGGGCTCCAGGTTTGAAGCCTGGAGAGCCTGAGGGCATCAGTGAGCCCATTCTGTGCCCACCCCCACTTGCAGCCCTGATCATAGTCTACCTCACACACTAGACCCACCAGGCTCTCGGAGGGCTGATAGCCCCAGCAAAGTGACAGTGACAGACACCCACACGGTCACCTTAGAGGGAAAGGTTTATTATGACTCAACCACACAGTTAACAGAAACAGAGGCAGGAAGGCTCTGGCCTCAGCACTGGTCCTTCTGTGCAGGAGGAAGTCAGTGTGACACACACCGAACTGGGCGTAAGACATAGTGATGCAACAGTACAGCATGCACCAGATGCTTATGTGGCAAAGGATGGGATAAAACTCAAGGCTGGGCAGAGACAGGATGCTGCTATTGCTCACCTAATAAAAAAAGTCATGTGCAATATTACTCTTTATAATCCCTTTTTCTCATAAAACATCATGTGTTTAACACACACCTGAATCATTGCTAAAATCAGCAAGAGCTATCACTATAGTGCTCCAACTTAATAAGTTGATAGAGTTGTCTTGTGGCCAGTTCGCAATGGAACTACATAGTTTTGTTCTGAGGTGCCTGGGGTGTTTCTCTGGTGTCAAGGCATTTCTAACAAAAAGATCATCCTGCTACCCAGAGGCAGTCTCAGCCCACGGCATACAACATGGTGCCCCAGTTAGCTCTCTGGGAGGTCCGAGGATGGACTGGTCAAGGGGATGTGGGGGATCCAGCCTAGATGGTGATGCGGACTTCACATGAGATGACAAGAGGTATGCAGGCTGGATCCAATACAGTATGGGTGCAAGGGCCAGTTCGACTTGGTCTGAGCTGACACCACACACAGGTGGTACTGGGCAGAGTTCCCAGGCACTCGGAGCCTGCACTGGCTTGACTGGCAGCAGACCTCAGAAGCATTGCATGTTGACTGACAGGCGAAGACACATGAGCCTGTTTCCAGTGGCAGCTGTCAGAGGAGCCCTGGGCAGCCAGCCTGCACGTTCACGGTTTGGGTAGCTGAAGATGGAGAGACTTAGGCAGAAGCAAAGCAGCCTGGTGTATTCTTCTTGAGGTTGGTCAGTGTTCCGTGTCCACAGCCACACTTAGCAGATCTCACAATGGCGTCTATGGTAGGTGTCCAGGTGCCTCCATTGCTGGTGCTGCTATTCAAACCACAGGGAGTATTTTTCAAACATGCTACTGAACACTGCAGGCTGTAGAAGCTGGCACCATCCCAGGGCTGGGAGAGCAAAGTGTTGCCCTTCACAGGAGTCCAGCCACCCCTGGTTGCCATAAAGAGGCCCAATGCTGGGTTCCTGAGCTGTCCAAGACCTACCTCTCCCACTCAGTGCTATTCAAAAACACCCTGAGCACTGCTGGAAACCACTGATCATTTGCAGAGGGCTCCACTGTCCTGCCTCCCCTAGGGCACATAACTAGACACAGTGTTCCTCCCAGGCCCGGGCCTCACAGGGATAGAGGCTTACAAGGCTGGGGTCTAAAGCAGCAGACATGTCAGCTCACTTCAGATGCTGGTGCTGAGAACCTGCTTTACACCGAGAAAGAGGGAACACCCCCTGCCAGCCCAAGAGCCAACCAAGGGAACTAGTGAGAGACTAGCTGGGGTGGCCCACAGCCCCCTCCACCCCTTCCTACCAGCTTACATTCCTGCACAGGGACACTTCTGCCATGTGTTAAGGGGTACCTCTATAAAACAATTTTACTTGACTTTTTGGTGTGTGGAACCAGGGATCGAACTCAGGACCTTGTGCTTGCCAGGCAGACACAGTGCCACTGAGCTATATCCTTGCCTTAGTTGGCTTTTACAGGGCACAAAAATGCCAATCTGACCAGCATCACCCTACCCTAGTAGTTAAGTTTATGTGCATTATACAGTATCCAACCAGCTGAAACCCTACAGATACATACCATTAAATGCTCAAAGGACCCCATCCTGGAACCCTGCAAACTAGCCCCTGAAGGTACTACATGGCCAACTCCAGGATGTGTCCTCAATGCTGGCTGTGAGTAGGCATTGCTTGGCCCTGCCAGTCCCAGAGGCCCAGGCTACCTAACAGTGCTTTTCAGGTAACAGCTATAGATGGGCTCTCAGTAAGCCCACCAACCTTGGGGCTGCATTTGAGGCACAATAATCGAAAACCACCAACACCTGAGCCACTTTGACCAAGGCGAACTGCAGGCATGATCCCTGCTTCTTGGCTTAAGACACAAGGTGATGACACTAACAATTTCAAATGACTACAAACTTGAACAATCTCATTGCAAAGGAAAGGTTGAGGCAAAGGCTTTGGCTACTAGGTCCTCACATACCCAGGTGTGATTCACACCCAGAGCTCTGGGTCACCTTTGTCTGCCTCCCAGAACTTAAATCCATCATCAGCTCTAGGACCTAAGCCCAAGGGCCTGCATACTAGCCAGACCTACATGGGAATACAGACTCCGGTTATAGGTATCTGGAGAACTCAACTCATAGCTTTACAACTCTAGCATGTGTGAAGCCACTTCTATCACTGAGGAGCAAACAGCAGCCATGCCCTTTGCTGTCTTGTTTTCAGCAAGTTAATAGTCTAACAGGCTTGCGACAAGGCTTGTGGTGTGAACACAAGATCAAGGTCAAGTCAAGACTGAGACCTCAAGGGCTAATGCACTGCAGCCAGTGTTCTCAAGCCCCTTCCTCCAGAAAGGTATTCTTGGCCATGACTGAACATCCTGCACATGCAGCTGTTAGGGGACCACTGCAGTATCTATGGTTCATTGGGACACAGAGTGGGACACAGTGCAGCACATGGCCCTCCCGGTTGCTCCTGTTTGCTTGGTGAAGACCTTGATTGGTTGGGGCCAGTCCCAGCCCAACCTGTATTCTCAGGACTATCTGCTCTCTAGTTGCCAGGTGGAGAAGCAGAATCCACAGCTGTAAGCAGATTACAACCCAGGTAAAGGGAGGAGGAGATACAATCTCAAGCTACTAAGAATCAAGTTGCATAGAATGACTTGTCAAACCCAGACCTGCCTATCACCCCGAAGAAAGGTCAGATCATCCAGCCAATGGGCACTCCGCTGGTGGTGGAAGGGCTCCCATCATGCCAGCTGTGTGTTCAGACTTTCCCTATCCAAGCACAAGACTCTCCAGGCCACTCCAAGTGCCAGCACATAGAGAAAGTATTAAGGTCCTGAAGCCAGGCCTCGGAAAGACTGGGCTTCTGAGGAAGGTCCCAGGCTGTAGGAACACTCCTTGTGGACAGGCACTGGACTGCTCCTCCAACAAAACACACACAACCTACAAAGCACCATCAGTGACAGGAGACACAGCAAGACCAGAAGTCTGCTGAGGACACTGAAAAGCCATTACTTTAAGTACACAGAAAATTCAAGTAATTTATTTAAAAACTGCTTAGTTTCATCTTGAAAGGTCCCAGGCTGTAGGAACACTCCTTGTGGACAGGCACTGGACTGCTCCTCCAACAAAACACACACAACCTACAAAGCACCATCAGTGACAGGAGACACAGCAAGACCAGAAGTCTGCTGAGGACACTGAAAAGCCATTACTTTAAGTACACAGAAAATTCAAGTAATTTATTTAAAAACTGCTTAGTTTCATCTTGAAAAAAAGCATGACTCTCATGCATTTTAAAGTACTTTATTTAAAAAACATGGACTTGAGGCAGCAATTATGATAAGACTTGACTCCATCTGTGTGATGTGCAGAGCTTCTTCCTCCTGATCTCAGAAAGCTTAGACTGACCATTTCACATAAGAAGAGCAGAGACTGCCTAGTTTCAAATAAAGAGATTGTGGTTTGAAAAACATTTTCAAACAGCTGCAGCATTTGATGAGTTTGCTTGGGTGTGGAACCAGAACACCACTGGTCAGGGCCTTCCTTTCCCAGATGCTTGCTTCTCTCTGTGTTGGTTCTAATCCCAGTGGTGAGTGAGTGAGCAGGCAAGAAAGTCGCTGAGTTCAGACAGGTTCCAGCAAGCACATCTGGCCACAGCAGTGAGGGATGCCTGAGCCTCCATGTCCTGCTTGGAGGCTGCTGTCCACCACGCTCGAGGTAGCCTTGCAGCGGGACTGGAACTCTGTGCGGATCTCCAGCATAGGCTTAGATGAGACAAAGTGCGGTGAGGAGCCTGGGGACTGGGCTGAGGAGCTCCAGGCATGGATGACCGGGCAGGGTCTGGACGCAGACATGCTCACACAGGTAGGTGATCCAGCAGCACTGGATTTGAGAGTTCAGGTTGTCCAGGAACTGGTGTACGTCATGCCCTTGGCCTTCCTGCCCACAGCCACCTCAGGGCCCTCCCCAGCTTTGGTGTGTGGCTGTGCCTGCGCACAATGCCACTGGGCATGACGTGTCAAACTCTCTGAGGGAAAGGAGATGCTGTTCTTCTAAGAAAACCACAGTAGTTAAAAAAAAAAAAGGAAAAAAAACTTTGTCTAAAATAATCATAAAGAAAAATACTCTCCAACAGCGGCAGCACCAACAGAACATGACAAGATCTGAGGGGCATCCATGAACCTGTGGGTGGCCAGAGGGATACCTGGGAAGGGTGTTCTCCTCACTGACTACACTGCTCTTGTCTGGAGTGCCCAGACTACATATACCCAGGACATCAGAGGTTTTGCATTTTCATTATAATTTCAGAAATGCAAAAATCCCATTTTTTCTAAATTACTTGACTATATTGTAAATGTTTTAAAATGTAAAAACATGCAGAATAATATACCTGCAGAATAAGACAGTTGAAATTAAAAGATTTTTCAATTAAAAAAAGATTTCAAATGATTTTTTTTAATTGTGGAAAAAGTAATTAGTGTGATAATTTTGCCTAATAGCTCAAACCTACCCTACAACTACTGAACTTCAAGGGTTCGGAGAAGAAGCACTGGCTGATCTGCTGCCCCCACAACCACCAGCAATGCCAGTGGCCGGCAGCCTCCCCTCCCGTCTCCACTGTGGAATGTGTCAGCTGGAGCTCAGACCATGGACTCGGTCTCCACTGGGCCCTGCAGACCCTCCTTCCGAGAGAGCTTCAGGACTGTGGGCTTGTCACTGCCTTCACCGTCACCAGCAGGCTGAACAGACAGGCCTTTCTGCTCTTCCTTGGCTTCCTCCGATACCTCAGGATAGATCACCAGGAATGTGGCTGTCAGGAAACCCAAGAAAGAGCCCACAGAGGCCACCATGGGGATGACACGAACAGTCCCCACAATATCAACCACACCCCCGAGGGCAGACGCCACCAGAATCTGGGAGATGTAGACCTGGCAGGAGAGGATGGCGCAGTCGATGCCAAACCCACGCTTGGAATTCCCAGGGCTGTGGTGGACGTACTGCAAGAGAAGGGAACACGTGTGAGGGGCCGTGCAGTTGAGATTCAGTGCCCCACATGTCAGTGGTACGAGCACTGACTTGAGAGTTGACAGGCAAGGCCCGCTTCCTCTCAGCTTCTAAGCAGCCACTTCCACTGAATCTCCCGACCCCAGCTCCTACACTGCCAACTTTGCAGGTGGGAGAGGCAGAAAGTCCCAGCTCTTGGGAGGGGAGGAAAATGGAAGCAACTTCACCAATGCCATCAGGACACACGCTCTCTGGGACCCACCTCCAGCCTAAGGAAGGGTGGCAGGGGAGAGTTTAGGTGAGGTGACTCTCCTTACCCTGGGGGGTTCTCTAGTGGGGGCCAGGGTGCAGGGGAGCTATGAGCCTGTGTCACCCCATATGTGGCTCAGCACATGGTCAAGCAGACTGGACCAGTGCAAACAGAGGGGCAGCTTCATCTGTTTCTCAAACAAGACAGGAAAGGACACTGGTACGCCTGCAATGTTGTGCTCATACCAAGTCTCCAAAGGAAACTATCCTGGAGATAATGAAAAACCAGTCCACAAAGAAGAAACAAGCTAATTCTAGATATACGTGTGTATACATCTTGGTACGTACCACAACTACAGTGGAAAAAGATTTTAATAAACTTTTCATAAAATGAGCAGACACAAAAATAGTAAAAGATAAGAGGAGTGAACAAACTCAATCTAAGTGAGATAGGGCACAACGTGTAGAATACACTTTCTCTTCAACTACATACTGAACATTTATCAACACCTGCAAATACCTTGGGCCACAGGGGACTCCTAACTACTTTTAAGGGCCGAGATCATAGAAGAATATGTTCTCTGACAGCGAAGAATGAGAAATCAATAAAAACACAACTATGGAAAATTCTCCCAAATGTCAGAAATTCATCACATACTTCTAAATAATGGTTCAAAACAGAAATCATGACAAAAATGAGAAAACTCAAGTGACTGAGCATGCAACATATTAAAACCTGCAAAATGCAGCTAAAGGTGTTTGTAAAGGGAAATTAGTAGCTTCAAAGGCTAATATGTGGCTGAAAATCAAATTAAAAAATTAGAAAACAGCAAATTAAAACAAGATATAATAGAAGGGACAGTAAAGAACAGCAACCAATAAAATGCAAAGCAAACAAGAGGAATGAATAAACCAAAGGCTCTCTGATAGCACAAAATCAATGAATTCTCAAATAACTAATATCAATGAAAAAGATGGTATCAGTATAGGTGTTATTACAGCATAAGGAAATATAAGCAATTTAATGGCAATAATTTACAAAGTTTAAAAAATTAATAAAAAATAACTTGCCAAGTTCAGAGGAAGTGGACAAATTCTCAGAAAACTCCAACTTATAGCACTGTGCTTCCCTGAAAGACAGTAAGGACCTCCCACTGGAGTGTGAAAGAGCAAACTCATCACCACCACTTTTATTCAACACCATGGCAAAGGGTCTAGTCATTGCAAGAAGGCGAGGATAAGAAAGAAAATGTATCAAAGATTAGGGAGGAAGAACTAAAGCTATTCACAGGTGACATGGCTGCATGTCCACAAGCACCGACAGCTCTGAGAATTCATAAAAGATTCAAGGTCATATTTGTGGATGGAAAGGCTCACCATGCAAAGTTATTAACTCTCCCCAAACTGATCTACATATAAAGTCAATGTATTTTCAATAAAGGAAAGCCAGAAGGAGTCTAATATTCAGGTAAAAAAATAAACAGATGAGTAGCCAGGACAATCTTGCTCTCAGGGAAGAACGTACACTATAGGGTCTGAGGACTTATTACAGAATTACCTTAGTCAGGACAGTGGGACATTTATCCAAGAGGAGAAAGACCAAAGGGCCAGAAGCACCCGCACACACTTACACTGATGTGTAGTTTATGATACAGATGGTCCTGTAGGGTGGAAGGACCCGGGGCAGGTGAGTGCCCATCTTCAGGAGCGAGTAAAAGAACCCTGATCTGCTACTTTAAGCCACACATATTGTCTGTCCAGGCAGAGGTAGCAGAGCACAAAGCACCCTGAAGGCTGAGGAATGCGTGTGGCTACATGTCTGAAAGAGCCTGAACTAAAGAACCAACCCCTCAAAGAAGGATGATCAAGAACCCATAGGCACATGGGGCAAATGGTCAGGAAGCCAGGGACGTACTTAGCATGCAACCAGGAGCCCAGGCACACCAGGGATATGGTCAGGAATGCATGGGCACACCGGGGATGTGATCCAGAGCCCAGGCACACTGGGGATGCAGTCAGGAACCCAGGCACATCAGGAGTGTGAAAATGCACAAAACGCTGGTGGCGATGAGTCACACAGGATGAGGAGACATAAAAGAAGCCAGACATAGAAAGTGCAGTCATAGAAAGTTCAGAAATATATGGCGTTAGAAGTTGGGGCAGTGGTTACCTTTAGGCTGACAGAAGTCAGATGCAGGGGCTCTGGCAATGGTCTTCCTATCTGGATTGGTTATACAACTGCGTTCTCCCTTCCCAAGAGCCATGAAGCAGTTTACTTATGATTCAGTTAGTGGTCTGCTATGTTTTAACTTAAAAGTTCATTTAACCACTTAATAGTTTACCCTGAGCATCAGTCAGGCAGTGTTTATGTACTAACCTGAGTGCTACTTGGGCAGGTGCAATTTCAACCACCTTGTACTGAATACATTTGATAAAATTGTCATTTTTATATTTCTGGTTATATTATTTTATAAAAATCATGAAAAAATATGCAATTTTTGGTTATCCCGTATTTAAATAATTGGACTGCCAAGTGATTAAAAAAATGATGCCATCAGACTTTCAGTTCTACTATTTTTGGTGTGCTGCTTCTTCTTCTTCTTTTTTTTTGGTACTGGGGATTGAATGCAGGACCTTGCACTTGCAAGGCAGGCACAGTGACACTGAGTTAAATCCCTGGCCCTGGTGTGCTTCTAATCAATAAATTTATTTGCTTAGTGACTGCATCAGAGATTAGGAGTGAAGAGAGTGTAGGGTTAGGAATAAGACATGCATTTCTCTCCTCTCCCTGAAGTCCTACAGGTTATGCTGGAGAGACTTGGTCTACACCTACACCTGGGTTGCAGAGCATCAGAGATGAGCCTCTTGCCCAGTGGTGACCCAGTGACCACACTAGCCTCCAGAAGTCTCTCAGCTGACCAGGACAGCCGGAGGAGACTTGTGACCAGGGATTGACCAAGGCAACTGGCAGTTCTTGGCTTCATCAGAATGGAAGATGGAGGGGATGATCTGTGTCTGGGACACTATACAGGGAGAAGGTGCATAGCTCACGTGGAGGACAGAGCAGTGTACTGAGCCCAGGCTCTGGACCAGACAGGCTGTGGACCCAGCCTGAGGCCACTTCATTGCCACCCTACCTGGGCACTCCAAGGCCACACATACCTCCTTGATGTCATGGTAGTGCCCTAGCAGGGCATAGGGGCAGTAGGAGATGCTCATGGACACGATGCCCATGGTGCTGATGGTGACCATGGCCACATAGACATTGGGGAACATAGCCATCACAGCTGTGCCCACAGAGAAGCCCAGTGTCCCCAACACATAGATCACTCTGATGCTCAGGTCATAGTTGTCTAGGTACTTCTGTAGCAGGGCTGCAAAGAGAAGCCACAGGAATAGTGATCAAGCTGCCCACTCAAGGGGGCCCCCTCCCCACCCCTCCTCTCCCAGCAGTGCCTCCCTGTGACCAAACCTAGGCCACCATGTGCAAGCAACATCTCCTCTCTCACCTGACCTGTCGCTACACACTCTCCAAGAATACCTCCATTAGAGTGGTGACAACAATGCGGTCACTCTGGTGTTGGCACCTGGCTGATCAGGATATTTATACCAGCAATTTCCAAGTCCTCACGAGGATAACCCTAAGCTGACCTCCACCCCTTGGTTCAGGCAGTGTGTGGGCAGGTAGTAAATCCCAACCATGACTTGCTCCAGTTCCAGTGGTGAGTGCTGGAACTCACCATGAGTGCTGGTCCCAAGACAGGAAGCTGCCTCCTTGACACCCCACTTCAGGATATAGCTGCCCTGAAAGGAGAGGCCCTGTCTAGCAGCTTAGCACAGCTACTCCTGCTCTGACTCCTGAGTTCTGGGCTAGGGTCTGATCTCCTTCCAGCCCTGAGCTGGCAGGGCTGGAACAACATGTCTAACATAGTTGCCGTCAAACTTGGACTGCGCTGCAGGACAGCATGTGGTAGGGCATCCTGAGGGTCTTGTGAAAATACCTGTTCCTGGCAGAAATAAGGGCCCCACTCACAATTCACATTTCCAAGCTCTGAACATTCCCAGCTGCAAACACTTACCTGACCTGGGCACCTCTTACCTGAGCAAATAGCACCGGTAGCAGCATAAATGACCAAGCCCCAGCAGCCCATCTTCACACCGGCATTGTAGGCCTGCCCTTCGGTGGAGTTAGAGGCTGCCTGTTTCAGAAAGAAGTTGGAGTTAGGGACATTGGCAAGCTATTTAACAGTCTTAGCAAACAGAATCACCTCTGAATCCAGGTCCAGAATCTGATAAATCACTTCCAGCCTCTTGTGGCCCCCTCAATAAAAGGTGGACCTCTATACCCAGAAGATGGGCTGGTCTTGACCAGTAGAAGTGACCCTGCCCTCTTGAGCTGACATGGTAGACCTGGCGGGGTGAAGATGGACCCTGAGTGCGTGTAAGGCCATCATGGCCCTCCTGAAGAGATGGCCAACATGGCCACAAGGGGAGCCCAGGTGATGTCATGGGGCCCAAAATAGCCGCCAGCTGAGCCTAAAGGGTAACAGCAGGTTGTCACCTTAACTGCCAAGTTCTAGGCAGTGTAGTTCAGGGCAACAGATGGCTAAAGCAATGCCCAATCAGGCTTCTGAGAGTGCTGCAACCCTCTGACCTGTGACCATATTGGGCTAAGACAACTGTAACATGGAACAAAGACATAGGTCAGCCAGCTGCCTTCCATGTATTCTCCCTGATGTGGTCACATGGGCACAGGGCCAGCAAAGGCCGCCTTGGAAGGACACCCAATGATAAGGCCCTCCTGGCACACCCTCCCAGCCTACAGAGCACTCACCTTGGGGTCCCCCTCAAAGATGACCTGGCCCATGAAGTCGGTGTAGAAGACAGCCTCAGCGATGACAGAGAACCAGGTGAGCAGGTGGCAGAGGCAGAGGCGCATCAGCTCCCTGGGCATCTTCAGCATGGACAACCACAGCAGGCGCACAGTGGTCTCACCCTCACCCTCCTCACTCTCTGTGTCCCCGCTGGAGGTGGTAGCCCCACTCTGGTTCCGGTGCCGGCAGCGTTGCCGTTGACGCTGCTGCAGGTCATAGAGGTCACTCATGCTGCGGGACGGCTTGATCAGGACCACTGCATTGGCCCGACGGTAGCGGTAGCAGTGGGACCCAATCTTGCCATAGTAAGAGAAGGTGCTGGAGGCTTGCCGGCGGAACATGTGCCTGCGCCGCCTCATGGAGCTGGATGTGGCTGAGGGCTTCAGGTCCACCCTGGTGCAGCTGCTGAGGGTGTCTCTCAGCGGGGAGCCACTTCCATTTGGGACTCTAGCTTCATTCAAGTGATTATCAAGCAAGGTATCATGCTCCTTGGTGGTTTCCCTGAGGAAGGTGGACAGGTGGGGCAGCCTGGCCTTCAAGAGCTCTTGGCTGGTGCTGTGGGGGGTGCTGGGATAGGAGGCATCTTGGAAGATGGAGGGCTCGATGTCATACAGGAAGGGCAGCTCGGGTTCCATATCCAGTGTGGCATCTGGCATGTGCAGCACGGAGTCACTCTTGCTGCGCACGATGTCCACATCAAGGTAGTCAAGGGCTAGCTCGTGCTCCGACTGTACCTCATCAGGGAATGGAGGGCTGCTGTTCTGCATGCCCCCACTAAGGGCATTTAGGCGGGTGGTGGGGGCCAAGCTGCTGCCAGGCCTAGCACTGGGCAGGGCAGTGGCTTCCTCCGAGTTGCGGTCCTGCTGCGGGCTGTACTGCTCTTCCTCGATGCTGAAGATGTGCAGGACCACCGACACCATAAAGATGATGGCAGCAAAGAAGAAGAGCACCTGATTCTGGGTCCGAAACCAGCTGCCCAGGAAGGTCTGAGTCCAGTCCAGCCCACCCAGCACATAGCCAATGGCACCACCGAGGCCTAGGAGGGGGAGAAGCAGCAGGTGAGCTGTGTGGATGCTGTAGTCCCTGCTCCCAGGCCTAGTGTGGGAGGCCAGTGCCAGGGTGGGCTGGAGGGCTTCACCCTCAGTGGGGTCCTGGGCATGCTCACAGTTATGTTGTGAGTCAGGACACAAGGTCTTGGCACGGGGAATGAGAAAAGGGTAGGAAAAATAAAACAAGAAGCCCTGTTAGCCCCAGGTCTGAGAATTCTGGCCTTATGAAATTCCTGCTTAATAAATTAAGAGCAAATTAATCCCAGGAGTGGACACAAACCGCCCCCATACATGCCTATCTGTACTGAATGCCACTTCCTAAGCATGGCTAAAGATAGTGGTCAGTTCAGGGCCCCAGCCATGTCTACCCAGCAAGCATGTCACCCCAGCAGGCCTGACTTCACTCTCCCTCATCCCTGCTTACTTCAGTGGTCAGGAGGATGTCCTTGGTTATTTCCTAAGCCCTGGCCACTACCTCTCTGCCTTCTAGCATCTGAGATGCTAGAGGGACAGCACTGAACCTGGGTGCATAGGTTCCTCCCCTACCCACACTGGGTTTGGGGAGTAGCTGCTGCCAGCCTGCCTTGGCATGGGCACTTTACCAGCAGAGAAGGCATGGATGTTGAGGGCCATGTCTTGCTCCTCACTGTCCACCACGTCCAGCAGATAGGCACGGATCGGGCCCTCGGTAGCATCAGCACTGAAATCCAGGACCACCACTCCCAGTACTGTGAGTACGATGCCAATGGGCTGCCGGTTGGGGACATCACCAAGGGACAGACCTGGACAGAGCACAGACAGTGGTCAAACCTCAGGGCCAGGTGAATTGGGCTTCTCTAGTAAATAGCCTCCCCTCCGTAGAGAGCCAGCTGGGAACAGCACAAGACACTCCACAGGACAGCTGTACTCTGTGGCAGGCAGACTCCTGGGAAAGAGGCTTTCTCTTTCCCTTTTCTGAAGTTTAGAGGGTATTCTTTCTCTTCACCCTCTGGACCTTGACAGCTTTCTTATCCTGTCTATCAAGCAGGAAGGGGAGCTGCACTTTCCCCTGCCTCCAAGGGGGGGGTGCTAATTAGTGTCAGTGGGCAGGTGGGTATGTGGGCAGCTATTTCTGCCTCCTCTGCACTGGCCCCAGAGAGCCAGAAATGAAGACCTTTCCTGAGTCCTATGCTGCCTGAGGCACCAAGCTAGACCCAGGTGCTGTGGAACCCATGGGAGACTCCAGACCCAAGTGGAAAGGACCCTGAACAAGCACTGGATTTGAGACAAGGCTCTGAGGAGGATGAGCAGAGCTGCAGCACCCCACCATCCTTAGGAGGCAGGCTACATGGTCGCAAGAAACCACCTTCCCACATCGGGTCTCCTGTGCCTCAGGGGAGTCTGCCCTGAACCCTGAGGTCAGTTACTAACCCTATACCTGACCAGCCCTAGCTGGGTCGCACCTGATGCCAGGAGCGGTGGGGAGCAGTGCTCCTTATACAAGCCTCAGGAGCAGTGGGAACAGGACTGAAGCCTGGGTCCAGGACCACCTCAAAGCATTGTGAAGAGGCTGAACCTGGACCCACAAGAGGGCCCCCAAAAGGGAGTTTCTGTCTAGGAGCTCCAACAGGCCTCCAACAGTGGTCATAAGGCAATGCTCAGGCTGGCTACAATGGGGCCACACGTGGGCGGGGCCACACGTGGGCAGGGCCAGCCCCGTGGACACAGCATGGGGCTGCCATCACTCTGTATGGGAGAGGGGAGGACTGCTGCCTAGGGTGGTGCTGACCAGCCTGGAGCCAGCATCAGGTGCCAGGGTTGGAGGAGGCTGACCCACACAAGGGAGGTAACACACCAACAACAAGGGGCAGGGGGCAGAGTTGTGGCCATCCCGCAGGCCCTGAGAAGCTGAGTGGCTCCTCTGTACCAAGGACTTCTGAGAGCTTCCTGTCCACCCTCTGGGCTTCTACCTGACTCTGCAGTCCTGGGCAAGCTCCTGGAATGCAGAACACATACCAGGCAGCTCCAGCTCAAAAGTGTGTGCCAGAAAATGAGGTTTTGTTTTTACCAGTTTTGATGGATGCACTCATAGCAAAAAAAATTTTCCCACACATAGTTGCTTTAATTAAAAACAAAACAACAAGAGGCAAAACAATATGTGAGCATGTGAAACAAAAAAATAAATATCAAACTAGGATCTGGATATTTTCAATACCAAGTCTGAGAAAAGGAGAACAAAAAAAAAAAAAAAAAAAAAAAAAAAAAAAAAAAAAAAAAAAAAAAAAAATTTATAAAAAAA
>NW_022900917.1:82565818-82590727 GCF_012274545.1 Fukomys damarensis
AAAAAAAAAAAAAAAAAAAAAAAAAAAAGAAAAAAAAAGAAAAGAAAAGAAAAGATAATTTCTGAAATAATGCTGGAAACAGGATGTGGTGTCTGATATGCATTAAAAACAAACGGTCCCAGCAGGAAGCGTTTCCCTGTGAACAGGTTCCTCTGGCGTTCCCACGTGGGCTGGCGCCACTACCAAGCTGCCTGCACTGTGGTCACTGCCAGGCAGCCCATGCAGGTCCCACAGGGCCAACCCTATGGCTCCAACTGCACACCTGCAGGGTGAAGTCCCGAGGCCCAGAGCACTAGCACTCACCTATGGCAGAGCCGTTGAGGAACAGTGCTACGCCAAGCAAGACGCCCACACAGAGAGCGAGGATGAAGGGCCGCCGGCGGCCCCAGCTCAGGGTGCAGCGGTCACTTGCTGACCCAATGAGTGGTGTGAAGATGAGGCCGAGGACGGGGCTCAGGAACCACGTGAGACTGTAGTACTGCTCCGGAAGGCCTGAAGGGACACGGGCCATTACTCAGGAGGCACTCTACCACACAGACTCATGTGGACTCATGCAGACACACACAGCCCCACCAGGTCTCCTAGAATGCCAAGCACCCAGAATCAAATCAGCCCAGTGTCCTGGGCCTTGTTTGCAGGACAGCCACGAGACTGGCTCTGGCCTTATTCACACAGCAGGTGCTTGGCAGGCGGTGTGACTGGGACCAGGACCCTCCACAGTGCTGGTGGCAGCCAGGCCCCTGAGGGCACCATCAGCCCACCATACTGACAGTCCACAGTGAGCAGGACAGGGGCTACAGTTAAAGGGAGAAAGAGGAAATATAAAATGTGTGTCCCAACCGGAGCTGAGGTGTTGTGGCTGCACGTGACATGCACCCCCATTTAGCCTCCCTAACCACCATGGAGACAGGAACTGTGCTCAATTTATAGCAGGGAAGCCTGAAGTTCAGAGCAGTTAGGCTACCTGCCCCAGATCACACAGCTAGAAAGTGGTGGCCCCAAGATTTAGGCAAGGACAGCTTGACTCCATGGTCTATGTTCCTTTACTCTGCATGCTGCCTTCCTATTACACAGAGCAATCGACAGTAGGGTGGGCATGGGGTGAGGATGGGGTCATAAGCTACAGTTCCACACAAAACAGGAAAAACCAGACCACAGCTATGTGCAGCAGCGTGGATGACTCTTACTATGGCATGGCGCAGCCGTGGAGAATGGGCACACACCATGGGGCTCTTGTCCTGCTATGTCCAGACTGTTGCTAGCAGTCAGGGGTCTGGTCACCTCAGGAGGGGCAGGGCCCACAGGGGAGGGCAGGCTTGGGGGTCGTTCTTTCTGCCCTGGATGTGCACAGTGGGTGTCACTGGATGGTCACACGGTAACTAATCCTCTAGCTTTGTTACATGACCTATGTTACATACTTAAAAGAAAAAAAGGGCTCT
Organism: Fukomys damarensis; assembly: GCF_012274545.1. Taxonomy (NCBI): domain Eukaryota; kingdom Metazoa; phylum Chordata; class Mammalia; order Rodentia; family Bathyergidae; genus Fukomys; species Fukomys damarensis. The sequence goes on from NW_022900917.1 coordinate 82,567,258, forward strand.
GGCACACCACTGCCTCATTTGGCTAGGATTTTATGCTGCCAAAGGCAGCACTGAGAGGCACTGAGAAACGGAATATTGTGTTGAACTGACAAGAAAAATAAACTTGTGTGGGAGGAGGAAATGTTTTCCCAGGCAGGAGGGAAGCACCTTTGAAACCTACTGCTAGCAGCCCATTAAAATGCTGACGTGCTCTGCCATACTCAGGTGTTTGCTCTGACCTCTGCACCCCCATACAACTCCAGGAAGGCTAGTTTTGTTCCCAGGCAGCACGTATCCAGGGCTTGGGAAATGTGGAGTTTGCTGATTGAGTTCTGTGGGATGGACTGGGCCTAATATGGTAGGTGTGGGTTCCTTGGCTTTGCCTTGAGGCACTCAAAGGGACAGGGGGTGCCACAGGTCACAGAACCCTGCCCACCTTCAGTGACACACACATTAGGTACCTACTTCTCAAAAATGCATCCTGATTGAAACTTCTCAGAGTCAGCAGTGTGGCCTACAGTTCAGAGAGAGCGGAATGCATCACTGCCCCCAACATGCAGGCTCTGTCACCAATGATATCCACCTGGAGTTGTATCCTGTGCTTATGGTGTCTCCTGATCATGGCTTGCTTTTCTCTAAGGGTCCCAGGCCTGGGGTGGGCTCTGGAGGTGCTGGGTTCCCTGCAGTCCTTTACTGATTCTCCATAATGCAGTCCACAGTATGTACCCGAAGTTCTGTGTGAACTCAGGCAGGCTGCAGGTCCTGAAGAGAGGGCATAACAGTTTACCTGCAGCTCTCCCCTCCCAACCCAAAGCCAGACAGGACCAGATAGGGCCTAAAGGTTTTGCTGCCTGGAGCCAAACTGGAAATGCCAGTCCACCCTGTTTGTCCAGTCTCCACTGCTCTGCCTTGCTGGGCCATTCCACTGACTGACTCCTGCCCTGGTGTTTGTTGCTACCCAAACTCCAGTCCAATCTCAGCTGTAATCCTGATCTTGACTACCCTCTGCTATCCCCACCTGCCCTGTGCCCCATGAGACCCATCCCCTTTTGAGTGACCAGATCTACCTAATGTAGATCTCTCCCTGAGGGTCCTCTAAAGAGACCTGTGGCTCCGCTCTCTACTCTTCACTCTGGTGTCATGTCAAGTCATGTAAGCCTGCCCAAGGCAGACCTGCTGTGCACCTCATGGTTGATGATCCATTGGATCCAGACTTGGCCTGGCCTGGGCAGCTTCCAGTCCCAAGAAAGGCATCAGCAAAGCCATGGAATAGACACACTAAGCCCACAGGTGGACAACTGTCACAGGTGACCACGCTGCTAACAGCTGACAGGGCTGGGAGGTTGTGTGTCATGCAGAGAAAGGGCTACGGGCTTCTGAATTTCAGAGCAAATGAGGCTGAAAGATGCTTTCCTAAGAGGACATGGGCCTGATGCAGGGTGTGAGTGCCACTTTGCATACAGGCTTGCATGTCACAGAGAAAGTCTGCACAAGTCAGGACTGGGCCTGGGCCTGACAACCATGCTCCTGGCCAGCAGGGGTACCCACTGGGGATCTTTGGGGCTCTGCTATCTTCACTTTTGCTACTGCAGGAGCTGACTGGTACACACCAATCTCAGCTCCTCCTGTCTTGGCTTCTGGTTCTGTAGCCCACCTGAAGGGGCAGTAGCAGAACCACAATGGCAAAACTCTTGGAGCTAGGGTTCAGAGACAAGTCTGTCACTTCCTCCCCTGGGCCTCAGCTGACTCCGGTCTCTGAGCTGAAGCCTGAGCTCAGGGAGTAGTTGATGAAGGCACGGCAGAGGGAAAGCTGACATCAGAAGTGCAGGGTACAGACAAGTGCCATCTCTGCTCAGAGACCTCTAGTCACTGAGAGGCCACTTGCCCTATCGGCCAAGCATTCTGCTCCCCACTGAAGGCAACCACTTTTAAGATGCACATTTGCCACACTCAGTGGCAGAAGTTCTAGCCACAACTTGGGCCTTTTTTTTGGTTGGAGCAGTAAAGCAAAGAGCGAGGGAGGGAAGACGGAGCTAATGCAGTTCCTTGAAGATTTTCAAGAGCCATAAACACTTAATTTGCTTCCTGCTGGCTGCAGTCGGTCACTACCACCACGGACCAAGCACTTGGAGCAACAGGACCTGGCCGCAAAGAACTATCTCTAACTCGTCCTCTTTAACTCAGGCATCTATCACATATAAGGCTCTATGACAGCTGCAAGAAGAGGAATGGGCCATCTCCACCTGAGCCATCCTGTGAATGCAGGCTTTGTGCTGAATTCTGCAGTGTCCTGAGGTGAGCAGAGGCTGGCATGGCCTAGACCAGCTCCTAGTGCCAAACTGACACAAAGATAATACGTGAGGGTGTCATAAAGCCCTATGGTGCCTTCAGGTCACCACAGCCCCACCAGCCAGTTAGGCAGACAGCCTCACTTTCCTGTCTCACAGGCTCTTTGAGGGCTGACTGGGTGATTCAGGTGGGACATTATCTTCGTGGGTGCCAAGGCATGAACCGCTGAAGGATCTGCTGCTGTTCATAGAAGCTGCAACCACAGAAAGTAAGGGGAGACGAAGCAGAGATGACCAAACTTGGTGCATGCTCACTCTAGCATCAAGGTAGAGAGGGTCAAATTGCAGCGGTCCCAGGCAATGCTGCTGAATCCAGTCATAAGTCTTGGCAAAGGTAGTGTAGTTGCCCAGCCCAACAGCGCTTGCTGGCACACCCTGCCCAACACTGATGCCCACAGTTGGCTGGGGTAGCAGGGGCCCATGTGGGGGCTGTTGGGGTGAGCCCACACTCTGATCAGTTATCCTGTCCAGGGACAAGGGTGTGGCTTCAAGTGCACAGTTCACAGAAGGATCTGGGAAATCCCACCATTCCTTTCTGAAATTAGTCATGCAAGTGAAATGAAAATGGTCGCCAAATCTAAACCTGGATTTTACAAAGTATTTTTCTGCTTGCCTAGAAAAATGTCAACAAGCATCAGTCACTGCCCAAGCACTGACAGGATCCCAGGAAGCACAAAAAGGGCATTGCAGGTGTGAGCCATAGCTTCCTTGCTTTCAGGGGACAGTCATTCCCAGCCTGCCCCGAGGCACAACCAGTGTCATGCTGATGGGTCTGGAAGTAGAAAAATGTACCAGGACCAAGTAGCCTTTGACAGCTTACAAGTGAGGCTTCTTATTGGCGGGGGTGGGGGGTGTGTGTAGTGTTGGGGAGTGAACAGCCGGTCCATATTCAGGCCCTAAGCTTCTAGCCCCTGCACGGAGGCCATCAGGGCTGCCCATCTGCCAGCTTAACTGGTCCTTTGTACCTTACTTGTTGGCTGTGGCCCTGAGCTCAAGGAAGACAGCACTGGCACATTTACAGGCTTACCTGGCCAAGTGTCTGGACCCAGCAGGTGCCATAACCATGTGTGGCTGAAGGCATCCTGGGCAGTGTTGCCCATGTAATGTCCCTCTGAGGCTGGCTCCCTCAGCCCTGACCACAAAGTCACCCCTCCACACAGCTCTTGGCGGGGCCTTACAACCTCCTCTCTGACCCTAAGCAACTCACTTATGGCCTAGAAGCCAGGGTAGCCTATCAATCAAAACACAGTTGCTAAGGACCTAGGTACTTAGAGGCCTCTGACAGTTTCTTGTGGCCTGGTGGTATCAGGGTCTTAATTTTAAAACGTGGGTTGGAGGAGCTGGATCACAACTTCTGGAGGCTCATGTCTTTGGAGTCCAGCCTGGCCAGAGCTCTGGGGCCTCCTTTGTCCATCCTTCCTTGACTGGGTGCCAATGAAGGTGTGGAACAGTACACCATCCTCTGAAATGACCCATGGCAGGTCACCTAGCGCAGAAAGATAGGCCCTTCTCATCCCACTCAGTGGGTAAAGATCATCCACTGAGGCTTGAGCTTCAGTGACCTGGGACACAGCTTTGCTCCACCACAGAAAGCAAAGTATTCATTCACACATACTACTGGACTGGGCTCAACAAGGCTTGGATCACGAAGCAGTCACACAGTCTGGCTTGAGGCTACAGTCTAACCACAGGCAGCCTCCACCCTGATGTGGGCCCCACTTCCCCAGCAGCCTACCCCACCTTCGCTCTCCAGAGAAATCAAGGAATGTAGTGGGAACCACAGGAGACCGAACACCTGTGGGTAGGTCTGTCCATATCCAGGGCACCTGGAGGAACCTAGAATCCCACTGCCAAAGCATAAGAATCAGGTATCAGGGGAGGCAGGCAGAAAGGCTCAACCAGGGAATGATCCTGGGGCCAGCAGGCTGCACTGTCCAGAACTGCATGTGCCAGGGGGCAGGAGGAGCCCAGGAAGGCAAGCACACCAGCAACCACACCAGGGTCTCATTCTGTTTCTACTCCAGGCTGTAAAATCCCAACCTATTAGAAAATGAAGGCACTTGCAGCCGGGCCATTGCAGTAATGGGACAGAGCCTACAAAGCTGCCTGAGAGACAGGGTGACAGCACTCTCTGTTTCAGAATGTCAGCAAGAAAAGCAAACACTTCCCACAGCAGCCCTAGTGAACAAGGGGTGTCCCTCTCACCTAAGCTGACCCATAAGCCGGCTACACAGCCTTACTGCCAGTGCAGCACAGGCTGGCCCTGGGACAACTCAGACGGGCAATTCCCAGCAAAGCGCTAAACAAACACGTCGGTCCCCAGTAAATAATTTGTGTTTTTTCCAGGCAAAAGTTGAACAACAATGGTGGGACCCGGAAGCTCCCCATGCACAGGAAACACTCACTGTGTCACTGTGCGTCCACGGCTGTGTGAGGTCACGCGGACGTTTGGGGCATGTGTGGCAGCTACTGTTCACAAGGGCATTTTTGATAAACTGGTACTTTACGGGGAGACAGGGGGCTGGGAAAGTGGCCTATAAATGTTTAACAAAGGTCTGAGACGGAATCGGAACTCACATTCTTTCTCTCAATAGACAAAGCCTGGCACATCCAGATTATGTTTGTATTCTTGGACAAAAATTCATAACATTAATCTCATGAGAACGAGTTCTTCGTGAGTAATGTGCTGCATCCTTGAGTGACCTTAGATTTCAGAAGTTGGAGCCCACATGGAGCCATCAGGTTGAGGCCACAGACAGGAGGACAGGGGTGCTGTCCTTCACATCACAGGCCTAAGCACAGGCTGCTGAGAGTCCGCATGGGGGAGGGGTCACTTCCATGGGGGGGCACACAGGGCTGTAAGGAACATTCTAGAATCACTGGAGCTGCAGGAAAGGCAGGGAGAGGGTGAAATGGAACAAGATGTTCAGGTGGTTGTTCTGGTACCACTGCAACTCCCTGGTGTGGACAGGGAGGGGACGTGACTGATACTGAACCCTGTGTCTCCACCATCCAGTGCCCACCACACTACTTCCCAGAGGACCAGCAATCCCTCAGAGGTCTGTGAGACAGAGGGGCTGGGGTGAGTGTGGCCCTGGGCTCCTTCCTGCTTCCCCAGGAGTTTGGAGTCAAGTCCTAGATGGGTGGAGAGAAGCCCAGGGCCTAGGACCCCCAGGTAGAGCTCCCAGAATGCTGACTACTGGTCCAGGCTCATTGTGGGAGGCAGGCCCTAGGATCAGTGAAAGAGGCAACACCAAGAAGCCTAGGGGGAAGAGCTGTGTGGTGTGAAACAGTGTGAAAAGGTGGAGTCTGCAGATCCATCCACAGCTCCCCGCCTGCAGCAAAAGTGCAGACAGGCTGTCAGTGTGGTCTACTGCCTGTGGCATTCAACCTTCCTGCAGGTTCCATGAATCTGATGCCAGCAGATTCAGAATGGTCTTTCCTTTGGTAATCTCTAGCTCCTTATGCTGGTCTGTGCTGGCCTCTGATCTGGGAGGTAAACAGTTCAGCCAGCTGCCCACAAAGGGCTTCCCGACTTCTCTGGCAGGGGTTGTTAATTTTTACATGAGGAGGAGCCTCAAATACACAACTAGATGCACCTGGCCAGACCCAAGCAGGACACACTCTCTCCAAAAGAATGCCAGTGGGACACCCCTCCTGCTTCCCTGCTGTATCCCTCAGCCTTCTGTGCCCAGCTATTGGGGATCTTTACTTATTGGTGAGTTCAGACACGAGCTGCTCTCTGCCTGACTGCAACACAACTGGCCACCCTTATGACTCTTGATGTTTTGGGATCAGGATCTGGTTCAGTGGTGGTGCACCTACTCAGCATGTGCAAGGCTGAGTTCAACTTCTGGTACCACAAGACAGAGAACAGATATTTTGTGGTTGGGTAAGCGATTATATGCCTCTCATCTTGAGCTTATAGGAGCATCTTGGAGATTATAAAATTTGTGCCATGTCCTGCCACCCAGCCTAAAATCACATTAACATTAGCCAACACCCTCTGCTCCTTGTAACAGCTGCATGGTACCACCAGTCTCAAAGTCAAGAGCCACCAAGGAGACAAGTCGGAGGACACAGTCGGAGGAGGAGGAAGGGGGTGAGGAGCTCATCTTGAGCTTATAGGAGCATCTTGGAGATTATAAAATTTGTGCCATGTCCTGCCACCCAGCCTAAAATCACATTAACATTAGCCAACACCCTCTGCTCCTTGTAACAGCTGCATGGTACCACCAGTCTCAAAGTCAAGAGCCACCAAGGAGACAAGTCGGAGGACACAGTCGGAGGAGGAGGAAGGGGGTGAGGAGAGGGATTAGACCTCCTTTGAGGTAGAATAAATAAAGACAGGAAAGATAGGTAGAAAGGAGATAAGAAAAATCACACTTAAAAACTAAGAACTGCAGCTTCAGGACACAATCCAGATTACCTTAAGTTATATATAATGCCTTTTTTCCTCCTAGGAAATTGACTCCAAATTTTCCTGAGGGTCTTGAAGATACAATACGTCTGCACATTAAGCCCATGCTTTTCACTTATAACCTGAGCCTGTGTTATTCTTTGCATACTACAGATTCATATATCCCAGACTCCCCATGCCCAAAGAAACAGCACTGTTAAGTGGGTACCATATCTCTAAACTTCAAACACCCGCAAATAGTTTGCATTCTAAACTATCCCACTAACATGTAACCTGCAGACATTAGGAATACACGTACTGGATATTGCGGACACCTCCAAGGACTATGTAATATCCTCAGCCCCAGACCATAATGCAACTCACTCTGTGGATGCCTACGTTCACTTCTGAGTGTGTTACTTGTTTAACTCTGCCAAATACATCTACTTGTGCCTCTACTGACTCATCCTGAGAATTACTATTCTGTGACCAAAGTTTGCCAACTTACTCTGTGGGTGAATGAAATGAGGTCTCTATATCCTCTTTGTGGGGGGAGCTTCTTGGACCCCATCTGGTGATACTATGGCGTCCCCTAAGAGAAAAGCCTGATCACCCAGCCACTCATATTGGCAGGACCTCAGGTTCACCCGACAAGGCCACCATCCCTGCCTTGCACTTGGCTCCTGGCAGCTCCTCCCATGCGAGGGAGCTTTGTACTGTTGTGTCTGCCCAGAGCACTCTGCCTCACTCTTACCTGATGCCAAGTGCCTCCCTTCATGCCCTTAAAAGAGCTGCAGGTTTTTGTTTTGTTTTCTTTGTTTGGTACTGGGGATGGAACTCAGGACCTTGTGCTTGTGAGGAAGGCAGTGGAACCACTGAGCTAAATCCCTGGCCCAGAGCTGCAGTTTTATTTGAGCATGATGGGCTTCCAGCTGATCCCTGCTTTCTCCCTGGCCCCCACAGCCCACCTACCATTTCACAGCCAAAGCGATTTAGAGACCTGTATGTATGCCTGCACTGCTTACCCCACCCAAACTGCTAGTGCCCTGGGCTAACATCCAGCCTGCTGCCCATGGCCTGCAAGGCCCTGCCCTCCCGCTGGCTGCTCAGTCCACTGGACTTCTTCTCTTTTCTCAGCTGCCTCATCCTGCCCCCTCTTGCTCTCAGAAAATACAAGACCTGTTCACATCCAGCACAGGACCTCAGTCCTACCACACCCAGCACAATAGGGACAGCTCCAAGGAGTTCAGATATTCCCATTCCAACATCAACAGCCACTTCAACTCATCTTGCTCATGCATTTGTTTTCTTACTGTCTGGAGTGAGCTTCCAGACAGAGGATCCTGGTTGACTGCCAGGTGGTGGAAGGTTCCTAGCCAACAGCCATGGAGCGAAGTACGCCCAATCCCTATGGCTCCCACCAGCTCCCGCCTCTGTGGCCCTGAAGACAGATCACTTGTGAAGAACTTTGGAACCTGGATTTTCCCACATCATGACAGCTGCAAGTGACTGGGCCATGGTGCACTCTGAAAGCAGATGTGAGCTCAGGGGCCATGCTTTACCAGCTTCAGGACTTCAGGAACAGACTAGGCCTCCAACATTCTGTTACCTTGTGGAAAAGCAGCACACTGATAAAGGTGAGCATTCTGAAGATTAAACAAGAAAACATAAAAAGAAAGGCCCAGATCAGTGCCTGGCACCTGAGACAGCCAAAGACACAGAATCCCTTCTGTGTTTCTGAGGCCACAGTGCTACAGCAAATTCCACAGCCAGTGAGTTCAAAACAATGGAGGCAGTTCAACAGATCAATTACATAGTTCTAAGAAAGTGCTCAGGAAGTCTATTTGCTTTCGGTAAACAGATTACACGTAAGAGTCTGTATGATCGCTGTACATCACAGTCGGCCACCAAGAGTCCTCCTAGAAGCAGGCCTCCCTAGGAACTTAGGAAGACCCACATAGGTGCTAGACAGCATGCAGTGAGAACGCCATTCTGGACACAACCTCAACCTTACAGCCACCTCACAAGCCCACCCCTTCCTTCAACAAGGGGGAAGATGTGTAGAGGAACATGGTTTGTACCCCCAGAAGACCCATTTACAGACCTGAGGGTGCTTATAGGATCCCAATAGAGCAAGGCAGACCCTGCAAGTCCATAGTGCTCCCCACACTCTGGACAAATTAGGTGGGCTCCTGCACAGAAGCCTCACAAGTGCCAAGCTCCTGGATGAGTTGGACCCAAGCAACAGTGGTGACAGGCCCCAGCCCCCACTGGGTACATGGGGCAGGGCTCAGGCCCAGTCCTGCCTCTAACCCTAGCCTCACTGACCTAGCACTGGTTGAACATCACACTCAGGAAGGTGGATACCCTGCCTTGTGGCATCCAAGCTGATGCTATTTTCCTGTATGATCAGCCATGCACAAAGAATCTCATGCATTCCTTTGCAATTGCAGTAGACACTTTCTGCTTCCTGAAGTTGCTAGGGAATTGATTCCTAGTGTTATACATTATACATGTGTGGTGACTGTATCATCCAACCAAACTGGACATGTCTTCCCAGAACAGCACCAAGAAGGAACAAGGCCTATCCCACACAGGGGACCTAGACATGAGGCTCTCAAGTGCTTCTTCCTGTGGTCTGTGGATGATGCTGTGATGGGAGTAACAGTGGTGATATGCTGTGAGGGGTTTCCATTGCCTTAGAAGCTTCTGCATCCTCATCTGTGAAATGGAAATGACCTCTGAGGAGCAAGTGATGCACTGTGTTGGGCACACAGTACTTTCCCTATAACTAACTCCACAGTGTGAGTACACCGTCCAGCAAGCCTGCTGTAATTTAGCACTGGAAGGAACCTGGATAGGGATGGAGAGAATACTAGAGACGAGCTTAAAACCACACTGAGCACGCTATAAAATATTACTGAATTGGCTTATGAATTAGCTACTGATTAAAATGTGAGGCTGTCCTAGGCCTATGTGACTTGATAGATGAGCCTTCAGCTGGTGTGCAGAAACAGATCTCCCTATGCCAAGGGCCACAGTTGAGGCCTCAATGGTCAGTGACACTGTGGTGCCTCTGATAGCAAGGTAACACTGCAGCTGAGGACTTTATGACTTGTATGCAGCCATTCTCTCAGAACAAATGTTAGCTAAGAAAACAAACAGGTTAGTTGTTAATCATGACCTATCTTTTACAGGAATGCAGTTTCTCCTTTTACAAGGATAGCTGACATCACCATCTTAGCCTTGCTGTTCCCTGCATCTACTTTTATGCCCCCCTGCAATGTTGTATAATCAATAAATAGTGGCGAGTCTGGAGCCAGTGCCTTGGGGTCTTAGCCTGATAAGACTGTCCCAGACCCCTATTTAAGCAGTTAAGCCTTTGTCTTATTCTTATTCTCGCTGTACCTTCAGTTAGGTGGTGGTGATGGAGTTGCTCAGGCCCAGATATGGGAGCCCTGCAACAGGTATTAATGGGAGTGGCTGCTAGCAGTAACAGGACAGCAGTGAGCTGGTGTGGAAGGAGCTAAACAGATGGCAGAGGGCAGGGAAGCAGAACAGGATTCTAGAACAGGGGGCTTTGTAGGTGGCTAGAGCCAATGCTGGTGGCCTGAGGGGTGATTCTCACCCAAGCCACTTCCTACAGTGGGGGCTGAGGGTGGAACAGTGTCTCAAGGAGCCTGGACCTGGTCCTGCTAAAATCTGGAGCATAAGTGCCAGCTCTGTGCTGAACACCACTTTGTAGCACTGTATGTCCCTGGCCATGTGCAGGACATAAGCCTGCCTGCCTCAGTCCTCTCTTCCATGACCACTATCTCTCTTCCATGACCACTATCTCTGGAGGATATGCCTATGCTCCTAAAAACCCCCAGAAATCCAAAGGAAACAGCTCCAAGAGCAAATCTTATTCTTAATAAAAGTTAAGTCAAGTTTTCTCAGCTTTCTACCTCCAATTCCTAGACATACACCCATGCCTTCCTGAAGAATAACCTTTCACATGTCTAGGGCTGAGGGTCACCCAGAGAGAAAGGACTCAGGGAGGGATCTGGGATGGGTAGAAGGGGCAAGAAAAAGGATGTGGGGTACCCTGCTTAGGGGAAATTTGCAGAGGAGCCTCAGGGACAGTGGAGGGTCAGCATGACAGGGAAAGGCCTCTAACATCAGGTGACATCTGCCTTATCTATTGTTATTTATAGCTTTGGTCCCAGTAATGAAAAGTGGTCCAAAACACCCCAGGTGGGGAACAGCAGAGTACTGTCTTTTTGTGAAGACACTGAATGTCACCTTTACACTAATCAGTGCCTGCACGCAGTACTGTGTGGGAATGTTGACAGCCAGTGTGGGCCGAGGGTCTACTCTACAGCACCTGCTACTCCACGGTTCAACACTCCCTTCATGGTCTAGTTCAAACTGTCCAAGGGACATCAAAGGGATGTGTACCTGCCAGCATCTTAAGAGACTCAAATCTCTACCCTGAAGTATGGACAGGGGAGTGGCCTCAGGAGTGCACACACAGAGTGTTCCCATATCACTAGCAGGTGGCAGGACTTATTACCTTTACAGGTAACAAGATTCAACTGTAAGTACAGAATTTAATTTTTAAAACAGAAGTGTTTATCAATCAGCCCACGGAATTACTAAAATTAGTAAACTCATAAGCCAGTGCAGAAGTAGACTGCAGACAGCTCTGAGTTTCAGAACTTACAAAATACATCCTGCTTCCTTCCTAAAGCAGGTTTTCCTTCTCTAAGGGGGAAGCAGTGCTAGAAATTGAACTTGGTGCCTTGCATATTCTAGGCAACTGCTGTACCATTGAGCTATACCCCTAGATCCACAAGTAAATTCTGATATGACTTGAGAACAGTATTAACCACTTACTGGTCCAATTATTTAAATATAGGATGACCAAAAGTTGCATCTTTTTTTTTTGTTTTGTTTTTTGAGACAGGGTCTCACTGTGTAGGTGAGACTGACCTGGAACTCACTATGTAGCCCAGGCTGGTCTTGAACTCACAGCGATCCTCCTGCCTCAGCCTCCCAAATGCTGGGATTATAGGCATGCGCCACCACGCCTGGCTTGCATATCATTTTTTGTTAATTTTTATAAGATAATATAAGAGGAAATATAAAAAAAGAAATTTTATTAAATTCATTCAATACAAGAATCAACCAGCTGAAATGACACCTGCCAAAGTGACGCTCAGGATAGTATATAAACAAACTCATGCTCGGGGTAAACTGTTAAGTGGTTAAACTGTCATTACCATGTGACTAGGAAGGAGAATGTTAAATTTGTACTAAAGGTTCTATTACAGATGACCATAAAGACCTTGAGTAATCAGAGCCTTCTGCCACATCTACCTTCATAACACCTAGCCCACAGGGTGGGCCTCTCCCTCAGTCTCATGGGTGCAGGGCCTCAGCTGGGCATGGGCTGTGGATCTGCAGGTGAGGTTGGCCTTGGGAGGCCACATTTGGTGCTGTGGCTGAGGTGAGGCTCTGTGGTTTAATGACAGCTCTGAGATCATCTCCTTCTCTGCAGAGATCTGTAAACGTCTCTGATGACTCCAAGAACCAAGCCACTAGAACAGTTTACTGCTGGTGCAACCACTAGTGTATAATCACTCCCACATGGGTCTGTGTGTCTAGTCTGTAGGAACTGGGACTATTCTCCTTCCTGTCGGGGTCCTCTAACAGCTGAGGCCCAACTTGTTGTCACTCAGAACTTGTTGTCATGGTGGTCTCTGTGAAGAGCAGCCTGTTTGGGTGAAAGGGATGGCTCAAATTTTGATTCTTCAGTAACTGACTGAGGACCCCGAGCAGGTCTCTTTCCCCCTCCATATCCTGATCTTCTCTGACTGAGAAAGGCCACTTTCTCCTGTGAGAACTTAGCAAGGCTGAGAAGTCCAGTGACGAAACGTGCCTGGGATCTGTTCCCTGCTCTCAGCCCATTCTCTGCATGTTCTCCACATGGGTCCCCCTGAGACCTTCGTCCTCTCGGTATTACTTGTAGTGTCCTTCCATCCGAAGGGGGGTCTCACCATTTCTAGCAGCCCCAGAGGTAAGCAAGGAGTGTCAACCATCACTCTGTCCGATCCCCAACTCCTCAGTAGACAGCTTCTCCTCTATAGCACCATGGCCAGGGATAACCTCCCAGCCCTCAGAAGACTCCAAGCTGATTACGATGATGTTCCTGAGAACCAGGCACAATGGCAACAGTCTTCAACTCCAGTGTGATACCTGACATCTCAAGTCAATCCTCTTTCACAAACTTCTTTCCCTCAGCCCTGCCCCCAAACTTTTCCTCATTCTTATTTTGACAGTCTCAGCTGCATATAAAGGAATGTTTCCTTCAGTTCTGACCTTCTGTTCTTTTCTACTATAAGCTAATATTCTATGTGTATAATTAACTTTCATATTTAGATTAGGTTTTTGCTACCATTTACATCTTAACATTACCTAAATCTCTCTAATTAGACTAGACTTTTTTCCAAGACTTGAAGCCCAGACACCAGTGACCTAAAGGATAGCTCTATTTGGATACACCTCAGGTAGAAGATACTCAGGGTTCAACTCATTTGGCTTTTACCATCTGTAACAGTTAATCTTGTTAACCTGAATGGGTTGAGAGATGTCCAGACCCAAACAAGTGATTGGATAGTGAGGGCACTAACCTCATCCATCAATTTACCCATTGAGTTCACAGCTGAATGGGCTACTGGGGGTGGGGTCTAGCTAGGGGAAGCAGGTCACTGGGGGAATGCCTTTGAAGGCTAAGTCTTGTCCCCAGCCCCTTTCTCTCTGGGTCTCTGCTTTCTGACGTGAAGTGAATAGCTTTTCTGCACTATACTCTTCCACAGTGATATTTCTGCCTTAGAGCCAATTAACCATGGAGTGAAACCTCTGAAGTCATAAGCCAAAGTAGTCTTTTCTTTGTTAAATTGTATATGACATATATTCTGGTCACAGCAACAAAAAGCTAACTAATACACTTTCAACCCTTTTCTTCCTATTATATTTCCTGCCCACCTGAGCTGTGTGAAACCCAGAATCATTGATTGAGGAGCACTTTCAACACAACTGTGCTCAACAATAACACTTTAGCAAAGATACAGGTGCAGAAGATAGGATGCAACCATGTTCTAGAAAAGAGGGGCCAGAAGAGGCCTTCTATGACCCCAAGATGACTCCCACAGAGTGCTGATGAAAGCTGGCATGCATACAAGGAAGGGCCTAGGCTACTAGTAGCCAGAGTGGCCCTGGCTTGATAGAGAATGGGGAAGTCAGGACTCTGGAAGGGGAAGAGAAAGGAGGTGCTGCCTCAAATTGCTGTCGTTAGACAGACACCACTCTCCAAGACAGGCCATTATTCTCACTAGCCATGTTTTCAACTGACAGCAAAAAATGCATCTGTGTGTACATCAATGAAGAAGTAGCCTGACTGAAATGTGTGACCCATGATAACCTCTCCTAGAGTCATCACGCATATGCTCCCTGGTCAGAGCTGCAGCCTGGGCGCTCAGCCGCAGTGGAAGCCTAGGTGCAGGTTCCTCCTGTACACCACATCTAACACCATGGGCAGGCATCTGGAGACAATCACCCAGGCTACACCTTGTCCCTCCCAGCCAACCTCAGTTTTCCCAGTTTTCTATTCTGTGAAAAGCCTACTTGGAAACCTGCAGAAATCAAGAAGGTCTGAAAGTTACAGCCAATACAACATATTACATCAAAGTTTCTTTCGATCTATTTGCTGTGATGTTTCCAAAGTAGTTTATAAGGTAGAAGACACATTCATGCCCACTCTTCACTTAAAAAAGGAGACAAGGTCAGGGTGCAATTCAGGTGCTTGCTAGCAAGGGGGAGGCACTGGGTTTGATCTTCGACAAAATCTTAAAAAAAAAAACGTAAGTAAATGACTATGCTATACTACTTATGTAATTTAGATATGGTCATATTTGGTGTAAAATACTTGGATATATAATTTTTTTTTGGTGTTGCTAGAGATAGATCCTAGAGTCTTGTGTGTGCTAAGCAAGCCTCTTTCTCTGAGCTATGGCCTCAGCCTGGTAGTTAATTATTTACTGACAAAATTACCATAATCTGGGAACTATTCTTCTGCTGGATACACTCTGTACTGACTGTTTTTAAGAATAAAAACAGCACTTGTACTAAATTTTACCACATGAAAATACTTCTTTCTATGATTCTAACTTTACTTTTGGTGTGGTTTAAGGAAGTATTTCACAGTTTACAGAGCAACCTCCCTGAGGAAGCCATTCATGCCCCTGCTCACCTGCCTGGGAGCCTTCTGAGGTCCAGGCCCACAGATCCCAAGGAGCTCCTACCTTGCCCTATCCTTTCAACATGAATGTGATGGTTTGTTAAAATTTAACTTGCTTTTGGTTTTCACTATAAAAAATAATTTTCTGCAGAAATAAGGTGTAAAATTCTTCTGTGTAAATCAATGCTGATAGAGTTCATGTTCTGTCACATTTTTTTCAGTTTTTTTTATTAGTGTGTGTGTTCAGAAAACGTAATAGCTACACTCATTTTGGGGAAGTGATATATATCTTGATCATTTCCCACTCCTTTATCTACTCCCCCCCCTTTTTTTTTTGGTACCAGGGATTGAACTCAGACCCTTGCACTTGTGAGATAGGTGGTAGAACCACTGAGCCAAATCCCTGGCCCAAATCCCCTGTATTTTAATATTCATGATGACCCAGTAAGTTGAGAAATCGCCACAATGCAGTGCAGCTCACTGATGACCACGAGAGTTCCACCAGTGTTCATGAGCACACAGCTGCCCCGGTGTGCAAAAAGCAGCTGTTTTCCACCCTGCTAGATTGTCACCACTTCTGTAATATGCCACACCCTCCTCTACCCTTCCTGCTGTACCACAGCCCAAAGCGCTCATACTCACTCTTGTTCCACACCCCTTAACTTTTGCAAATCAGAGGCATGCCTGTCTTTCTGTGCCCCTTTTGCGCTGAGCTGTGTCCCTCATTCCCACCTGTCTCTATGTACTCTACATGCTCCTCTATAGCAGGGAAAAGTCTTCCTAATCTCTTTTGATATCTGGAGGCTTCTGGGGCAAAAGCCACCACCCCTGCCCCAAACACGGCAGAACGCCCAGCACACGAGGGTCCCTCAAAACTGACTGAGAGACAGCCTCTCTCACACCTTCCCATCTGAGCTGACCTGGATTCACCAGCACCCCTTAGCTCTCTAAACATAACTTCCCAGTTGCCGGGTCCCTGGTGAGCCACAGGCATGCAGCTGCCATCATCTTCCAGCATCCAGCAAGCATTAGCAAGCAGGTGTGCGTGAGAGTCTGATAACAGGAACACACAGAAAAACTGTTTCTGTGAACATTTCACAGCATTCTACAGGCCAAGAAACCCATATTTCTCCTCCCAAACATAGGGTCCCTGCACTAGAAGCTGTGTGAGCACTGTGGGCAGAGGGAGGAGATCCACCACATCCAACTGTCCTCATGCATACACACACAGGTGTTCTCCTGGTAGGTTTTAACTGCATGTGGGTTGTGGTGAGGCCCGGCATCAGTGGATTTTTCAGACAAGAATCCTCAGCAGACACCCACACCCTCTCATCCTCTGGGTCTCTTCACAAGACAGGAGCAGGTCTGTGGCAGCTCCCACCTACACAACAGCCACCCTTTAGACTTTCCTATCTCCAATCAGCAGGATTGCTGCTAATTTGTAGGTGGAGTTCTGTATGGCCATCCAATTTGTTCTCACATTTTTTACTGTAATAATAATAATAAATATACACACACACACACACACACAATTTATCATTTTAACTATTAAGTTTAAACTTTACATTCAGTCCATTCCCATTGCTATTCAACTACTACCAACCACCATCCAACTCCAGAACACTTTCATCTTCCCAAGCTGAAGCTATGTCCTATTAGACACAGATTTCCCCACCTCCCCAGACCCTGGCATTCACTGTTCTACTTCCTATCTATGGATTGGACTCCTCTGGGCACCTCATATGGTGAAATTACACAGTAGTCATCCTTCTGTAACAGGTTTGTTTCATTGAGCAGAATGCCATCAAGGTTCACCCAACTGTGGCCACTGACCTCCTTGGCACCTGTGACCCTGCAGTCCCACAGCCTTATGTGTAGGAAGGGTCCCTCATCAAACAAGAGCGACATCCTGTAGTGTCTGGCTGGCACACTCCCCATACTGGACATGCAGCAGGTTCAGCTGCTTGTGCCTGGGCCCTAGTTCCCTGGATGTAGAGCAGGCTGCCCTGCCTGGGGCTGCAGATAAGCCACAGGCTGAAGGTGCTATGCAGGATTCTTGGAGAAGCCATCATGGTGCCCTCCTGGTAAGTTTTCTGGCCTCTACAGCCCCCGTGCCAGCCTACTTGAGCTGGCAGACAGGGAGAGGCGGGACTTCCAAGTGAGAACTCCTGCAAAGTCTCTACTACCTAACACTGGGTGCCAAGGCACTGCACGTGCCTGCTGTGACAAAGTGGTACCAGATGCTAAAGTAAGGTGGGGCAGATACTCTCAGGAGCTCTTTCTGCCAAGAAAGGGAAGTGAGCCTTGAAGTTTGGCTTTGGGTTTTTTTTTTTGAGATGGGGGTCTCACTTTGTTGTCCAGGCTAGCCTGTTGTCCAGGCAAGCGATCCTCCCACCTCAGTCTCTTCAGTCGCTGGGACTATGGGTGCGCGTGTGTGTGTGTGCGCGCGCACACACACACACACACACACACACACACACGCACGCGCACACACACACTGTGTGCGTGTGTGCGTGTGTGTGCGGGTGTGCACTGGGGACTGAACTCCAGGCACTGTGCAAGCTAAGCACACATCCCACCACAGAGCTGAACCCCAGCCTGGGCCTTTCATAAGAAGAAAACAGGCCAAGAATTTACTGTCTGCTTAAGTCCCTTGGGTCAGCCAGGGCTTCTGGCAAGACTGGACCCTTTCCCTAGAAGGAATTCCTAGAAAGGTGTAAAGGTCACCTGGGTTGTAAGTGAACAATGAGAATAACATCTTGACTCTGTAGGCAAAGAAGTCACAATATCACCACAAAATCAAGTCGCCTAGTTCAGAGTTTAAAATAACTGTCCAAGTACTCAAAAATTATGAGGACAACATCTTGAGTGTTTACTGCACATGTGCACCCACTATAATGAGATGCATTTTCACACAGGGTAGGAAGACACGTTTCTAATTTCTCACCAAAGACTTGTCATGTTTTGTGGATTTTGATATGAAGCTAATAGGTGGCCAGCTCTGTAAACATTGCACTGAGTTTCTAAGATGGGGTAGATGTGTGTTCAGACCCTGCAGGTGACTGATGGGAGACTGCTTTGGCCAATCTACAGCACCAGGCCTCCAGTGGCCATGGCTTACACATTCAGGAATGGAGGGTGAGCCACACATGAAGAGCATTTTCTACTTCTAGTGCTTGCTGTGAATGGTTTTCAAAGGGCAAGCTTTTCCTACAGGAGCAAATGCAAACTTCCAGTTAGAGCAGACCATGCCCTAGGAACTCTGATCACAAGACGCTGCCACACGGAGTGGAAAAGTCTGGTGTTCCTAACTCAGTGGACATTCACAAAGTGGACATAAGCCCTGGTCATTATCCTCCACCTTCTGCATGTAGGAGGGAATAAATCCGACTTTCCCCATAAGTAAGTCTGCAGCCACTGCCTGACAATTCCTATATACTGCTGCACTGGGCTTTTGCCAAGGAGGGGAACTGGCATGTTCCCCTACACTAACCCAGCTCTTGTTCATGAGTCAAACCCAAAGCAGCAATAAAAGCTGTCCTTTCTCTGTTATCTGACATTCCTTTTCCCCTGAGTATACTTCCTGAGCCAAGAGGGAAACAATAAGTGGAGGGGAGGCTGGATTCTCCTTCTCAAGGGAAAAAGACTACATGGGAACCAGCACGGGAGGGTGTCCAGAGGCGAGCTGACTCAGAGTTGCTGCCTTTCTGCTAAATGTGGCCATCTATTCTAACAGGACACTGAGCTGCCAGAATCGTCACCTGCTCTGCAACTGTAGTGATGTGTAAATGGCACATCCATCACCAGCTGTGGAGGGTAAGGTGTGCACCAGGGAACTTCTCAGGGTCCTCCCTCTACCTTCCAGA
The DNA here is from genome assembly GCF_012274545.1 of Fukomys damarensis. NCBI lineage: Eukaryota > Metazoa > Chordata > Mammalia > Rodentia > Bathyergidae > Fukomys > Fukomys damarensis. The sequence goes on from NW_022900917.1 coordinate 82,586,131, forward strand.
CCTCCCCACAGTACCCAGTGTCACGCCTCACCTCCTCTGTTCTCTAGAGCAGGACAGTAGGCCCCATCATCAAAAACCATTCTGACACCAACAAAAACAAAAACAAAACAGGATTTTAGGTGCTACTCTGTCTCAATATGAATCCTAGAGTCTCTTCCAAAAGCTGAACCATTCAATAAATGGTATAGAAATTTAGTCCATAGGAACAGTGGCATCTCAAATAGGCAAGGAAGCAGTGGTACTGACTGAAGGAATGTTATGGTTTATATTTAGATGTCCCACTGAAGTATCATTTGTTCATAGGTGGGGCTTTTGGGAGTTGACTGGATGAATCATGGGTCTGATACTGTAACATGGGTGTGTGATAATGATTTCTTCCAATGATTGGTGTAGCATAATTTTGGGTGTGGATTATGGATTTACTGAACAGGGAAGACCCATTCTGGGTGTGAATGGCACCAACTAAGCCACTTGTAGCATGGAAGGCACAAAAAGGGAAAGAAGAAAAAAGTCTGGTTGCTTCCTGCCTTCCTCTCATGAACTTTTTCTCCTCTGCCATGTTCACTGACCATGCTGCTCTACCCTGAATTTGACTATGGACTGAAACCTCTGTAAACTGTGAGCTAAAATAAACCTTTCCTCCTTCAATTTGTGGGTGTCAGGTATTTTGTCCCTGTTATGAGAAAGTAACTAAGACGAGGGACAGTCCACGGCAAGGCCAGCCAGGGACACTCCTAGACACAGCCATAGAGGCCCACTGCCAGGTGCAGATCAACAAGCAGCTCTGAAGATAGAGAGCAAACTTTCTTCTCTGGCATGGAATCAGCTTCACAATATGCTGGGGATGCTTTACAAGAGTCACTCTGGGGGACAGAGAAGAGGCACAGATGCCTGACTAGCAAGTATCCCATGTAGGAGCCAGGAGAAACAGGATGGGACTCAAATGGCTGGACAACAGGAATGCGAAAAGACTTCACTGTCCAACTCAATGTAACTTTTGAACTCTGAATTGGGGAAAAATGTTCTCAATTTAAGAAAAACAGATCAACTGAGGCTAGGTGAGACCCTGTTTCTCTCTCACACACACACACACACACACACACACACACACACACACAAAACAAAAAGAAGGCCTTGGGTTCACTCCCCACTATTGGGTAGTAGGGTGGACAAAGAGAAAGAAGAAGAAAAGAAGGGAAAGAAGAAGGAAGAGAGGGATGGAGGGAGAAGGGGAAGGGAAGGAAGGAAAAAGAAAAAGGAAAGAAAGGAAATCTTAAAAGTTTCCCCTGCAAGTGAAGGCTTAGAAACCAAAGGCAAGGCTGCTCCAAGGTGCCAAGCCCAGACTGCTCATCTGACAGTGTTGACCATACCCTCCCTGCATGCACAAGGTCACCCTCTGGTGCAAACGTCCTTTTCACAGACAGCCAAGTTTCAAGTGTGCAGGACTCAGAAAGGAAGCCAGTCCTGTTAAGGCCCAACCCTGCTCTCCTGGTCACATCCACCACCTCCTCTGCCATCAAGGGCCTCCTTCCGCCTAGGCCTAGGAAACAGCGTACCACACAGATGTCAGCAGTCATGGGTCCTCAACAGCCACAAGATAATGGGCAGTGAGCAGGAGGGACTTCCTCACCGTGGGGCACCCCAACAGCCTCTGTTTACAGGAGAGGAGTCACTGTGGGGGGAAGTGATGAGGCACAAACCCCTAACTGGGCTTGTCAAGCAGTGCTACCACTGACATTTTAAGAACAAAAGACAACTTATCAACTGGGAATAGCACACCCATCACAGGAACAAGTTCACCATTGTCAGAGATAGACTATCTTCTGCATATCTCAGCTGACTACTCCTGAATTGAGCACATTGCCCTACAACCTTTTATGGTGGCAAAGTCCGAACTGACCCACTTCTTCGTGTTTTCTCCTTTTGAGTTTTCAATGAGAAAGTTTTTCCTGGGGAATCAATCTTTTGAATGAGAAAGAGCAGACTTGCTATCATTCAATTATTTAAAGCACAAATTATAGGCAGAACTGTGGGGACATGCCTGTAATCCCAGCACTCTGGGAGGCTGAGGCAGAAAGACTGGAAGTTTGAGCCTAGCCTGGGCAACTCAGCCATTAGTGAGTCCTTGTCTTAAAAAAGGTGGGGAGGGGTTGGGGGTGTAACTCATTGGGAAGGGCCTTGGTTCAATCCCCAGGGCCAGCCCTACCCACAAGTCCTGTTACACACAGACTGCGTATGCAGGTTTATGTGAGTTACGCAGTTTGGGGCCGATACAGGATACTGTCATCCCTTCAGGTCAGATTGCCACGGCCTACTCCTTTATTACAATTCACCTATTTCAGTCATCATTTCTGGAATTTGATATAGAGCAGACATGCCTAGAACTCAGGAAAGCTACTTTCAATATATTTTAAAACACACACTAACTATCCTTGGTTACCTGAAATTATACAAGTCTCATGTAATAACTATTAGTAAGTCCCCAATTTATGAACAAGTTCCATTCCGGAAGAACATTCCTAAGTCAGATTCGTCTGTAATCTGACAAAGTGAGTCATATACAGTATACCTGTGAAAGTTCACAACTCAACTATTTGTTAGTAAAATCAGGGACTTACGGTACTCAAAGTCAAACAATGAAGTGTGCTAAAAGTTGCAAGGAATTGAGGTTCACAACCCAGAAAGTGTGAAAATTCCAAGGAGTTGTGCGTGTCAGTTTCAAAGCCTATAACAAAGAAAATGTGGGCGCAGAGTTCCCGGACATCTGTGTACAGGGTCAATCACTCAGCAGTCACCATAACCGTAAGAGGCAGTCCAGAACTGGAAGACAGGTCCAACTCTAACCAGCTTCACTAGACAGTGGTTTGAGTATGACTGGATGCAAGTCCTTAGACATCGAGAGGACAAAATAAACATCAGGTGACCTTGCTCACATCCCACTCCCCTCCCACTGGAGCCAGCCACAAAGGTGATCTTTAACTCCGTGGACACACTGAGGCCCTCCCTCTGGGCACACCACCTTGTTCCCTTCCTGGGAGAATCTGGTGTCTCCATCTTGATGATGGTGGGGGTCTTTGTTTCTTTCCCTCAGGCTACTTTTAAAGTAGTACTTGTGGATCTGGCAAGTTGTTTCTGCCTCCTCCACCAGGCTAAGCCACACGAAGACAGATATAGTGACCTGTCCATCTCAGTGTCCTAGCACAGGGCACCAAGGATCAAGAGAAGAAACGTGGCACCAAGGATCAAGAGAAGAAACGCCGTGACAAGAAAGAACAGAGTGACCTAAAAGTCATCACACTCTACAACTTCCCAGCCCTCCAGGAGATCCTGATCTTGTCAATGTCTGAGCCCACAGGCTACTTGGTGAATTCTTCTCAGGACAAAGGCTTTGGAGAGAAGTAACGAAACACACAGAATTCTAAAAGGAAGAGCGTGCTGAAACCTGACATTGGAAATGCTAAAGCATGGTGAGTAGTCTCCACCAATTTGTCTGGTGACAGACCTGGGCAGGCACGAGAACTAGAGACCTGAGACAGAAACTGACACCTTCACAGGCCACTGCCCTCGACTGCAGAACCATGTACTGCAATGTGCACATGCGATGGGGCTGGGGCAGCTCTCACTGAACAAAACAGTTACATTTGCAGCAAGAAATACTTCTAAAACAACCAAAATCAATTCTTAAAATATTTTACCTTGTCTGTGTGGAATTCTAGAATGAAAGTGAAGCTCTTAAATGGCTTAGCTCCTTTACCTAGAACTCTTGTGAGGCTAAAGAGTTGCAAAACCTTCTGAGACCACAGGGAAGGCTAAACCTTTTGATAAAACTTCTGGCCCCACTGCCACACACAAGCGGCAGTTGGGAAGTTCAGCAGCACCGTCACCAGGCTGGGCTCCATTGTGCCAAGCCAAGCAACCCTGTGAATCATGGTTTGCAACCAGTGTCATTCAACCACCTGAATATCACAATGAATTAAAACTGAAACCAAGGATGATAATGACAGAAAGAGGACAACAGAGAATCTAGCACTGCCTCATGCTTCCCAAAGCCAGGCACTGTACCTTGTCCCAGTGCAGCCACTGACACCCAGAATATCCACGTGCCCAACCACCCGTCTTGCCAAAACTGTGACTAGAGATTGACACCAGAAGGCCACATACCCCCTGGTTGGGTTTAACAGAGGAGGAGACTAATTTATAGCAGGTTAAAGGAGAGAGGACTAGGGCCTCAAGTCAAGGCTTTGGAGGACAAAACGGGTCTAGTACCTGCAGCATGGTCAGTGCCATGCTGGACATGGTGACGTGCGTAGCACTTACCAATCTGCAACAGTATGGGTGTGACCAATGCCGTTTCCATGGCGTAACAGAACTCCCTGCCAAACATCACCGCCCCATGCATCACCCACAGGCGCATGGGGATTCGGTCTATGGACCCCTCACTGATGGTCTCATCTCGGTTCTCGGTCTCCCGGTTTCCAGGTTTCTGTGGGTTCGGCAGGGGCACAGGTAACTCTTGTACTTGCATAGATTCCGAGTCAGCATTCTGCGGAGCCATTTTCATTACCACCAGAAAAAAAAAATATATATATATATTCTA
>NW_022900917.1:82590827-82615389 GCF_012274545.1 Fukomys damarensis
CTTTCATATCTTTAAGGATAAATTAAGATGTCTCGTTCTGCTCCAGGTGCACTCCTCGGGCAGGCAACACTTATATTCCTCTTTGTACAAATGGGTGTCTCAGCTTCTCCTGGTTGCAGGAGACACGCAGCAAACAGGTTTTTTGGTTGGACTGTAAACATATGGCTTGCTGGTTCACTGCGAATTAGAGTTAAAAATCCATAAATGCCACTCAGTTAATACCAGTTTCATCATCATTACTGAAGAGGCGCTGCGGTCACTTCTCTTGCTATAGAGAGGTGGGAAGGTGACAAACACAGGTGGTCCTTTGTGAATCCCCATCGAGTGACTGGACGATCTGCAAAAGAGGAAAGACACCCAGCCAGAGTCAGGGGCGGCCTTCGACATGGCCTGCCACAAACTGCCCACCCACTGCTGGAACCTATGTGCCCTAGGGGCTGGTCCTTGCCACTAAGGACCGTCTCTGGGCCCATCCCACCCCTGGCTCTCTGAGGGTGTTTGTATAATGGATACCTGACCACTAGAGAAACATCATCTGCTTGTGGGGGATTTAATTCTGAGTGGACAAAGGAGGTACAACCAAGAAAGGTAGGAGAAGACAAGGAGATATAAAAAAAAAAAGCCAGTGGTGTTTTTGCCCTTTGACCAAGAATAACACTGTCACCTCCTCCTGTGGTATACAAATATTTCTGTGTGCGTCCTTCCTGACCCTCCGGTATTACATTGAGGAGGCAGCTGAAAAACAGCCAGAAGGACTTTTTAGGTACCACCTGGAAAGGTGACAAAGAAAGATGGATGATGAGAGCTGGGCAGAGAGCAAAGACCCAGGGCTGGCAATGGCAGGGAAGTTCAAAGTCTGTACTGAGGCTGGGCTCTTCACTTATCAGCCATCTCAGGCAATGATCCTTGAAGTATTTAGCTTATAAAACCTGCTGATAACAAATCAAAATTATAGAACCCCTCTCCTGAAAAATATGTACATATGGGCCAAACTGCCTGTAAAATGTAGAGGTTCAGAGACTCCAAGCCCACATGTGGCATTCATAGGGGACAATATAACCTGTAGAGCCCCAGTCTTCAAGTATCCTCCATACGCATTCCTGTGACCAGCTTGTGACACAGTCAACCTGGATGAACTCATCACAATATAGTGTGGACTGCTGAGAAGTAACTGGAAATGTACCCTTAGAAAGGTCCCAGGAAAAGGAGGTCAGTCATCCCCTTGGGAAGCAAGATCTGTACGAGGTAGACTTCAGATAAGGGGTCCCACCTGAAGTGCTGCAAAAAGAAGGGCCCTGAAGTCACAAAGAACACTGTTAACATTTTATATTAAAAGCAGGTTTGTGGGCTAATACTTTACTGAAAAGTTTCTAACAACTGCTTTTGATTAAAAAAAAAAAATAAATCTAGCAACATCCATTTAACCAAAGACGTGTTTTGATTAGCCCCTCCTCCCTTTTTAGGGTTAGGGCAAAAACCTCAAGGTACCATCTCCCCACTTAAACTTTCCCAAGTCCCAGCAGGGCAAGGCTTGGGGGACTCATTGAGAGCTGCTCCTTCCAGAGCTCTGACTCTTCCCATATCCCCTCTTACTGCAGCTGAAACCTGGTTCCCTGAAAACCAAAGGTCCAATTAAAGGTTCAGGCTATCCTAACAATATACTTGTCTCCGCATTCCCCAAACTTCACTGCAGCCTTCATTTGAAAATACTTTCAAATTCACCAAATGTTCTCTAGCAGGTGAATCTCTTAAAGCTGTGTTTCCAAACTATCACCTACCTACAATCTTCTTTCCAAAGACTTTTTTATGGAGCCATTTCCAACATAGGAAAGGTAAACAGTAGAGTAAAATAAATCACCATGCTCTGGCATCAACACTCTGCTATTGCTGACCTATGTCTACCATTTCTGAATTGTTTTGATCCTAAGAGAAATTGGCAGGATTTCCCTTTTTGCAACCTTCCAATCTTATGCCAAAATAAGGCTGCTGATTTAACTGCTGCCATCTACCAGATAAAAGGGATCAGTCTCCAGAGAATAAAGTATATTCACAGTCTGAAGTCTACATAGATCAGCTGTACTCTGTGATTAGCTTTCCAAGAAATCTTAACAACCTAATTACAAACATCAAACACTTCTGCTCAGTAGGTCCTTTGTCCCACTGCTGCTTCCATCCTAGAAGACTTGTGCCTGAAATGAAGATGTCTCTGTGCCTGTCATTTCAGCAACAGCTAAAAGTTAGGCAATACACCTCTGTAGTAAGTGTATGTGTATTATTCTAAGCCAGTGGTTCTCAATTGGGGGTGATTTTGACTGTCACAACTGGAGGGGCTGCTCCTGGCCTGGGATGCTGGTCAGCACCCTGAAGTGCACAGGTCCACAGCTTAGAATGCTCAAGCCCCATGGACCTGTTCTAAGGTTATTTAAAAAAAAAAAAGCAGTTTCTTTAAAAAAGCTTGAGCCCTAGTTTTAGTTTTTTGAGGAATCTCACACTGATTTCCACAGTGGTTGCAGCAGTCTACACTCCCACCAACAGTGAAGAATGGGGTCCTTTTCCCCCCACATCCCTGCCAGCATTTATCATTGGTTGATTTCTTGATAGCTGCCATTCTTTCTGGAGATGGAATCTCAGCATTTTCATTTGCATCTCACAAATGACCAGTGATGTTGAGTATTTTTTCATACACTTATTTGCTGTTACTTCAAAATGTTTGTTCATTTCAGATGAACGCTTATTATATTTTGAGCCAATCAACTAGACCAGCTTCCCTGTAAATTCAGGTGATAAGGGGGGCTGTATACCATCGCTGTTGCATATTCTTTTTATGTTTGTTTTTATTTTTTAAAAATCCTTAAAAAATGCAAAATGCCACTCTCAGCTTACTTGGAAGTCCAGCAAGTCCAGGTCTCAAATCTGTGAAAGGTGCTAATTTCCATCCTAGACGAGGGTCCATGGGGTCTCAGGGTTTCACTGTGGAATGGCTTTCCTCATGGCACTTTCTAGGGGTGGAGGACAGCTGAGTGGAGGGCCTACTGGGCTTCCATATCCACCCAACTTCACTGCTGCTGTTCTCTGTAAAATGCCTTAGTCGGCATGCAAAGCGGAACTGGGAGGGGGGTGCTATGGGCCACACTGGCTGAGAGGTGACTTCAGAGGCCAGCTGGCAGGAGGAAATGTGGAGGCCATGCCTTCCCTGGACCATGGCCTTTCCTAGCTGTTTACTGGGCAGAAAAGGTTGAGCAAGAATTGCTGGGGCCCAGAAAACTGTTGCAGCCTCAACCACAGACTTCTGGTTACAGTTGCCACCAGGTCAGTTTAAGATGTCTTCGTTTTACCTGGGAACACTAGGGAATTCACAAAATTCAAGCACACAAGCCAAAGCATAGCATGCTGGTGGAAGTCCCCAGTGAATTCGAGGACTCCACTACAGCCGAAGGTGGTCACTGTGTGGGCTCTTCCGACATGTTTGAGTTCTCCCTACAGATTTCTAAAAACTAGCTGAAATCTGGTCTTTCTGTGAGAAGATGAGGAGAAAGATGAGCAGCTAGATACTGACTCAGTCCTTGACTGAGAGCATGCTGAGTTGGCTGCTTCCACACTATTAGGGTCAGGCAAGTATGAGCACTCTGGGCTCAAACCAACAGAGACCAGCTACATGTCAGCAATGTTTGCACATGAGTCTTATGAGGAAGGATGGCCTAACTAGGCTCAGGGTACCTGTTTCCAGACCCTGCCCAGGACAGCACTGTAGTCTGCAAGGAGCACCTAGTTTGGGTACAGGTTCTGGTGGCAGAATGAAGGAGTCATCTATCAGAGCATATGTCTGCCTCCAGTCACTTGCGTTCTTCAGTCTCACTCCTCATGGCTCATCCCACAAAGCTGCACCCTGCCTGAGGGTACCATGTCCTGGAATCTCACTGCCTCTTGCCTCTCTCAAGGGCATCTCAAGTAACCCGAGTCCTTCCTTCTCTCAAGGATCTCAAACAGGTTTTTAAATAAGGCTAAATTAACTACTAGAGCAAAACCAACTCACACCGATGAACAATTAATTTCTTCAAAGACAAGCACAGATTTGACTAATCCATTTTTAAAGGCTAGAATGTGGAAGATAACATCAGCCTGCTTATCAGCTGGGTACCACTTACATAGCTACTGTGTCCAAAATCCTTACTTCTGCAAAGCCTTGGGGATCGGTTTTAAGAGTACCACACAATAACAAAAATATAGTTGAAGTATCACACTCAGAAAAAGAGGGTCATATCATGTATCAAGGAGTCTATGTGGGCATTAAAGAGCTATAGAGTTGAGCTGTGGATAAGGCTGATGCATAGGAACAAGTAGAAATATTTCTGTTTCAGGACCATAGCCAAAAGATGAGTGCCTGGGTCCACAGAACATGGGAAAGCACAAGGGTGTGAATCATGAGGACCCCTGGTCAGGCAACACATACAAGAGACTACATACCACATGAGGTTCTACTCAGCTACTCGTTACTGGTGGAAAACTATGTGGATAGTTTCAGACTTTGGATCCACCTGTATTCTTGTGTATGGTGTAAAGGATCCATTTAAAGCCCATTCCCAATACTTTAAGATTTCTCTCTTACTAAATAACTAATTTCAATTCATACTTGAATCTATTTCTCAACTTTCTAGTTTATTCCCCCCATATGCTTGTCTAGCTCACATCAAACAACACACTGCTTTAAGCAGGAAGGCATTTAGGACTTCCATCTCTGCCAATGTGATTCCCATTCATGGCTTCTTTTCCCAGCACATTCTTAATTGTTCTTCTGTGTTTGTTTTCCCGAACTTTATGAGCACATAAACTTCAAAGAACAGTCTGACTAGCTCCAGTGGAAAAATATTTTTTTATATTGGATGGGGGGGTGTTGTGTTAATTTTATAAATTAGTTTAAGGATAATTAATGTGCTTTACTGTGGTGTCATCTGTCTTTCCATGTGTATGAGCCACCCAGGTACCTATGGGAGAGCCCACCTGGGCACCTGCAGGAGAATTCCCAAGCAGTGCCCCTGGGCTTTGCACACTTCCTGAGTCTATTCCTAATGACCCTCATCATTGTCATGGTCACTGGACATGGGATTTTTCTCTTCTCTTACATTTCCCAACTGGTTAGCTTAGACACATGAAGACTACTAAGTATCTATCATTCATTCCGAGTCCTTGTGTCTCTCTCCATCCAATTATAGCTATTGATTTTTACATTTCAAGTTTGTTATCAAATTCCTTTATTGTCTGAGAATGGACAAAAAGAAGAGTATAATCAAATTAACAACAAATCTACAAATCATCACCAAAATATGCAGAGTCCTCCATTTAACTTAATGGTGGACTGTGTTTCCAAAGCTCACAGGTACATGTTTGGGTTGGGTTATCTATTTCCCCAAAGCCACATTGTGTAGTCTTATCTGTCACAGCCTGACTTTAATGCAAGCACAGGGATATGAGTGAAGCCCACACAGTGGATGGCTGCGGCTGTCCTGGAAACAGACCCTGAAGGGCTAAAATTCTTGCCTTCACAGCCTCCCCCTGCATTCTAGCTCTGGGCCCCTCCACCATGGACCACATAAAGAACTGAAAGACTCTTTGAGTAGCAAAAGGAGGAGCAAACAGGGTGGGGCCCAGTGACTCCTGACCACAGGCAAGGCAATGGCGTGTCAGCACATTTTCAGAAAGAACTGTTGGACACCATAAACCAGGTGTGCTGTCACAGCGTTATATATCCATCATCCTCTCAGTGTACGCAAACTGTTTTCCTCCAGGAAGATGATTTACATGAATACATTATCAATTGTGTCGAAAAACACTGAAACAATTCTTCTGAAGGATACAGTTTAAGCATTGCAACATTCTGGGAGCAAAACAAGAAGGAACAGGCTGCTCCTGCCCAAGGCACAGGCAGCTCTGCAATCCCAGAGCCTCCTCCAAGGCTGCTCAGAATGTGGGTGAGTTTAGAGTAAGCTGTGACCTCTTCTGGAATCTTCTATTCAATGCCAGTCAAATGTTCAAGGCAGGTTTTCCCCAGCACAGAAAAAAGCATTCCCCTTTGGAACTTGCTCCAGTGATTGTTAAGAATTCAGTGACAATTTTGTTATGATCTGCAGATGCACTCACACAAGTGAAACGACAATTGCTCCAATCAACAACTTCCTCTATTGTCCTGTTTCTAATTTAAGGACAACTGATGCCAAACACGTGACTTCCCACAATTTGCTGTGTGGAAAAAGCTAGCTGTGAACTTAATATCATCAAAAAGTTAACTGAATGGTAATTTCTGACAAATACCCCAAGCTTGGCTTAAAAATTTCAGGCGAACATAACTGTCGTAAGATTCAATAGTATGGTAATAAGAAATTCAGTAACTCATGCATTCTAGAAAGTGGCCCAGCAAGCACTGACATGTGCTGCGTGGTGACGTCTATCACCATGTACACATACTGTACACTAGCAGGGGTTACACACTCTGTGGGAAGCAAATGTTTTGGAGTGACTGGCTCACTGAACAGCAGGTTGTTATAATCCACCGTTTAAAACAGGCACAAATTGGAGGAACCTACCCTTAAAAATCCTATTAGCATGGTAGATGCTGAACTTACTATGTGGTTATGTCCTGATTGAGCCATCACATGTTGAAAATATCCTATGCTAAAAATGCATGGATTCCGCCCACTCAACTGCACACCCAGGCTCACTATACCACACAGCACCCTGTAAGTGGGGCTGTTCCTGTGTGAAAGCTGACCATGTCACTAGCTCGGGTAAAGATCAAAAGTCAAAGTTCAAAGTACAGTTTCTACTGAATGCCTACCACTTTTGCATCCTCATAAAGTCAAAAGATTGCTAAGGGAGTCCATTGTAAGTTGGACAGTTATATTAACACTTTCCTAACAAGACACCTGTCTGTTACCTGTCCTCACCAGCATCTCTTTCCAGATGGCTGTGGGTAAGAACAACTTAGGGATAACGCAGAAGCCAGCAAAACCACACAAATTGCAGTCCAGAATAATGAAAACCTGCATTTGGACAAAGAGCATAAAGAAATGTAAAATCAAATCAAGCAACTTCAAAGTACCCTTGGTAAGAATTAAATGTAGCATTCTGGCAGTTCTGCTCCTATATTTCCTGAAACACATTTAATAAGTTCTAACTTCCAGTATAAAAATCGATACATTAAAAGAATAAGAGGCAAGCCACAGACTAGGAGAAAATATTTCCCAAAGACACATCTGATAAGGGTTATTATCCAAGATATGCAAAGAACTCTTAATCAGTAAGAAAACAACTTGACAAAAAAATAGGTCAAAGACTAACAGGCACCTCACAAAAGATACAGATATAAAAGATGTGCAAGTAAGCATATGAAAAGATGTCCTACATCCTATTTCATTAGGAAATGGGCAATTAAAACAACAGATGCTACTACACATCTGTTAGAACGGCCAAAATGCAGTGCAAGCACATCACGAAGCAACAGCCAAGACAGAAGCCACAGGAACTCTCACTGACCACTGGTGGGAATGCAAAATAGGACAACCATGCTGAATACAGTTTGACTGTTTTTAAAAACTAAACATACTGTTACCCTGCAATCCAGAAGCAAGTTCCTTGGTATTTACCCAAAGGAAATGAAATCTTATGTATGCAGATGTTTACTGCAACTTTATTCATAATTTCCAAAACATGGAAGCATCCAAGATGTCCTTCATTAGGTGAATGGATGAATACACTGTGGTACAACTGGACAAGAGAATATCATTCATCACCAAATATAAATGAGGGATCAAGCCACAAAAAACACATGTGGGGCTCCTTACATGCACATTGCGAAGTGAAAGGAGCCAGCCTGTGTGATTCTAACCCTACAACATTCTGGAAAAGGCAAAACTATGGAGCCAGGATAAATATTAGTGGGTGCCCTGTTAAATCAGGATCAGGGGATTTTAGGGTAAGAAAAATACTCTGTATGATGCTATAATAGTGCACATTTGCCTAAAGCCACAGATATACAACATCAAGAGTGGACCAAAGGCAATCACATAGTGGAGTATGCTTGGAACTTTCCATGCAACTGGCTCTCACTGCAACAGTCCCAAGCTGCATTTACCTGCCCCTAGGTGTTATGTGTACCAGCTGCAAGAATGTAGGTTGGTCTCAGGCATGCACAATTAACACAAATTCAAATAAAGCATGTGAATTTGTGGCATCCCCAGAACATACAGCTGCTCACCACTGTGGGGTGTGAGCTACAGTAGCCTTACAGGGCCTGCCTGGGCTCCAGCTGGGTCCCTGTTTCCTTCTAGGAGGGCCTAGAACTCCACTCCAAGATCATGTGTGAGGCAGATGCAGGTCTGCAGCCACATGCCCTGCTTATAGAAGACTGTGTCACCTGGCGTGTGATTACACCTCCTCTTACTCTGAAAGTGTCCCAGTCTGTACAATACTTGCTGCCACTCCTGATGTGAGTAATCAAGGCACAGCCAGGCCTCAGTTCTTCAGTGACCTAGCCACTGTGTGCTATGTGTCACACAGTCATAAACTAAAAACCAATATCCACCACATCCCAAACCCTCTTACTTGCACTGCTCTTGATCTGCGTTTACTGTTCACTTCTTGTCGATGATGGGGGAATAAGTGAGAGGCCTGATTTGTGTGTGCACATGTGTGTATCTAGCTGTGTGTCTGTGTCTCTATTTGCATTATATATGTGCATGTTTGTGTCTGTGTATGTCTTGTGCATAAAACACTCAAGAGTATTAAGGAACCAAATCAAGCAATAGCTGGAAGGGGATCCTAGGGAGGGAGGGGATCACTGCACTAGTCAGTGTCATTAAAGCACTCTTGGTGGATTAGCATCCTGACACCAGAGGAATAGCTGACCATGCAGGGACCTCTAGCACATCTTTTCCTCTGCTGAGCACAAGTGCCAGTTTGTCCTGGTCCTTGGGGACTGGTCCTTCTCACACTACACAGTGCCATGGGGGGCCTCCTCCTGCTTCCACCAGGCCCTCTCCTCAGGCCCTACCCACACCCTGGGCTAGGGTACCACGAACTTGACCAGGAAGCAGAACTACAGGATCACTGCAGGACAGGTGATTATTGAGGCCTCCTCCCTCGCCACCTAGGGACACTGCAGTCCAGTTTCCACGACCATGGGGGCCCGTGTCTTCCTAGGCAGTCTAGGCTCCAGGCAGTTCCTGAAGGGCCATCAGACCCAGAGGCTAAGCCACCTAGGGACACTGCAGTCCAGTTTCCACGACCATGGGGGCCCCGTGTCTTCCTAGGCAGTCTAGGCTCCAGGCAGTTCCTGAAGGGCCATCAGACCCAGAGGCTCGTGCTGCAGGTGAACTGAAGGGTAGGAAGCACACATACCCTTCCGGGTGTTTAGCACCCACCCGAACCACATGACTCTTACAAGATAAAGATTTCATAAGCACTGAATTCAGAGGCCAGACCAACCATAATCATTCCATTAAAACAAGAAAACCAATTTTGAGAAATACTGCCTGTTAGTGAAAAGAGCAAGATAATCACACAGCTCAAAGAAGGCCCACTTCTCTTTTAGACAGAAAGCAGAGACTAGCATATCAGCAACAAACAAGTAAAGATTACTTTTTTATTTTATACTTAGAAACTGGCATACTGCAATGTAAGAAAACTGCAAGACATACACCAACACCAGAACTAATTAAGTCTGCTGAAAAAACCACTGCTTCCTCCACATAAATTGCAGTAGCATACACTGATTGCATAGGACAAGAACTTCTGTCCTTTGGTGAGGTGATGAGAACACAGGGGCTCTCTGGACACGAGGAGTCAGGTCTACCCAGCAGCATGTGGTGAGCTGCCTCTCAGTAGGTCACCCAGTTCCCTGATATCCTGCCCACTCTGCATGGTCTGCACCAACACAGCCCAGCAGGCCTGCCGCAAACCAGCTGGCAGACCTTGGACAAGTCCATTTACCTTGCTGGGCCTGCTTTCTCAGGAGTAAAAGATACCAAAGGATCCTACCCCAGCCCAGGGGGCTTCCTGGTTCTCTGTGACAATAGGTAAGCCCCTCCAGGTGCCCATGTTGACCAGCAGCTGCACCATCCATTCCTCTGTAAGATCATTTACTCAGTTGGGTCTCCCATATCCATGGCAATATGGTGACCCTACCAGCTAACAGAGAACAAGATCAAATGTACTCAGCGCACCTGAAAACAAGCAGATGAAAACCTCCTGGCACTGACTGCAAAGTCTAGAAAAGGCAACATAAAAGTCCTGCCTGAAACTGTACTCCTAGTTGTGGAAACAGACCCTTCTAATGCATAGGCTCTAATGTGTGGAAACTCACTGAAAAGTGTTATGGTTTGGATCTAAAATGTTTCCCCCAAAGTTTTATGGGTGTGAAAGGTGACTGGATCTTGGGGCGCTATACTTATCAATGGACACATCCAATGATGAGTTCATAGCTGAATGTGCTGTTAAGAGGGTCACTGGGGTCAGGACCTGGAAGGTTATACTCTTGTCTCCCACCTTCTCTACTTTCTGTTCCTGGTTGCCATGGGCTGAACAGCTTTCTCCCACCATGCCACTTCTGCCTTGGAGTCAGCCCAAAGTGGAATAAAACTGTGGGCCAAAATAAACCTCTGCTCCTTTAAGTTGTGAGTTTTGGGTATTTTGTTCCAGTATTAGGAAAGTGACTAAGACAGGAACCAAGCCCTTACTGGACAGGTACCTAGCGGCTTCCTGCAAAGATGATTCCTCTGACAGCAGCCAACCTTCAGGGACTGATGCAGGTCTGGGATGAAGCTGATCAGAGCTATTAACTTGAAGTGGCCTGGCATACCCATTTCTGGAAGCTACTTTTCCATTTGCAAAGGAAAATATGAGAATCACCAAGAGAGCAGTGGTATGCTACCAGGAATCCTTAAGGACTTATGGGGCAGGACATGTGCTTACAGACTGGTCCAGATATTCAAAACCCTCTCTCTCAAGAAAGGCGCATGCAGCAGCACCATGGGGAATAGCCTCTACCTGGAGCGCTAGCCTAGTCCAAAACCAAAGTAAACAGAAAGCATCAGGTTAATTCCCTTTCTCACCAGCTTCTAGAAGGAGCCAGAAGCATCTCAGCTTCTCTCCACCAGATATTGTCTGGTTCCTAAATAGATGGCTGGGGAGCCATGCTCAGCTATAATGTGCGTGAAAGAGTCCACAGCTCACCAGCACTCCTTATGCCACCTAGGATGCAACAGGTACATATCCCCACATGCATATACTTGTGCATGCACAGGTATGTACGTGCATATGCACAAGGCAACAGTGGAAAGGACCATGACTATTCTGACTGTTCATGGATCTTCCTGGTCTTCAAAGAACATATAAAGATGGGGAGCATAGTCTCCTTGGCTGCTGTTAGGGTTGTGATGACGAAGGTGCAACACCATCAAGACAACCCTCAAAATACAGTGGTACCTTGGTTCATGAACTCAATTGTTTCCACAATTCTGGTTGCAAGCCGAATTGGATGAGAACCGAATCAAATTCACTGGTTAGATTCAATGCTGACCTTATGGGAAAATCTGATTTGGTTCTTGTCCAATTCAGTTTGTGACCAGAATCGTGGAAAGAATTAAGCTTGTGAAATAAGCTACCAATGTATACAGAGGTCAACATCTCAAATGGAATTAGCTTGCCTCTGCTCATCAGCTCACGCCAGGGCCAAGGGTTAGGAGTCTGTTGGGCTCTCCTTCCAGTGAACCCAGAACCCCGTGATGTCACCACCTCCACACATCTTCCTGGGCCACCGCAGATGATTTCTATTTTGCCTGTAGCTTCACCCTTAACCCTGGGGTCCATTCTCAATGATACAACTAGGGAACCCTTTAAAATACCATGTCAGAGGACATCCTTGCCTCTTAAGTCTGCCTTGGATCTGAACTGGCTCCCTCCAACAAAACTCACTGGCTTTCTGGCCCCTGGCTCTGCTCTACCTCTGCTGAAGCCTTTGTCAGCTGCTTCTTCCCAGTGGTGCAAGTTCGAGATCCTGATCACATAGCCTGCTGAGGCTATCAAATGAAAAAGTCAAACACAACGGTGTTCAAGTGAAAGAGGAAAACTCTATTAACAGTTTATCTGATAGCAAATATTTTAAAATATGGAGCCAAATTCAAGTAATTTTATTACACTTTCTAGAATTAGAGGCAAGTGAAGCACAGTGGCAGGTGCCTGCAGACCCAGTCATTCCAGAGGCTGAGGGAGGAGAATGACTTGAGCCCACAAGTTCAAGGCCAGCCTGGGCAATACAACAAACTCCATCTCTTACAATCAACAGCTATAAAACTATGCAGTCAAAACCCTTAAGGGGCAAGGTATTAGAATTTGAAACAAAAATTTTTTTAAAACAGCATCCCCTTTCAAGTTCTAAAACTATCATAGCATTTAGAAAGCAAGTAACAAAAGCTAACTGGGAAGGAGATTACATAGAGAGGAGGACAAACAGTCCCCTAAAGAAAACACTCTGCACTATTTTAGCTTCCTTACTTCTGATCCTTGCAGCTTCCCTGATTTGCACAATCAGCTCAGTAAGAGGGTTTTTGTTTTTTAATTAAAAGGCAGTATGGGTCCCCCCCCTTCTTTCTAAATGTTCCTAGCACTAATTTGCTAGTTAAAGCCACTAGAGTCGGAATGAAGCTTTGGCTGCCATGGAAACAGCAGCAAGCTTTTAAACTGCGCAGCAGCTCCTAGAATCCGTGCAGCTCCCAGGATATCTAGAGTACTGATCTAGCCCAATAAGCAAATGCAGCCAGAAGTTCTAGCACAAGGTGAATATTTCTCTAAATTGCTGATTATTCCATCTAAGAGAAAGGCCAGGTAGAAACAAACAACATCCATCATTCCAAAGACAGAGGAAGAGGCAGGCTGCACATCACCTAACTACACACAAAAAACTAAATGGTATAAAAATGAAAATATAGATTCCTCATAGTACAGATAAATCAAGACCTAACCCCAAAGATGGCATCATTAAGGAATACCACTGTGAAAGCTGTCAAGATGCAGCTAAGCCCTTTGAGGTCCTCGTGTAAAATCAAATCAAAGTGCTTCCAGATCCTAATGTATCCTATGGCAAAAAGGATGCAAAGCTATGGAAGTAAAAACTGAAGTCTACAATGCAGGATTACTTAAGCTACTGTACATGTGTAACCAGATACACCCAAGGAACCAGCATTTGTATAGAGGGAAAGTCTCAAGTATGTACCAGTCCCCTTCACCCTCAGGGGACATATTTTGAAGTCTAAAGTGAATGTACCATGAATAGCACAGACCCAATTATGTGTTCTGCTACACATGCAATGCTTTTCTGTATTTGCACTCACACTGTGTTTATAACTTCTGTAATGTGAGGTACAGCACCAAGACTAGTATGATTCTTTTCCTTCTCCACAATTTCATGGATGGGTGATTCATTCTCACTGTAGATTGCAAAAATCTCAACAATATTTGCCCTCATTAACTTTCACTTAAAAGAAGTTCTCTGCAGGTTCTGTTTGGCATATCTCAACTGCCAGCAATCTCTCCTGTTCTTGGACCATTAAGAGGAAACTAAGGGTTACATGAACACAAGCATTGCCATACTGTCAATCTGATGACTGAGAGGCCTATTAAGTGACTAATGGATGGGTGGCATATGGAGCACAGTACACATTGGCCATTCAAGCCCCAGGCAGGACAGAGGAGGATGGTGGAAGACTGATTTCACCACACTATGCAGAATGGGCACACAATTGGAAACTTACAATTATTCCTGCAATTTTCCCTTTGATATTTTCAACAGACCTCTGAGATGGAAGGTAACTAAAAACTATAAAGTTAAACAGTGAATAAAGGGGTGCTGCTGTATTTGAAAAATGTTAAAATTAAAACTAATTTTTAAAAACCTCAAGTTCCGGTGAATGAAGAAAACTTACCTATAGCTTTAGCTTGGGGCTAGATTTGTTCCTACTTCCCATAACCAAATAAACAAACTTTTACAAAAGGCACTACCAGCATTCCTGTACACAGCAGGCAGCCAAATCACCAGTACTACTCATAAAACAGCACAGTTCTGCCCAGCCCTGAAAACAAGTGGAAGGTGACCTTTGGGTAGTTTAGCTCCTTGTAACTCTCTGAAGCCTGTGGTCTCTTGTGCTAACCCACTGCAGAGGGCCAGAGAAGGGAGGATCAGGATGGCCACTTCCTCTCCACTTTCTCTTCTGCGCTCAGACAAGAAGCTGGGACTGGGCAAACCTTAGACATGGGCAGTAGGCTGGGGTTCTTTAACTGCATAAACCAGAATAAAAATCCAGTATCTCCCTACATCCACAGACGAGTAACCCCTTAAACCTGATGGCTCCCCTTTTTCTGTGATGAGGAAACGCAATTCTGGTACTTACTGAACGATCCTTCAGCTCTAGGGAAAGTTGGCTCTTTGGGACCAAGTGTTTCCTGGGCACATGGATATAATGTGTGACTATTACAGTGCCCTGGAAATACCAGGGTGACTTCCTAAGATTGCAGGCTAGGTTGGGACATATCAAAAGCACTAACATGTGCGCAGATTTCACTCTCTGGAACTCATGGAAAGAAACAAAGTCATATGGATACTTAATACACCACCAAGAAACCTCAAGTGCCCAAAAGAAATAGGTTAGAAATGGCCACCTATAAAATCATGCTGTATGACTGTTGACAGAAAATACCTGATATTTAGTATAAAAGCAGGATACAAATCAAGTGCAGATTATAACACATGAAGGTTTTAAAAAAAATAAAAGTATGGATGAATAGCAAAAGGTATTAGTTTTCTACTCTATCTGGGTTTTTTTCTTTTCCCCAGCACTGGAGATCAAATCCAGGGCCCTTTGCCACAAGTGCTCTTCTACTGAGTTATATCCCTACCACACTGGCCTGGAACTCATAATTGTCCCCTACCTCAGCTCCCAAGTAGCAGGGTTTACACGTATGTGCCACCACCCAGCAAGGTATTATTTGTGTGGTTCATAGGTTCTTTCTGCTTCTGTAAGACCTAAACTTTATTTTAAAACTAAACAGTAAAAGCAGTTTTTTCTGAGTGGGCAATGACACATTCCTATAATCCCAGCTACTTGGGAGACTGAGGCAGGCAGATCAAGAGTTCAAGATCAACCTAGGCCATTTTGAGAGATTCTGTTTCAAAGTTAAAAAAAAAAAAACAACAACAAAAAACTGGGGCTGTAGCTCAATGCCAAGGCCCTGGGTTCAATCCCCAGCACCATTAAAACAAAAATCTGCCTACAGACTGAAATGTCAATAGGTTCATTTTGTCCGGTCCAGATTCAAAGCCAGTTACCAAGAAACAACACAGAAGCCCTCCCCAGTTCCATCAGCATTTAAGGTAACAAAACAGCACCCCACGGCCTGGGAGGAAGATACTTGGGAGAAGCAAGTTCCTCCCAAAGGTTTCTAGCATGCAAATGGCAAGGTCCTTCACTGGAGCTCTCCTGCAGTTCCTCAACCACAGGGCCACTTATGTTGGGGGCCAGAGCTCAGCCTGTGCCATACTTTCACCTTCTATATCAGATTGACAGCAAGCAGTTGGTCACTACTGGCTTGATTTGCCAGATTCTCCCATAATGCCCTGTACTATGAGTATCCATGGATTGGCCCAACCACAAGGTCCTGTGCAAGCATAGAGAAAGGAGCCAGCTGCCATCCTCTTCTCTCCGGGTGAAGAGGAGGAAGAAGAGCCTGGTTCTTTGGCTTGGACAGGCTTATTTGGGATCAAGAAGCCTACACTGTATCTGCCTGAAGCCCACATGGTACTAGGCTCCTGAGGCCCACAGTTTGGGTTTCTCAGCTGAAGACATCAATAGGCAGCTTTCCAACTCAGTAACTCTGGGGGCTAAGGGCCCAGGCTAAGCACTGCTCTGCATATCAGATCACAACCTGGGTGCCAGTAGAAGAATGCTGCCTTCTGCAAAACCAGAAAAATATCAAGGGACCAAAG
Source organism: Fukomys damarensis (assembly GCF_012274545.1). Lineage (NCBI taxonomy): Eukaryota > Metazoa > Chordata > Mammalia > Rodentia > Bathyergidae > Fukomys > Fukomys damarensis. The sequence continues at coordinate 82,606,855 of NW_022900917.1, forward strand.
TGGCTAGAATTCCCAGCCACCTGCACTCTTATGGCACAGGTGTTATGGCAGATGGCTTGGTATGGGCCAGAGGTCTGTGTGCCACCTTCCCCAAAGCTGCACACATAAACCTACATGTGCCATTCTTCTGCCATTCCGGGAGTCCAGCAACCATCACAAGAATCCTTCACATTTGAATGCTTCATGTGAACTCAGATCAGAGACAAGGATCAGACCATAACTATAACCAGGGTTGCAGACACAACCCATTTCAAAGAATATCCTCTGATTGTTGCTCTGTGTATGAAAGTCTTGCTGTTAGGCACCAGAAGGCAGTTCATGACACTAAAGACACCGAAGCCCAAGAGCTTTGAAACCTAGGTGAACAGGGAAGCCCAGCTGCTGCGGGGCTCTCTGTATCCGTAAACAGATACTCACACCACATAAGGCCACTGTGGTCTGCTAGTACTGACAAAGCCATGTGATGCAAGGATCACAAGTCAGGTAGTTCAACTTCTACCTCTTTCAAAAACAAATGGTTTAAAAAAAAAAGTTAATTCATGTAAAAGTCGCTGCTTTTAAATACCTCATTTCTACCTCTAATCTAGAAGCTCCCTGATGTCCTTATGCATGCCAGTGTCTCTCCTTGGAGCCATTTTGGGTGGTGGACCTTGCACTTGATGGTCTCCACACCAAGTAACATCTGGGCACAAGTCACATTAATGAGAAGGCGGGTTTCACTTGCAGGAGCTCAGAGCATCCCTAAACAACTTAGCCCGTGAACATCTTTCACACACAGTGACACCCACAGCTGGCCGGCACAAACACCTGTGTGGACTCCAGGCCTCAGACAACCAGCTCAGGGTGCAGACTACAATCAGGGCAAGAGTGGGGCAGAGGAGAGCAGAGGCAAGCAAGTAATAAGTGTGTCAGTTGACCAAAGAGGAAGTCCTGAGGATCTTACCAAGGTCTCACAGGGCACAAACACATTCCATAAGCCTGACTACAAGCTGCAAGCATTCAGACAGGGGCTACTCGGATAGGTAACACCATACCAGGCCAGGCCCCCATTCCTGGCACATTTTACTGCCAGGCACCATGGGCTGGGGCTTCAGACTGCTGGGTAGGCCTCAGTCCCTCTCTGTCCTCAACAAGGCCAGTCTAGCCAGCAGATCCAGGCTTAGGACCCTCACCCTGCCTCCCCCAGCCTCTGGGTAAAGTGAGGTTTTGGGGGCAGCCTCACTTTGGACCTTTCTCCTCCTCTCAGCCTGCACCAGTCCTGACACACCCCTCCCCTAGCACCTGGAGACAGCAGGAGTAAAGAACCAGGCCCCATCCCCACTGCCCTACAGGGCGTGTCCTAGCCTCCTATCCACCCACTCAGAAAAGTCAAGGGCAGCTGCTGGTACTAGACAGGTTCTGGAGCAGAGCCAGAAGTGCCATGTTTACTGAAAAGTTAATATCCTGAGGAAAGACTTTCATTTTTTTAAAGGGAGTTTATTATCAGCATCCTGTCCTTCAAAGCTCCAATCTCTCACACCTTACCTTCCTCACCTTCCCTTAGTGTAGGTCACTTGTTCTGCAGATACCTGTGGAGGCCAGTCTTCCCTCGGGAACAAGGTCACTCATTTTAAAGCAGCAGTCCATAAAGTTGGGGGCTCCGTATAAAAGTCTGCATTCCTGAAAAGCCTGCTGGTCATAACTGGAGCAACACCTGGACCTGTGGCACTCTCAGGGTAGGCCCCGTCTCAGCACACACCAATGCCTGCCCACAACAAACAAGGCCCACTTGGATAAAGAAGCCTTTACAAGAACAGCCAAAACAATTCCATCTGTAACAAAAACTAACTGTTGAATTGAAGATTTCAAGTTCAGACATAATCTGGCTATTGTAAACAGTGCCTCAGTTTATCAATGTAACAATAACTCTCTTTCAAAGATTAATAAAGTTCTCTGAAAATACTCCCCACTCCAGCATTTTTAAGATACTTTGCAGGATAAATATTAGCTTAGGACTTGCCTGCATGAGAAGTGAAAGCGGCCAAAGAAGCAGTTTTAGAAAGGAAGAAAAAAATGTCACAGCTGGTCACAGCAGTGGCCACAAAGCAGGATGCCTGGGCTTGGGCTGTGCTTACATCCTCAATGACTGCAGCTCCATTTTCTGGGGAGGCCCCTGACTCTTTTCACTGCTAATCTTCAGCATCTCACAGGGCAGGGTTAAGATACAAACCCTCTGGGCACCCATTTCCCTGCCCACTCTCCTGGGGGTGGGGCCGCAAGACCGCCACGCTGTCTCTGGGATGGCTAGCTCAGTGCCAGGCTCTCAACAAACACAAAAGAGGGGAAATGGAGTTGAGAGATTTGAAGATACTTGCTGGGATGAAATAGAAAAAAGTGGCATTAAGGCTTAAATTTGATTTCAGATTAATTTCTAGGAAGACACTTAAGCAGCCCAGGTGATAGAGACAATGCAGTCATAGGGGAGCACCAACCTTAGCCCTGCTGAGAGCTGCTCATAACTCAAACAGCCAGGCTCAGCCACGCTGGCCACCACCTGCAATGTGTTTTTGCTACTAATTTAAGAATGACTTCAGAGTTACTCACCGTAACTTCACCTGTGACAGGTTTTTAAGTTTAATACAATGGCTAGCAACTTAGCTGGGAAATGCAAACATCAGAGTGCAGCCATATGAGTGACCTAAAATGATGTTCCCAACAGGACCCGAGCTCCATCAGAGTACATTTCTCCCGGCCCAGGCATCTCTGGACAGAGGGGACTGTGGAGCACAACCTCAGCCTCAGGAGAAGGAAAGGTTTTGAGGTTCTGACTCCTGATCTCCCTCACTTCCCACATCCCTGTGGAGGCAAGGCAGGCTCCCTCCCAAGCACATTCCGGGTCTTTCACAGGTTACCACAGAATGTGTGTGAACACAGTGTGAGAACAGGATCCCAGTCGCAAGCTTGTCCCCTGTGACAGCTCAGATTAACCCAGCCCTCCTTTTCCCAGCTGTAAACAGGAACACTACAAACTGCTCAGAGAACTGACTGCTACAGATGAGTGTCACTGAGTTAGCAAGGAGAACTGCTGTAATGGCAGGTCTCTATGGGGAGCAGAATGATGGCCACCTCTGATGACATGCAAAGAGAAGTCATTGTCAATTACTGGGTAAGTCAAATTCTGTTCAGCGGCCTCAGTAAATAGATATGAGCCTTAAAAAAGATAAAAGAACAGAGAACAATCTAACTGAAAATGTAACAGCTACTTCACATGGACTTATTTTTGTTTGAAAGTCTGAAAAGAATAATTTAATAATGCTGGTATCATTGGTTTCATGAAGATTTACACACAGAATTGTTAGTAAAAGGGACACATTTCTGGTTTGGAGATACAAAATTTCAGCCTAATAATGTGTTTCTGATTGGTTATCAGATCCAGAGTGAATAAACAGATACAGCAGATACTGCCAGTTCACTCACCAGCACTTACACTATTCCTTCCCAGGCAGCTGCCACCAAGTAGCTAAGAAAGAGCCAGGGCCAGCAGTTGCAGTGCCCCACTGGTGCATGCTCATGGACCCTGTCACTGATCCCGGGCTGGCTTAGGGCAATGGTCTCACCTGTAGTACGTGGCACAGAAACTGCAGAACCTGTCAGGGAAGCAGCCCGACTTTACATGCCACATGTTGGAATTTTTGGTTAAATTACCACTTGAAAAAGATTGCTGCTGCCACAAAAAATACAAACTTCAGAAATTGCATGTCCAGTGGGCAAGAGCGCTGAGCCGTAGCTTTAAGGACCAGATATGGGCCAAGAGGAGTGGATCTCTAGTCTCCTTCCCCGTCCTCAGAGGCCTATCACTCCTTCATGGGACAGGGTGAGGGTCAGGACACTCAGCTTCAGGCTGTCTTCCATGCACTCCGATTCTGCCCCCAACACCAAACATTAACCTCCCCTGGTCCAGAGCTAACACCCACTGGAGATAGCAACACCCATGAGATCTACGACTGTATCACAAGTCTGCTGTGCTCCTTAGGGGCCTGACCATACAGCCAAAAAGGTCACAGGTCTTCAGGCCTGTACTGATTCAACCACCCCCAAGCTGTAAGGTTAATTTTCATCTGTACACACCTAGAGGTTGGAGAATCCAGATAGGATGAATTAGAGACCACTAGAGAAGATGATCCAAGGGAGAAGCCTAGCACAGGGACCCTCAGGGATCCTCACAGACCTACCCACAGAGCTTTGGTCAGCATCCTGGCCAGCACCAGGAATGACATGTGTCTTGGCCAACCCTACAGGTGTAAGGAGGGATCAATAAGCCATTACAACTACCTCTGGGATTTCTGCTATTTTACAGTGTGCTAAATCCAAACTCCACTGTGTCCTGATACCTGCTACTCTTATTTCACAACCCCAACCCCAAACAATACCCCAGGTCCTGAGCTATGTACAGTCTCTGAAGCACAACACTCTGGAGGGAACCCAGACTAACATACTTCAAGAATACAGCTCCGTGCTACCAAGAGCAGGGATACCCAGTACTGCTCCACGGTAATAGCAGGAGTGCCCTCCCTGCAGGCACCAGGACTCTCACGTAAGAGGGGTTCCTCCCCAGCCTGAAACTCGGGACTCTTTTTCACTTCCAATCCAGGGCCTGCAGCAGGCATGAGAAGGCAAGAGAGAGGGAAGGTGAGGACACTTTTGACACTGAATCCTAAGCATCTTCTTTTCCAGAAGTTCCAGGCACCATACCCTCTCTGGCCTGCCTCTCTTTTCAGAGTCCCTGGGGCCACACACACATAGGGCAGCAAGCGCTACAGCTGGCCAGCTTTGTGCTACCTGACACAAAGTTTCAGGGATTGCTTTGCAGCACTGCTATGTGGCCTGAGGGCAGAGAATAGGGCTGGCAAGGGAGGTACAGGATATATCATCCTTGCTCTGGGTTCCAGAACCAAGCATATAAACCATGAGACCACGTCTCTTGAGCACATACCACTTAAAGAGACTTAGAAAGTTGAGACAGAACAATTCTATGTGGATTTTAACAGTATGAACCACTTAAACAAAGGCCAAAGTCATAGTTTCCTCACGACTTGAAAATGCACAGTAAGCACTGTTTCCCTCCCATGCCCCGTAACAATGACCTTTCCACAAACTAACTGTACCCAGATCCAACATCTACAACCAAGTGAGGAGAACCCTGAGATCTTGGGTAGAACGAACAGCCCCTTAGAGAGCCTGGCCAGGGGGCACCATAAGCAGAGCTAGACAGGAAGAAGGCAGATGCATGCATTCCAGGGGCAGGAAACCCTGACTCCTAGGGTGCCTGCCGGCTCGTGCCTGCAGCACAACTGTCCAGGAAAGGAGGGGTGGCTGGTGGCATACTCTGGCCATCTCAGGATGGAAAGTTGGCTGAGGCTGGCGGAGCCGTCTGGTGTCTGTAAAAATGTTCCTCCCAGGAGACGGCTGGAAACAGACACTCTGAGATACTTTCATTCTTTTCCTTATTTGCCACTCTGAAAAATAAGCTGTTCTTCCTATTCTGAAATGGAATACGGGTCAAAACCTTCTACACTGAACAGCAACTCAAAGAAAAAGATCATCAAATCCAAAATATTTCCAGTTTGGCCAGTGCTCCAAAGTAACTCTACTCTGTTTACTTGGTGAGATCAGAACTCTCTTAGGGGATTAAAAAACCTAATCCCATACCAAGTCAGCGTGTCTATGGAGTTCCAGGGAAAGGGGTGGATGCCCAAGAGGCTTCTTGGCCCCTCCCCACCTGGGGGCTCATTTGCTCACAGGGGACCGTGAGCAAAAATAACTGCCATGTCCCTAGCCATGATTCCTGAGGCTTCCGTTTAGGAGTATCTATTCTGGGCTCACCAAGATGTACAGAGGAGGCGTACAGGTCCCTGAGCCTGGTGCTAGGGAAAGCCAGCTACCCCGCAAAGCCAAGTAATGCAGACCAGAAGCTGGCAAAGGCCGGCATAGGCCAGCGCAGAGCTGCTGGTAAAGTGCCGGGCCCACTTGCCCTGGCTGGGACATTCACTGGAATAATGAGCCACACTCCCCATCTAAGCCAGCCACAAATGAGCCTGGTCTTCAAGACCACCACAGACTGTTTCCAGTGCCACACCCAGCACATGCAGGAACAAAGGTAGTACGCTCAGAAGCCTCCTCATAATGTGTGTGTTCAGCTTCCCCAAACCATTTCTGAGCCCACTCTTGCTGTGATGTGTTATTGCCCCATGGCCAAGTGTGTCCCATGTATCCCTAGAAGATGCTCATCACTCCTAGGAACACACACGCATCACCAGAGGAGCCTGCCCACAGACTGTGGTTAACGCCCTGTGAGTCTGTATCCCACTCAGGGTACATCTGCGCCACCTCCCCAAGGGCATGCACCCAGTTAGATAAACACTGTTCAGGGGAAGGGGGATAGCAGACTAGATGGTGAGGAGGTATGAGCACGTTGTCTGGGATCTGTAGCTCCCTGGAGACTGCTTTCCATACCCAGGAGGTTTGAAATGTTTCTGTCCTTCCCTGAGATAATAGCAACAGAGGCAACAGTTTCAGCAATGATTCCCAAGGGCAGGTCCTCTGCCTTCCAGAACCACAAGGGGCTCCCCACACAGTGCAGTCTCCTCCAGACACTAACCCTCAGGAGGACAACCATGCCACATCAGGATGCAGAGCCAGGCAGGAGCTCCTAATCAGGCCAGGCCTGGGTATCTGGCCATGAACTGCACCCAGAGGAGTCATAAGAACTATGGAAGATGGCCCAGCTCCAGCCCTTGGAAACCCACTGTGCCAGGTCCCTGCATCTCTATGTCTACCTCTGTTTCCCAGGAAGGCAGATCAGAGCTCACAGCTCCTCTTTCTCCCTACCTCTCAGCTGGAACTGGAGACAGAGAAGGAATAGTGAGGTTTCTGGCATGTTTTGAAAAGGCTCTATCCTTTGTGTCACATGTCAGCCTCCTGTACCTCAAACTGGGCCAATCTGAGAGGCAGCCTCATGAAGGGATTAAATGCAGACCATGACACAATGAGATAAGCAGGCAGCTGGCAAACGTATCTTACCTGGACCTTTACAAACAACTTTTGAGCATATTCTCTACTAAAAGCCTTTCCAGAGAAAGATGGGTACAAAGCGAATAAATTACATTTCAAAAGCAAATGTTTCCCCACACAGCAGCTTGCCTCAACAGGATACCTGTGCTAACTTTGCTACCCTACCCTTGCACCTCAGACCTTTAGGATTGGGAAGAGCCTCAGCTTTTCTGCAGGCTCACTCGAGCACTTCCCCTTCTACCTCCTCCCCTGTCCACGGCAAGTTGTAGATTCAGGAAAAATGGAGGCAGGTACACTACCCCACTTAATACCTCATGAGGAAGCCAACTGTGGCTGGATGTGGCTCAGCAGTAGAGCACCTGCCTAGCAAACTCCAGGCCCTCAGCTCAATATCCAGCATTACAAAAACAATGAAGACAACCAAATTAATGGCTTGTGTCAACTGGAAGGGGTCTTCTACAGTGTATCAGGGCTCTACCTTTAACCTGACACAAATACTGAGAAATCAGAACCCACAACAGAGCAGGAATCCCAGGCCAGCTCCACCTTGCGACTTGGCAGCTCAGATAAGCAGAATAGTCCTAGCAAAAGCCACACACGAATGGAAGGGATGATCCTCATAGCAGAAGGGCCTGCGGGCCCACAGGAGGCCCATAATAGACAGCTGTAAAGTCAACACACCTCACTCTATCCTCAAAAGATTAATTTTAACAGGGAGAAGACATAACCACAACTAACAAAACCTCCCTGGCAGATGCTAATTTATGACATTATGACTCAGCTGCCCTGATGGTCTGACAAGTAAGCTCACCTGGGGAGGAAAGGTGCTTTCAAAGAGGAAATCACCTGCCAGGGCAAGAGAGCAGACTGTGCCCTCCCATCTCCACAAAGGGCCTTCTTAGCTCTAGGTCCCTGTGAGCCCCAGGCAGGCCCTTCATTAACCCCGTAAGGTGAATCTTTATGTTCAAACTCCTTCAGGGAACATCCAAGAGGCCAGCATACTGACCTTCTGGCCTAGTTAGCTGATCACACAATTAAGAACAGCCAGCTACAGATATGAAAATTAAAATATTTGATTAAAAAAAAAGATATTCTTTGGGGCAACTCAGAAGTTTATCAAGAAAAAAATAGGACCATAAAAGTTAGACATGTCTTTCACCCATCACTGTATCCAAGAGATGCTACAATGCAGCAGGCTCCCCACTGTGCCAAGAGAATGGTGGCCCCCAGAGACCAGACTGGGGATGGCTCCCAGCCCTTTCAGGGCATAGCCCCAGAGGACCCCAGGAAGGAGCAAGTCTATCTTGCGCCTCTTTTTTTTTAATCTTTAAAAAAAATTTTTTTTTTATCTTGCACCTCTTGCCAAGCAAGCACCAGGAAGGTCTGCCCAGTGACAACCTCATGTTTCTCCCACCCTCCCTCACCCAATTGTGGTTTCTCAGCTTTCTTTAAGCCTTTTTTTTTTTTTTTTTTTTTTTTTTTTTA
>NW_022900917.1:82615696-82633693 GCF_012274545.1 Fukomys damarensis
TTTTTTTTTTTTTTTTTTTTGTAACAGGGATCGAACTCAGGACCGTGTGCTTTCAAGGCAGGTGGCAGAACCACTGAGCTAAATCCCCGGCCCAAGCCTTCATTATTTAAACTCTTCACAACCCTTCTTCCAATCAGGCAAGAGGATCTCCTCCCCTGCCAGTCACCCATCTGTCCCTCAGCACCCACACAAGGGTTCACACAGGAGAGATGCTCCTGCAGTGACAAAGTTCCCAACAACCACCTAGCCTCACACAGCACATACTGGAATAAGTGGTCAAATGTGGCCTCATCTGTGCGTCTTTCCTGGGGCCCTGGTCTGCTGCTCCTTTCTCTAAGTAAATATGAGGTTCTCTCAGTATACAACACTGGGCTCTGCCCTATCCATTCATCAGCAGGCACAAGCTCAGCCAGCCTCCTGAAAGCCCTGCAACTCCCCATCCCAGGGCTCACTTTCTCATGGGAGCAGCAAAGCCTTGTGTTTGGGTATGTCTCTTTGGAGACACTATTTAACTGCTTCATGTAGGTGTTCAGTAATTGTAGCTAAATCTTGTAAATCAGTTCCTGGGATCCAATTTCTATTCTATTGAACCCTCAGACATCTAGTATGGGGAATCCTATTATTAGCCCCATTTTACAGTTTAAAAAAAACAACTGAGGCATGAAAGACTAAGTCATTTGGAAGAAAGAGGTAAGATTAGGACCCAGGCAGTCTGGCTTCAGAGCCCTCTCCCCACTATCTATTTGATCCATATGATCTACATTATCTCAGTAAGACCATGGCCTTCTTTAGGGAAAGACAGGACAGTCTAACATGTTTACATATACAAAAGGTTATTGTTATTTAAAAAAACAAAATAGAGTTGGTATTTGGGAAAATGTCTCACAAAAAACACCTATGACCAAGGTGAGGGAAACCTTGCCGAGTCCGCATGTCCTATACAGATGTGATGGCTTGTTATCTCCACTCTCCAAGAGCAAGGCCAGCAGGGCTCTCTCCAACTCTTCCATGATCTCAGTTATACAAGGAAATCCAAACAGCCCCAAACATACACAAGCATCTAGGTGGAGACGAAAGTAGTTCATGAAGTTCAGCAAAGGAAGGCAAATTACCCAGAGGCTGCTGGGACACCTGGGCAGCGGCTGAGCACTGAACTGGCCCCTCACCTTTCCTCGTGTACCAGGTCGAATTCAAATGGAGTGGAGATTTAATCCAAAACTGAATGCATAGAAGTACTACCAAACTTGGAACTACAACAATATCTCAAGGCCACAGAAGAGATACTGGTAACTATGACCACAGGAGGGAAAAACAAAACCCAAGCAGAGGAGGAAACACATTACGATACACATTACAATCAAGTTAAAGTCAAAAGACACACTGACAACACAGTGTTCTCCCTGTGCCGCTCACTGAAAGCCCCAGTCATGGGCTGACTCCCTTTGAATCCTGGATGAGCGCAAAAAGTTCATAGCAAAGCAGATAAGTGGCTCTAACGATGCTCATGCTCAGTCTGCACTGAGACTCCACTTTCTACGTGCTGCATGGTGACCCACTGTGGGGACAAGGCTCCTGGTTTTTGCTGGGACTGCGTGTGTACCCTTCCCCCACCCAGCCATTCCACTGATAGCATTTCTCCTATGGGCCTACCCCTGCTGGCAGGCTGTATTCTGTACACAGCACTGTCTGGTCCTACATGACTGTGCCTGGCCCCAGCTTGCCTCAGCATGCAGTGCCATCGTTGCCTGATGTCCACCCTGGCCACACAACAGGAGACAGCCAGCACTATGAACCCCCCCCAGTACCCACGAAGCTATTCAACATGGTCCCACTGTGAGGCAGTGGGAAGTGGCAGTGGAGCAAGAGTCCTTCGGGGGGGGGGGTCCAACTTTTCTGTGGGAATCTTTGGACACAGGAAGGATAGGCAGCTGGGCACAGGTACCCAGAAGAATGGCATGCCCAAGGACCTGCATGTGCTAGTCTTCGGATATGGAAGAGGGTTAGGAAGGACCCACCACTCCCAGAAGAGGAGGAAAGTGGACAGAGGGGGCAGTCCTAGAGGGAATGATCCCAGACTGAGGGAGCAGGGCTGAAAAATTCAGCAAGCTGGGTGTTGGAACCTGGGGACATGGGTGATACTGAGAAAGGTGGCTCTAGGAAGTGGTGGGCACAAAGGCCAGAACAGACAAGGGTATAGGGGAGGAGAGAGAAGCCCAAGATACTTCTGAAAAAAAAACAAAAAACAAAAAACAAAAAACCAGAGCTAATTGGTTGCTGGCAGGAGTCTTGTGGCCACGTGCACTTGAGCCTGTGTTTTTTTTTTCACACAAGAAATGAACCTGTGGACTGAACAAAACCCTTGTCAGAAGCAGCCCTTTACCTTCATCTTTCACATATCACAGCAACCATCTGGAGCAAAGTCTAGCAAGCATGAAGACACTATCTAAGCAGTCCAACAAGGAGTCCAATCTATAGGGTTGTAGATGGGGTAACAGACCACAGTGAGTTATCAGTGACTGTCACACCAAAGAGTTCACAGAGATTACTTAAAATGGGTGTGATTCTAGGGTGCTACTGGGCTTAGAAGAGCTGGCCAGCTGGCCAAGAAGCCAGGCTGGACAGGACCAGGCTTCCTGTCATTAGAGGAACTAAGTATCCATCTGCCAGAGAGACTTTGGAGGTCTCCTGTGGCTGTGGCCTCTGCAGAGGAGGCCTGAGGGAAGTGAGTGGTCAACACTAGAGAGAGCTGCAGCCCTAGGTCCTCTAGTCCAGCCAGGGAGGGAGCCAAGGCAAAGATGAGCCATGCCATTCCTCCAACTCCTACACACAGGAGCCAGCCATGCAACATCCTGGCCCCACGGGCCCACACACAGAACTCCCAAGCACCACTGCGTTGGCACCACGGTACAGACCCTAGATGGGAGTCCTCCCTGAGGCATGCTGGCACTCACTCCAGCAACAAGCGCCTGTGGAATGCGAACCCTGAGAGTCAGACATAGAATAAACTATGTATAACATATAATATGTGTGCACACTATAACACATATGTCTATAAGAATGCATAATAAATTAATACAACACACAACCTACATTTTCTACAGTAACTACATTACATTATTTTTAAAGGGCTGTATACCTGCTCAGCCCTCTTTATCCATGGGAGCTGCCTCATGGATTCAACCAATTATTAACAGAAAATTAAGGTATTTGGAAAAGAAGCACCAGTACTGAACATGTACACACTTTTTTCTGTTATTTTTTCCTAAACAATATAGTGTAACAACTATTACACAGTGTTTATATCATAGTAGAGTTATAAGCAAACTGGAGATGAGTCTGTGGGAAGCTGTGCATAGATCATAGACATATACCTTGCCATTTTACTGTAAGGGACTTGAGCACCCACAGATTGCTATCAGTGGGATCCTGGAATCAATCCTCCAAGGACACCAAGACAGCTACATTTTTGGGTTACTGGCCTGCTCTGCATGATGGCACATATCTGGCTGTGGGGTTAACCACAGGCAGGTGAAGAAATCTCACCCAGAGCTCCTTTCCCAGGACTCCTTGGTGCTTGCAGGAAGGTCCCCCAGGGCCCTGTGTACCACAGCTCCAGGCCCAGCACACCCACCTGGCTCAGCTCAGGGTTGAGAATTCCACCATCACTCCTTGGTTGCCAAGTCTTATCTCCACCAATTTTCCAGTGTGACACTGCCTAGTTCTTCTGGACAACTCTGACCTCTCTGGATCTCATTGCTAATTTTAACTTCTGGACACTTCCCCACAAGTAAGTACAAGGCACAAATGTCATCACCAAGACACATTCCAGTCGCTCTGGACAGCATGTGACCACACAGGCCTGCAGATGCACAACAGCCCAGCACGTCCATGGCCATATCATTGATAACACTGCTCAAAACAACAACAACAATGAACAGCCAGACAGCCTCTTCGGGCTGATCTCTAATGGGACAAAAACACAGGGCCAGCCCCAACTCCCAGGTAGCCCTCCTACTTCTGCAGCAGCCAAACACTACTCACACAGGTGACAAAGCAAGCACCGATGTGGGATCCACAGACAGATCAGAGGCCCACTCTGAGGGGTTGCACCCAGAGGTGGGGGATAAAGAGTCCTTCTTAAGGCCCAGGGATTTAGCTCAGTAGTGCCACTGCCTTTCTTGCAAGCACTAGGTCCAGAGTTTGATCCCCGGTACAAAAAAAAAAAAAAAATGAGAGAGTCCTTTCTCGATGAATATCAGGAGACATGGACAACCCCTAAAGTATATACAAAACTGTCACTCTGAACTGTTGTAAGAAAGAAGCACACAGTTTTTGCTAGACTTTCAAAGGAATCCAAGACCCAGGTAAGATTAAGACTACCCCACCGTGGAGACAGGGGACTGAGGGACAGCCAAAGTCACTCAACTGGTTAAAAGAGTATTTGCTGTAATATGGTTATTACAAAATCTTTTTGTAATTTTTAAAAAGTAGGTCCTCCTGTTTTGTTCTTTGCTTTAGGACTTAGTTGAATAAATTAGGTTCATACAAAAAAAAGGGGGTAAGAAAAATAGCCAGAGGAGTGGTGCATGCCTATAATCCCACCCCTTAGGAAGCTGAGGTAGGAGGATCACTTGATTCCAAAAATTCAAGACTAGGCTAGCCTGGGCAATGCAGTGAGACCTCCATCTCAGGGAAAGGGAAGGAAGGTGGGAGAGGGAGGAAAGGGGAAGAAAGTGGAGAAGAGGGCAGAACATTCTAAATTTAGAGAAAACAGTAAGGACCAGCCTAAGTCATGAGAGATGAGAACCTTCTGGAACTTGTTAGGCACACTTGGTGACATCAGAGAGTAATGTTCAAACCATGTTGTCTAGAACTAGTCCCAGAGAAAAGGAAAAAAGTTTGAAAGCTGCAAGTAAAACCACTGTCTGCAACCGTGAGTGAGGCAAGCAATGCACTGAGGCTGGGGCCTGGTGAGTGCTCCATGGGCAGCCCATGGGGTAATAAGAGCTTGAACTATCAGGGCATAGAGTTAGCACCCACGTTTGGAGAAGGAAGCCCAGGCAGACCTTGCCAAAGAAAGACCAACCTAGCAAAAAAAAAAAAAAAAAAAAAAAAATCAGCAACACCGGATGCACATTTCAACACCAACATGTGAGCCATGCCCAGACAAAACCTTGTCTCATCTGCAGGTGATGTTTAAGCATGATTGCCATCGCCTCCTTTCCTTAAATTCCAGAAAGGAAAGCAACCCTGCTTTCTTCCCTGTTTGGCACCCAAAACCTGTGAACCTGCCTGCCAGGTAGGCAGGGCTGCGCAGGTCACTCAGGTGCACAGCTCACAGAAACCCAACCAGCAGACTCTAGTCACCAAGTGGGACTCTCACTGCTAAGAGTTGCTTCAAGGCCAGAGGGCGACTCCACACATCGCTGGGACTGACTCACAGAGGACCCACTACCTCTGCTCTGCCCACTCCAAGACCCCCTAACCTCACAGCCTGTAGCTCCTATCTGAGCAGGAACCATGCCAGGAGGCTGTGGGGCAAAGAGCAGTATGTGCCTTGGAGGGAGATGGCCTGGCACACAGTCTCCAAGGCCAGTGCCCTCTCCTGCAGCCCTCTCCCTCTCAGTACCCTCTACTGCCAGGAACAGCATGGGGTTTCAGCCCTCATGACTAGTGGCCCTCGTCCTACCCACTCTTTCCTAGGGTCCTCCCTCCCTCTCTCTCTCTCTCTCTCTCTCTCTCTCTCCTCTTTTTGTACTCTCTTCATCCCCCTACCTGCTAGTGTCATCTGCTTCAGAAACAATCTAACCCAAAAACACATGGGCTCACATGCATGTGCATACCTCAAGTGTCTGAGGGGTCCTGAAGTTGTCCATGACAAAAAACGCAACCTGTCCACAATTACAAAGGCTGGAATCTAGTTTTTGGTGGCACTGGGGATGGAACACAACAGTTCCACCACTGAGCTACACCTCCTAGCAATTTTTAATTTTTATTTTAGGTCAAGGTCTCACTATGTTGCCCAGGCTGGCCTCCAACTCGTGATCCTTCTGCCTCAGTCTCCTAAGTAACTGGGACTACAGATGTGCGTCACCACACCCAGCTCTAAGAAGCTCTTGATCGATATGTTAACAAATCCATACTAGGATCACGGGCTTTGGAGACAACAAAAACTACAGATGACTCTATGCCATCCAGACCAGAGACCTGTGTACACAGAGAACCACTTCTATACTCACCATCAAAACTGGGTGTTTGACACCCACACATGTCTAGTGACTGACATAGTACAAAGAAAACGTGCATAAAGGCAATTCCACAAAGTCAGGTATGTGGGCCAATCAATGTATAGGAGCAGCACTGTACCTAGCAGCAGCACAACCTGCTCCTAGCAAAATGAAAAAGGTAAGGTAAACACATAGCACTGTGCAGTGAGTTAGATGTAACCAGGAAAGTTTCACTGAAGACAGAGCTGTGCTCTGGCTTCTGGGCTTAATGAGATGTTGAGGGCCTGCTTGGAAAAGCTCATTCTGTGTAGGAACATGTTCTGCTACTGAAAACACCACAAATCTACCTGGTGTGAAGACCAAGAGAAAAAGTGAGAAGGAATGGATTGAAAGAGGGATCAGAACTCCTGGTTAGGGGGTCTACCTTGTGGCAGAGAGAGGACACTGTGTTGGCTGAGGTAGGACACACTGGGTGTGGAGGGGGGCAGAAAATGGGCCAAGGGCTCCTCCAGGGGCCCTGCCACAACTCCTGGGCACATCTGCCACCTTAAAAAACCAACATCAGAGGGGTGGCCACAAGGAGGGCTTTTAGTGCAGGTCAACACTTGAGGCCCTGTCCAGAGCCCAGCCCTGTTGGAGCTCCAGGGGTAGGGCAAGAAGAGGTACCAGTATCAAGGAACTACTTGTGAGGTGGCACTGCAGGCAGACAGCAAGTGGGAGGAGGCTCTGCCTGGCACTTGGCTGGGACCCTGTGGGTCCAAGGCCAGGGCCTTCCTATCATTGGCTCCAGCAATCTGCGTCACACTGGCAAGAGTCTACTAAGTAGGAGCCAGTATTAGCTACAAGAGAACCACGAGGGAGAAAACAGAAGGGAGGTAGCACGTGGAAAGGAACATATAGAGGACAGGTCAGCATGGGGACCCAAGGCACAGCACTGGGCACCAGCCAAGTCCTGGGTCACCAACTTGTAGGCTACCACCCATATACCCATGCCACATGGGCCTCAAGGCACTCCCTGTGGGGGCAGGCTGAGTGCACAAGTGCAGGAAACAAGCCATCAAAGGGCAGGACACAGATGCCAGTGCCCCCCTGCAGGGTGGAGTACCAGGTCAAGAATATCATGGTGAGGGCTGGGGATTTAACTCAGTGGTTCCGCTGCCTGCCTTGCAAGTGCAAGGTTCCAAGTTCAACCAGTGGTACCAAAAAAAAAAAAAAAAAAAAAAAAAAAAAAGAACAAAAAGAAAAAAGGAGATATATCAAAAATTTACCTTAAAGCTTACTGCTGTAAGACAGCTTTGTAAAACTTTAAAGAAAAACAAAACATGATTCATGATTATCAAACATCCTTGTGAAGCCAGAGCCTGGCAATCTATCCTATGCTGGTAAAGACCTGGTTTGCCAGAAGGCAGGCAGACATGCCCAAACACAGGATGGCCGTGTTGAGAAAAAGCAGCCACAGTGGCTTCTGGATGGGCCATAGGTGTATTCAAATGACCAGAGAAGGAAGTAGGATAGCAGAGTGGGAATGTTCGCCCAGCATGCTCTCTAGAGGGAGAAGGACATGCCTGGGCTCCTTATGTCCCCAGCTTTGTAACACCTGAATTACAAGTGAGTCCCTGGGGATCACGAAGCTGCAGTGGTATGGCCAGAGTCAGAATCCTGAGGGAGACACCAGAGTCCTGTCTTCATAGATCTGCTCCTAGGCAGTCAAAGCACAAGGCCAAAATTTCACAGGGTGACCACAGTGTAGTTAGGTGACCACGGCAGTCCCTGATCTGACCACTAAATATAAGTAGACCTTTCGTTTTAAAAACAGGCAGAACAGCTTATCACACAGCTACTTTGAGGTTTGTTATCAAAGTATAGGCACTTGATAAGTGACAGATAGTGAAAGTTCTTCTGAAGTCTTCCTAAATGCCATCACACTTTGGAACCTAAGACAGACAGACAGACACAGACACAGACACACACACACACACACACACACACACACACACACACACACGTCTAGTACCCAGGGTATCCAGAAAGTTGAGGACCAACAGGCTCAACTAAGTAACCCTCTTCCCAGCTTCATCCTTCTTCACATTCCCCGGTCCACACTGCTCGATGGGGAGGCAGAAGAAGGGTACCTCCCTGGCAGGTGCTGTGTATGTGACTAGGAAGACTCAGCACACTCTGAAAGGTCTCTGCAAGATCTCTGTGGCTAGACACACTGGGGTGATAATGGGGATGAATGAGCTGCTCAACTGTCTTCTGTGGCACTTTCTAGGACCAGACCTGTGAGTGAATAGAATGAAAGAGACCACTTCTCAAAGCTAAAGACCCCTGCACTTGATGTATGTACCACACAAGGCAGTCCCTTCAGAAGGTGGAGGTATACACCATAGCACAGCCCAGTGTGGACACAGGTTTCTCACTGGTGAAAGGCTCTCGAAGAAGCACAAGGACTCCACACCCAGGCAGTGGTGTGCCTGGGACCCACCATGCCCCATCATGGTCACTGTGGCTCAGACAGAGAGCCCTTAACCCTCCTGGCACGACAGTCCAAGGACTCAGGTCCCCAACAGGCCACCATGCAGGCCTGGCCCTTGAGGAAAGCTGCCTACCTTTTCTCTGGTCACTATGGCACGACTTGAAATGTGTGGCGGCCCACTCTAGCACTACCTGCCAATAGAGCAGCAGCTGCTGCTTTACTGGGTGGCCTCAAGAAATACTAACACTCTGAGAGAAGTATCAACTGCATTCAGCTGGTCACCAAATCCACGGGAACTACTAAATATTTGGTGCTATAGTCTGAATGTGTATGACCCCCTCAAATTTATAGGTTGCCACAGGTGATCAGGTCATAGGGCAGAGCCTTGGTGAACGGGATTTGTGCCCTTAGATGTGTGAAGCAAAGCCTCACACTGTGACCTCATACATGGACATGGAGAGAAGACAGTGTCTCTGACAGCACTTTGCTTAGACCCTCAGCCTCCAGCACCAAGAAATAAACCTCTTTTCTTTTCAAGCCTCCAGCCTAGTTTTCTATTACAGCAGCCTGAGAAGACCAAGACTCAAACCCCTACGATCAGCACACTGTTACACAAACAAGCTGAGCTCACAAAGGATGGTTGCAGCAACATGATGCTTCGCTGGGCGATATACTTGGAGTTTCAAAAATATAAACATCACAACTGCTCCCTCCCCTCTAAGTCATTAAGGTCAAAGGCATCAGGGTTCAACCTGAAAGGGACAGGGACCCAGCTGGACACAGCCACCAGCCATTGGGTAGTGGATAGGATGGACGCTGTGTGGGGAAGGCAGGCCTGGGAAAAGAGCCCAAGTTTAAAGGGCTCCAAAGCCAAAGTAGAACTGTATGGGCAAAAACAAACTCCTAGATGGACAGAGTTCTGAGGACACCATAATATCATCCACATTTAAAAAATTTTAAACTGTTTTCCAAAACCATATCATAACCAGGCAGAAACCATGGTCTCCATTTCCTTGGCTTCCAGACTCTCCCACAGACCCAACAAAACTTAATCAAAAACCTATCTGAACTCAACAACCACAAACCGACATCACCCACAGGAGCCCTATCGGCTGTGTTGGCCACACCACCCCATAACGGCCACAATACAGCCACAGCCCTGGGCCACAGACACTGTTGTTCAAGACCAGGGGACAGTGAAGGGCTGTCTTCTGTTCTCTGTCCTCTTGAGTCACTGGTAATGCTTCTCATGGCTACTTCATTCATTCAAAAAACCATTTTGATTTTATTTTATATCTGATTACTTTTAAACATTGCCTCATTCCATTGTGTGAAAGGCTGCCAGTATTTTGTACACACTGTTAAAGTACTGAAAAGTGACACTCAAAACTGCAAAGACTACTTACATTTCCCATGCACATGCCCATCTACTTTGCACTCAGAGTTCCATGCTTCTCTGGGCAGAAAACAAACCACATTTTTAAGGACAGGCCAGTATGAGAATGGTGAGCAATGCAGCCCAGCACACTGGATGTCATGGTGCCATACTGTACAGGAGGCTGAGGCCCTTGGGCAGTGCTTGACTAGACTGGCTACATCTCTCCAAGGGCTACCAACCCTGCTCCCCACATGCTTTCTTGAAAGCTCATAGCTCATGTCTGCTTCTTCCTAGAGCATCCCCACAACACATCTTCATTTCCAGTAATGGGGATTGAACCCACAGCCTTCATACTGAGCTATATCCCCAGCCATTTTGAGACAGGGTCTCACTGAGTCACCAAGTTGCCTTGCATGGGCTCAACCTTGTAATCTTCCTGCCATAGCCGCCCTCAGTTTTTGGATTATAGGAATGCATCAACATGTCTAGTTCTTGGTTTCCTTTAAAACATAGTTCAAACTGGGAGTGTTGGCACAAACCTGTAATCCCAGCACTGGGGAGACTAAGGCAAGAGGGTCTGGGTTCAAGGCCAGCCTGGGTAACTTAGCAAGACTCTCCCTCATAAACAAACCAACAACATAAAAACCCAAAATCAACAATGTATCGGCAGAACTGCTGATGCTGGTAATGAGTTCAATATCGCACTAAGATCACTACTTTTAGGTGCCTGAAAATGCTCTTAATAAAAAGTTTTAAGGACAACCTTATGTTTCGCTCAGGTACCACCTGCCCAGCTCTAGGGCATTGGCCACTGGAGGCTCCATGCGTGTCTTGTCATAGCACCCAGATGTCCAGCACAGAGCAGCCACTGGTGATCTCCAGGGTAGAGCGGACCAAAAGGGGTCCGGTCCTTTCCTGCTCACATCATGTTCTGATGATGGTCACAGACCTAAGGAAGGCCAAGCATACTGCCTGGAAGATCCAACCTCAGAATTAAAGCACAGGGCTGTTACAGGAGACCAGCAGGGCCACCTAGAGGGCCATACTAGCTGGGTATAGCACCCTCATGCCAGGTGCTGGGTCCTACCTTCCAGGATCTGGAGTAGCATGGGGATGGCAGGCCTGGTACAGAAGCTCCTCAGCAGGTATAATGGGGCCTGAAGGTGGAATGCTGGATGAGGGGAACTTCCACACCTTTGGGCAGAAAACATTTTACAGTATGGGCCAGTGAGAGAATAGTGAGCAATGCAGCCCAGCACCCGAGGTGTGCACCAGGATCAGCCACTTTACTCAGTGGCTTTGGACACAGAGAATCTTGCAGGTTCTGTCTGTGGCCAAGTGTCATTACTAGAGCTCAAGAGCCTGTTCAGAGCCAGGGACAGATACCCCTGATGCTCTCAAGTTATCACACAGAAGCTGAGGTGCCAAGCAGTGGGAAGCTTCTGGGCCAAGGTCACAAACTCAGGGCTTGCCCAGCCAGCACTATGACACTCTGTACACTCCTCACATGACAAGACTGGTCTCCAGCAGGTTTCTACTTAATAATAAGAGGCACAGGGCCCCTCCCCATCCATGTCAAAATTAAACACACACACACACACACACACACACACACACACATACACAAATGCACACACTTTAAATATGATTAATTCAAACTGACCTGGAAATGTTTTGACAGTGCTCAGCTTCCCTCCAGCTTACCTGGGGAGTCACCTGTCCCACCAGGGATACCCACTCCAGGCCAATGATCAAGACCACCTCTACCGCTACGGTCCCTTTGTTCCCTCAAATCAGAGCTGCCTTTCAAATGGGCCAATGCCCTGCCACAATGCCGTGATCTGGCTATATCCAGCAGAGGGTAGTGGTGTGCAGGGCCTGCTGGGGCAGGACTTCCTACTCCAAGTTTTTAATGCAAATGGTTTAACAGAAGCTATATGAAAACACCCCTAATGGTTATGCTAGTATTCCTGTAGCATGCCTGGCTAGATCTGCATAGTGGAGTAAAGCCCCAGGTGAACATGGGAATTTTTAGAAACAACCAAATCTAGAGCATCTAGGCAAGAATGGTGGTGTACGCCTGTAATCTCAGCTACTCAGAAGGCTGAGGCAGGAGGATTACAGTTGGAGGCCAGCCTGGGAAACTTAGCAAGACTCTGTCTTAAAATTTTAAAAAAGGGTGAGGGGTGTGGCTCAGTAGAGCACTTGCCTAGCCACGGGTTCAATCTTCATTACCACACACACACACACACACACAAAAGCTTTTAACTGTCTGAAATCTTGATTTCAGTATTGATTCCCAAAGTGCCAAGAAAACGTTGTCATGACTGGTTGCACGTGGAGTCAGCAGGAGGCTCCATCTCCTAAGGCTCCTTGCCCTACCCCATTCATGCTGTTTAGACACCACGGGATTCCCAGAAGATAAGTCTTGGAACTGGCTATCTTCACTTATCCCTAGGAACAAAGGCATAGGCCACAATCTGAGGACATTTGGTTTGCTTCCCGAGATATTTATTTGTCCCCATTCCTACTGAAGTATTATTCTTCAGAGGGTTCTAACTTGTTGGCCCTGAGGAGGGAAAGACAGACAGAACCTCTGGCTGAGCTATGCAGCCATGCTCCAGAGCCACCCACTCTCTTGGCCAGAGAGCTGAGCAAGGCCAGAGACCCCTGGGTCCTTGGAACCCTCCCTTAGGTCATAAGACTATGGCACAATGCCAAGTTCCACTGCTTTCCATCCACAGCATGCTGTGTTTCTGGGTGGGAAGGTAATTTTGGGTTGCTGTTTAATTATTAAATTTAACACCCTATTTCTATTGACTTTCAGGCTAAAAATAGTAAATGTTTATGCTTTGGCAGCATCTCCAAATGCGGGCAAGTTAATGCATTTAGTACGTAATTGACATCAAAGACACATTTATGCTTCTGTAATCAATTCTGTACTTATAATAATAACAATGACATAAATATTTCCAGACTGAATTAACATTGCCTAAAGATTGCAAAAATGTTTTAAATTGCCATTTACATATATTTTGTCTCCAAAAAATATGAAGAATGGCCAATAAAAATATTCTCAAGTATAAAAGCACATTACATTAATATAAAAGTCCACAAGGAAAAGTAGAACAAACACAGAAGTCCACAGATAAAAGACCTAAGCTTCACACTGTTCATGAACATACTTTTTAAAGGGGTTACTGATAGTGGGTATCAAATTATTAGGGTATTTAGCATTTAAAAAGCAACAGAACAGTAACTTTTAAATGCCTGCAATAAATAACAGAAATGACATCTTTGATAGCTATTCAAAATTACGACAAAAATATTTGGACATGCCTATAATTTTAAACATGGCCATAGTTTTTTAAAGTTTGAGGTTTTCTGTTGTTTTTGTTTTTGTTTTGTGGTACTAGTGGGTTGAACCCACAGGCACTGTACCCCGGAGCTATATTTCTAGCTCGTTTCAAGATATGGCCTCCAACCTGAGATCTTCCTGCCTGAGCCTCCCAAATGGTTGGGATTACAGGTATACACTACCATGCCCAGCTTCTCAAAGATATTTTATGGAACATGTGAGCCAGATGCAGAACAGCTTCTGCTTTAACATAATATACAACATTCCTAATTTAACCCAGTACTATTGATAAAACAGCTGCTTTCTACCAGTACCCAGCTGGTCCTTCCCCTTATGTGAAACATACTTTGGAAAGTGATTTCATTTCCAGTGCAGATGTCAAAACCACTCCCTTCCAAAAAAATAAAAACGTGATGGTGGGCTGCAGATGTAGCCCAGAGGCACATGCTGGAGGCCCTGAGTTCCATCTCCAGCAGCAACAATGACAACAAAACCAACCAAACATAATGAAGTGACAAAAAAAATTCTCTTCCCACCTGAAACCAAAAGTTATACTCTTTTAGATTAATACATTGTCCTAAAATGACTAATGGTTGGCAATAAGGAGCTTATTTACCATTCAGTGGCTTATAACATCTGCATGACTTCAAACTACCCAGAAGGGTTTGTGCGTAAAAGTACAGTGACCTAGACTACATCTGAACCAAGCAAGAATAGCATTTCAAGTCCTCTTTAAATGTTTCAAGGGTTTACTGTGCAGGTTTTACTCATAATTTCCCTTTTTCCAAAATGAGAAAAATGTGAGTGCCAACAAATCCTGTGGCTCCAGGATCAGAGGCAGAACCCCCAAAATTCAAACCAAGCTGGGCAGCAGGATCCCAGCATTGAAGGTACTTTTTGAATACAGTAAATTAAGGACCTTTGGGCCTGGGTTCAGGAATGCAGTATCCTCTCATTGCCAACAAAATCCCTCAACAGGTTTAAAAGGATGAAAACACCAAGACCTGGCTTTGAACAATGCCTTGCCAACCTGGTCTTCTGGCCAAGCAGAGGTGGGAGGGCAAGGTGGCAGCATCTCGAGACTCCAGAAGGTTATGCAAATTCCCAAGGCTGCAGGGGCTCTATCACAGGACCTCTCAGTTGGAGAGGCTGGCACCCTGATTTCTAAAACAAAGGGCACCTTTCCTTGGCTTCCCCAAATTCATGGGAGAAGCTCTGTTTTAAGCCTTCACTAGACAAGAAGGTAGGCCTGGTGACAACATTCAAGATAATATAGTTGCACCCTTTTTCAAAAGAGAAGTCTTTCTTTCTCATCCAAGGACCCAAAGTCACACCGCGGTGAGCCAGAGAGAACTCAAGAGCCTTTCTCTCCAAGCTCAGGGTTCTGTGTTGATTCCAACCTCTCTCAAAAAACTGGTATTGTTCCTATCTCAAGCTGACTGCTCTTAACAAGGATTCACACTGACTGTGGGCATTAACATCACACCCTATAAGATGGAAATGTATCAGACCACCCCCTGCTTTCAAAGGACCACTAAGTATGGAAGTGGAAGGGGAAAACAGCAAGCAGTTTATGCTGCCCCTAAGTCAGTGCATGTTTTAATCTTCTTAAAACACTTTCTTCACAGGTCAGTTGCCAAGGAAGCCACCTCATAAACACTATTAGGCCTTCACAAAATGTTTTTCACATCACTGTCACTTAAATGGCTAGGAGCTGGAGGTGCCTTTGGTGAAGCCTGCTCTAGTTTCTCTTCTGGCTCAGGGCAGAGCCTAATGTGCCTCACTTACTTCACAGAGGCTAAGAATTAGATTTTTTTTTTTTTTAAATTCTGAAAGTTCCATGTTTAAAAAAGATCCTTGTTCATTGATTTTGGTGGGGCAGTTACACTAATCTAAACAAGGGAACTTTGTCTAGGAGTGCGTGGGGGAGGTGCAGCAGTTCTGGCCCTCTCCAGACTCCTGCTTATGGGGTCTCCCACCAAGTTGCTCTTTATCCATGAGGCTTGTTCCCAATGTTGGATTTTTCACTCAACACAACTAAAATGCTCTCGTGAATCCCGGCTTGGAGTCACAGCACCCCTTCTAATGGTGTCTCATTGAGCACACCTTCATCAACATAATTTACATTGAGATTTTTAAAAAATCTAGAAAACCAGAGAAGGCTAGCTCAGTACAGAGTCCTCACCCACCCTTAACAAGAACACAGCTTTTGGCACATCCTGGCTCCACAAATTACAGACAGGCTCTGCCAGGAGTGTTCCCAAAGAGGACACTGACAATTTGGAGTTGTCCGCCACCTACCACACTCACTAGTAACCCTCACTCAGTGCCAGGCCTTGAGGCTGTCACAAACCACCCCTGCTGGCTACCCAAAGCTGAACGTCAGGGCCTTAGGGACAAAGAAACAGGGCACCAGAAGACAGATGCACCTCAGTTAGAAAATGTCAGTAAGAGCAGCAACCTGAACTCCAACACTGCCCCTCATCCTCCCCAACAGCCTTTCTGATGACACAGATTAAATTAATTCAATGCCAAGCAACCTAACATCAGCTCAGATACCTTCCCAAGCTCCTCTCCATCCTGGATGGGGGAGCTGCTGCCAAGGCTGCTGCAGCCCTCTCCTTCCCTGCAGATGGGCAGGGCCTGTAGAGGTGGGATCTTCCTGTTCTCAGAAAGGGGTCAGAAGCCAGTAGACCGGCTCTTTCTGCCCCTCCCCCACCCCACCTCTCCAATAAGCAAAGTTATAGAGTGTTAAAAGCTTGCAAGTCCCCCTGGAGATCACACAGCCTAATCTCTGATCTGGTTCTGTGATGCGACAAGGGCCAAAGCTGCAGTGCAAAGCACTTCAGTAAGGGATAGGAAGAAAGCAAATGAATCCCGGCTGGCCCAGGGAGCTGGCCCACGGCAGCCTTCCCAACTCCCTCAGACCCAAGGACATGGTCCAGATGTACCCACCTCTGCAAACCTAATATGCATTTCAAACTGTCTAGTTCTTTCCTTTTCAGCTGTAGCCACAAAAGCAATTAGCCTGATACAACTGCAACCTCTGATTTTAAGACAACCTACTTCCTCAATCATTCCCAGACACACTGAATTTCTTTATTATGCCCAAGTCTCTTTCTCTGGAGCCCCCAGGGCTTCAGGGAAAAATCACTACCTCTCCCCACTTTCCCACAGTTTCCACAAAATCTCTCCTCAGCAATAAACTACTTGCTCTTTCAATACATAATTCAGGTCTAACAGAAAAGTGAGGAAATGACCACACTTTTTTAAGGTAGGTAGATGATTCTGGTTCTGATGTCCAATCACCTGTTTCAATTTTTAATCAGTAAACCAATCTTCCAGCCTTTTCTTACTTTTCCCTACCACAAGAACAAAATAATAGAGGGCAAGATTCTTACCAGCCCTACCTATCGGTGGAAGACAGGTCAGAGGACACAGTTACAGGTAATTAAATGTAGGGCACACTCGATACACAACTGGGAAGGTCTGCTGTAGTTCTCCCAGCCCTCTGAATCTCGAGGCCGTAACAAGCAGTTGCTTGATCTCACAACTGTTTAGATCACTAAGCTTGTAAACTCTCTTTCCCAGGCCCTGGACCAGAAAAGACCACCCCAGTAACGAGTAGCTGCAAAGTCTTCTGCTGGAGTCAGCTGAGTGTGACGCCTCACTCTGTGATCCCGAATCCACATTCCATCAGTGGCCCCATCAGAAAAATCACAAACCCTAGGAAGCCTTCCCACTCTTCGCTTGCCCCACCTTCTAGAATCACGGGGAAACCGGCCAGCAGCCCCCACCCCATCTGAACATACCTCCCCTGGAAAAGCCCTCGCTGGAATGTGCTCCCCTGGAGCCCGTCAAGTGCAGCGCACCCTGGGAAAGAACGGGTTAAACTCAAGGGCGAGAGGATGAAGGGTGCCAAGGAAAGGTGCCAGGTGTGCTGAGGTCCAGAGGTATGCGCAGGGATGTCTCCAAAGCATAGGCTTTGGGCCAGGAGCACTGATACACTGGCCCCTTCCTCCAGAGGAAAGGTCGGCCTCAGGAAATACTCATCCCCGAAAGGACAGAGCAGGGACAGTCCCCAGCCCAGAGGGACAGGATCGGTCGGGGTGGAGATGGGACACTGTTGGGGGTGTGTGTGTCAGTGGGAGAAGGGGAGAGGAGCAGGGACATTTCGTGCGTGGTGGGCAGAATCTGATCCCTCAGAAGTTAGAGATGACAGGAGGAGCACCGGCAGGGTGAGATGTACAGCAGGGTTGGACTCCCGTGCGGGAACCTGATAAAAGCTAGGGTGAGGGGGATGCTGATGGATGAGACCAGGGGCCAGTCCAAAATAAGGCGCACACTCAGGGAAGAGGCTTGGGATGCTCAAGGAGGCTTCTGGGATGAAGACGAGGTCCGGCAGGTGTAGTCGAGAAGGGAAGATAACAGGAGTGGGGGTGGGGCGCTTAGGGGGTCAGCGCCCAGCCGGGCGTAGTGGGGGATGCCCTTCCCCAGGAAGGGAAGCAGAACTGGCTGGGGCTGGGCCACGAGTTCGAGGCGCAGGCCGCGCGGAAGC
>NW_022900917.1:82634394-82641845 GCF_012274545.1 Fukomys damarensis
GTGCGGGACCACCTCCCCCGCCCGCCAGCCTCGAGCCACTGAGGCACCCGCCCCTCACTGGCTCCAAATATATTCAGGTCCCTACTCCCCCAGACTCTCCTTAGCACACCCTCTCCTTTCGCCCCTGCATCACCACCCTTCCACAACCCTGGGCAGACACCCTCCTCACCCCTCTGCCTAAACCCACATGGCGACACTAAGCCCATACGGTGGCCTGGTGGGTCCCATCTCCAGGTCTGCACCCTTCTCTGCTGCAAACCTGCTCTTAATTACTTCCCCTCCCACACACCCCACCGGGCAAGCCTCCTCCCTACTGCTTGATTCCCCGCACTCCTTGAGTCCCCTCCATTCTGCAGGTGTCCAGTAGAACTGGGCAGGATTCAGGGCCAGAGCCTCCCGGAGGCTCTTTTCAGGTTTGATCCCTGGCCCAGGTACCCTGCAGGGCCCCAAATCCGGTGACTCCCCACATGTAGAATGGCCAGAACCCCTAAGAGGGGCCAGCTGAAAAACCTATCAGGACAAGGTCAGGAAAGGCAGCAGGACAAAGATGAAACGGTAAGCAAGATCAAGGTAGGTAAGGGCCTAGTTACATTCCAGCCCTAAGCCATCTCCAGGGTTTTCGAGTCTTTGGACACATTCACCTTTCAGAGCCTTGGCGTCTTGATCTGTAGAGACCATAAGATCTATTTCAAGGGGTTTGGTGGGAATTTAGAAATAGAGTGGCTATGAGCCTCCAGAACAGCTAAAATGGAAAAAGCTGACAATACCAAGTGTTGGCAGGAAAGTGGAGCAACTGGAATTCATACAGATCCAATGGGAACTTGAGGGATACAGCCTGCTTACAAGGCCTCAGTTTTACTCCCAGAGTCACATCTGACTTCATATTTCTTCTATCTATGACAGCACTGCTGTAGTATCCCAAACTGGAAACTACCCATATACTCATTAGCCATTGAAGGAATATGTAAAATGTGGTAGATTCAGAGAGTGGAATGATGCTGATAACAGTAATTTACAACTATGCATAATATGTATAATTTATCAATGACATTGAGCAAAAAAAAAAACACAAAAAACTATAAGTTCTCGTATACATAAAAGTAGAAGATATTGTATGGCTGCTATTAGCAGTCAAGACAATGGTTAACCTCAGGGGTGGGGTGCTAGGACCAGGAAGTGGGCGTGGAGGGTGTGTCTGGGAGCTGGAGGTACTGTTTCCTGGTCTGGGTGCTGGTGACACAGTGCTCGGTTTGTGACAAGTTCTCCAGTTCTGCCGTCATGTAATGTGTGCCAGCAAGTTGTGGCACCTTCCAGAGCCTCTCTGAGTCCTCATCTGGAAGGAAGCTTTCTAATAATACCAGTTTACAGTTGCCACCATGGTTAGATAAAAGATTAATAATGTATGCTTTTAAAAAACAGTACGGGAAGGAGCACCAAGTAGGATGTAGAAACTTTTTAATTATTCATGAGCTGCTGTATTTATTGCATCTTTTCCATTTTCATTCATCAGCAAGCAATGAGTGAGTGTGTGTCTACCATGTCCACCTGCCATGCTGGACTCTGGCATTAGAGCTGGGAGTACATCTCCCTCTCTCTTCAAGGATGCTATTGTGGAGTAGATGCATGTAGACAAGAGAATGGCTCTGTAGCTGTGGAGCCCTGTGCAGGCTCTGACTCAGATACATTCCATAAACCTTTCTCAAAGAATACATGAATGGAGCATGAAGTACCTATAAATTTTCTTGCAGATGGATTTGGAAAGTAGTTTTTAAAATGTGGAAACATTCGATTTATCTACTTCTATGACCTGCAGTTAGTCACAGAGGTCAGATGGGGTGAGGTTAAGGAAAAGCATTTCCTGTCTGTACACATATGTTGGTACTGTCTTAGTGTCTATGCATGTGTGTGCAAGAAGACCTAAGCAAGGCCACTGTGCCAGCACTCTGCCCCAGCCTGGTCACTCAGGACCTCATCTCAACTACAGCTGCCAGGAATGTGTGGCCTGTGGCTCCACAGTTCTGTTGCCCATGGCAGCCTGGGAATGAGGTCCTCAGAACCCACATAGGACTTTTCCTCGCTCTTCCTTGAATAGCTAGCCTCAATCCAATGAGGACACAGCTGGGTATGCGGCAGCCCCCTACCCCAGATCAGAAAGCCCTGGGTCTGGCTTGGCTCCAGAGCAGGGTGTTCCCAGGCCCTTACCATCCTGGAGACACCTGTAATTGGTCCAGGTTGTGTCCTCAGATGAGGTCCATGCTTGGCTTTATCATTGTGCTGTAACAACAGCTTTTGACAAGGGGCCCATGAACTATGGAGCAAATTCTGTGCTCCTCCGGGAATTAGCCAGGGGCATGAGGTTGGCTCTATGGCTGTTTGTGCCTGTGAAGGCACAGAGGGCTCCTCTCACCTCAGCGGTGGACACCTGGGCAATCCTGTGTCCCACTCAACCTGGCCCAGTGTGTATGTGCCTTTTTGTGAGATAGGTGTCACCCCACAGATGAGAAACCAGGGACACGATAGGTTGTTTCTGTGGCTGCACAGCTGGCAATAGATAGAGCCAGGATTTCCATGTGGAGCATAGCTGTTTAGGGGCTGGATGAATAGGATGATGAAGGAGGGAAAGAAGGATTTGATGGGTGTCATTCCTGTCCTATCCATCTCTGTGCCTTATACATGAAAAGCCCTTTCAGCGGGGATGCTCTGCACTCCATGCCCCACCAAGATGTGGTAGCCTACCTTGAGTAGGCTGTGGTCTTATGTGGACAGCACTTGGCTCAGTATAGGGAGTGGGGCTCCCATCTGTGAATCTCATTGTGAACCCATTGGCTGTGGCAGAGAGGTAGAAGGCATCCTGCAGGACACACCGTGTCCAGGAAAGGACAGGGAACACTCACATTTACCCAGCTCTGTCAACCTTTTACCAGGAGTATTCCATTTCACAGAGACCCTGTGACTAGGAGGAACAATGTGTCTTGCAGGAACTGAGTGCTGAAGGGGTCAGAAAGATGGCCCCAGGGGTAAAGTTTAGAGGCTTGTGAGAAGTACAGGTACATGGAAAGCCCCTGGAGTCAGGTGTTCTACATTCCTGGAGGGCCTAGCAGGTCTCCCTTCTCCTTGCCGCCTACCCTGTCATACTAGGTTTCTGTCTGTGTCACTCCTCTGAACCTGCCTCTGGACCTTTGCACCTTCCATTTTTTCTTCTGGAAGTGTCCTTGCCCCTCTCCTGGTGTGGAAATGTCTGATAAGCAGTGGCCTTGGACTTCCCAGTTCCTAGAGAGGGAATGTGTGTGAAGTGTATTGAAGCCCTTTGTAAACCCAAGATGCCCAGATTTTACTGTGATGGACAGCAGTGTACCTGATCACTAATTGAGGCCCCTTCCATACCTTGCCTGATTCCATTAGAGAAGAGAGGTGAGAAGTCCTCTCCAGACAGGTGGCTTTGAAGAAGGAGCAAGGAGAAGGTACAAGCTGAGGCAGTGTCCCAACTGGACAGTCCCTTAGTGGGTACCTCCTCCGCTGATTTACAAGTCTCTCTCTCTCTTTTTTTTAAACTAACAAGCATTTTTTTAAAAAAAGCTTTTTTGCAAAACCCCTTATGCCAGTTAGCATGCCTACTTATTGCCAGGGATTTCTGGGTAGGGGTTTGAGCCAAGCCATTTCCTGACTCTCAGGGCTGATGTTCCAGTTGTGTCTACTGTGCACTTCCAGGCCCCTCCCTGTTCCTGCCCCTCACCCTCAGAGAGCTGTGCTTCAGTGTGGTAGGGAAAGCAGAGACCCCAGGACTCTGATCCTTAAGCACCTAGTTGCTGTGAGCCTCTCTGCAAAATGGAGGGGTTGAGCACCCCCCAGAGAGTGGGGTCACACCCTACAGTCCCAGATCTTGAGAGAGCCAAGCATGCTGTTGTCCACAGTGGGGCCTGAGACCCTGGAGGGCACGCATCTGCCCAAGTGTCCTGGATACGAATCCATGTCAGGACTCCAGGTGCTTGGGTTGACTCCAGAGCCAAGAGCTTCTAGTTCAAGTGGCTCCTTAGGGTTATATAGTCTCTCAATGCCATGTGGCTGCTTGGGGGGGTCATATGGCTTCCCATGATCATTGGGCTTGAGGGTCATATGCTATTTTGGATCATAAAGCAGCCTAGGGTCATAAAGTTGCTGGGAGTCACACAACTACCTGGTCATAGCTTCCCAGGTCATGCGGGCACCTGGGTCATGGGTTTCCCGTGGAAACATGTCTCACTGGATGTTCAGGCTCCTTCCAGGCCACTCCCTTACCTCTGTGTGCTGGATGAGCCCCAGCCCTGCCTGAGCCCAGGTCTCCTGATCTGTTACATAGGAAGCTGCTGTTTCTGCAAAACAAGGCTGCAGTGAGGAGTCCATAAACAAGGGCCCACCAAGGCACAGGGGCCACTCATACCAGGAAGGGACAGTCATCTGTGAGGAGTGGTGCCATCAGAAGCTTCCCCAGGAGAAGAAGCTAGGCAGGCTGTCCCTGGAGGGCAAGGCCTAATGCCAGAGATACGAGGTTCATCAGAGTAAGGTGGGGAAGGGTGTGGGGCTGGGGACAGGTGTGTGGGGAGATGAGCTGGTGCTAAGTTCCATTTCTGGAGGAGGGTTCATGTTGGTAGCTGTGCTATGACTTTCTTCATAATCATTGTATATCCCACAAGTGAACATGCATGGTAAATAAATAATAAAGTGGACACTAGCTCCATCCAGGTGATTGGTTTTTTGTTTTGTTTTAGTACTGGATTTGAACTCAGGACCTTGTGCTTGCCAGGCAAGTGTTATTCCACTGAGCTACATCCCCAGCCCTTTGTCCAGGTTTGAAGGGCCTCAGATTTTGGCTTCTTTGCTAAGGGTAAGGGACCCTTGATGGGTCATCAAGGGGTCACATGGGGCTGTGTGGGAGTGTGGGTATGTGTGTGGGAGTGAGCAATAGGAAGGAGCTCAGGGAGAGTTCACTTCCCTTTGCTGCAGGGTAGATACAATATTGGTGGGGGCTGACAGGACAGCTGGAGACTGTGGTGCAGTCTGCACACTGTACAAGGGTACTGCTGTGAGTTATAATTCCCAAAGACCACCTGGATGCTTTTCTTCTTCCCCCTGTTCCTCGCACCCCACCCTCCTACTCAGCACTCTGGATAGAGGGTCTGGCTTTCCCTCCCCCTTTGTCTCAGAGTGTGACTCCTTAGAACAGCATGATGCTCCCCAAGGGACATGGCAGGTGGGATTCATGTCACAGGAAAGAAATTTAATTGGGGGTGGTGGAGTACCCCTGAGGGGCTCTGAATCCTTAAAGCAGGCATGCCTCACACGGCACACAGGCGTATACATCTGTGCATACACATGAGAGGAACACTGACTTCATTCCCTCTCCCATCCCGGGTCCGAAGTAACAGGTCTCTCCCTGCCAACTGCCCTGTGACCTGCAGGAGCCCCAGAGGTGGACATTCTGTACCTTGGGAGGAGAGATTGATGCTGCCAAATGTCTTTTAAAAGAGGATTCAGGGGTTAGGCTGCAGCTTAGTGATATAGCACTTGCTCAGCGTGTGCCAAGGCCCTGGCATCACAAAAAATAAAATTAAAATAACAATGATAAAATAAAAGAGGTCAGGAGACCTAGAGTGGGAAGCTGGGGTGCCGACCAGCCTGGGTTCAAGTCCCAATTTACCCTCTTGTGGTACCCATGGCAGGCAGCTTCTCAGGCATGTAACCTGGGCAGTATTACAAAGCCCTTTACACAGAAAGGCCTCAGGCTTCATGGAAGGCTCTGTGGTTGTCACCTAGAACTTGCTACCAATTTATGGACAAGCAGCCCCAACTTTCCATTTTGTACCAGGCCTCAAAGTCAGGAGGCCACTCTTGGCTTGAAGAAGTCTGTAAAATGGGTCAATGCTGATGCTTGGCCAGCTCCTCCTGTCCAATGCCCTGGTAGTGGATCACTCTATGAGGTCCTGCCTCATACAGCAGCCCTGAGCCAGGTGCAGTTAGCAGCCCCATCTCCCTGAAGGGAAGGCACAATGAGGTGATGTGGCAGGCCTGAGGTCATGCTTTGGGCAAGTAGCTCAGCTGGGACTCAAATCCAGGCTGTCTAGCTCTGAGACCTTGTGCCCCCTTGCCCAAGGACACGGGACTTGTGGGGAGGAGCTGTAGGCCTCACCTCCACTCCACTGGTTCAGGTGGGCAGGGGGAGGGTCAGGGCCACTGTAGTCCAGCCAGTACTGGAGCCACAGCCCTAAACTAGACACCCAGGACGACCTGGAGAGAGGCAGGAGTAGGCACCCACAGCAGGTGGCAGGACAGGACCTCTCAGAATGAAACTTAAGGGCAGGTGATGTACAAGGCATCAACAGGGCAGGGCAGGGCAGGTCCCCAGGGTGCTTCTCCCTTCCAGACATCCCGCCAACCCAGTGTCCTCAGCTGTGTATCCATTCCCAGACCCTCATTCTGGCCTAGCTTGGTGGCAGCCTCCTCAGCCCTCCCTGCTCCTGCCTTTGTTCCCACCATTCCTCCTGCTGTAATGTCATCATCCTATGAAGAATTGTCTATGTCTCTCAAGATGTTTTTCCTATCCACTGTCTCCATGGAACTTCATGGCATCCATTCTTGTGGGGTTGCATGTTGTCATGCCCACTTCTGGGACCCAAGAGACAAGGGAAGGACGAAACTTCCCACAGCATCATTGCACTAAGAGCTAATAGTGACTGAGACTGTCCTGAATGCCAAGGGCTGCTGCATTCATTCATTCATTCAAAAATGTGCATAGACTAAGTGCACACTCTGCTCTAGGCTGTACCAGAAGCTGCGGAAGTAGCAGCAGCACAAATAGGTCAGCAGCCTTCCTTCTGGAACCTGTACCCCAGTGGGACACAGACAATGGATGGGGCAACTGCCATAGGGTGGCAGCCAGTGCAGGAAGGGGATCAGAGTGGTGAGCGTCTCTATTGAGGCGACTTTGAGGAAGAGACTGCTGCCCCCACTCCTTCACTTCCACAAGTGGATGTGTCCGGCCATTGCAAGTTCATTCTTCAAGGAGCACAGGTTGTCAGTGCCAGGTCCTGAGCAGGTGAACAAAGTCCTCAGCCTTCAAGTGGGGCAACAGCAATACATGAATTACAGAGGCCAGCGGCAGTAAAGGCAGAGAGAAGGCCAGGTAGGGCATGGAGTGTACAAGTCTGGAGTGTGGGGGATTCTGAACAGAGGGGGGTCACAAAGGATTTGATGTTTTATTTATTTGTTTCCAGTACTGAGGATTGAATTCAGGACCTTGTGCTTGTGATTCAGGTGCACAGCACCACTGAACTAAATCACTGGCCCCAGACTTGGTGTTTTAAAAGGTCCCTTGCGGGGGTGGGATTTAGCTCAGTGATTCCGCTGCCTGCCTTGCAAGCACAAAGACCTGAATTTGATCCCTGGTACCAAAAAAAAAAAAAAAAAAAAAAAAAAAA
>NW_022900917.1:82641885-82683321 GCF_012274545.1 Fukomys damarensis
TAGGCTGCAACTGGAGAGCACCTGGAAGGCGGAAAGTACAGGGTGCTTCCTAGCAGTGCAAGGGGCTGATGGCTGCCCAGGTTGGGAGCAGTGGAGAAAGCAGACTGAGTCACACTGAGGCCTCGGGGAAGACTCACTGATGGGCTAAGCCTGGAGTACAGCCATTAAAGCCTGTGTAAGTGTCTCCACTTGCTTGAGTCTTGGTTTTCCTGCCTGTGAAGTGGGGTGCTAGCCTAGCTACTCAACTCTTGGGAACACAAGTGTCAGGGGAGCCGCTCAGCAGTCATGCAATGCAGACATGGGCCTCCATCTGTGCTCTGGGCCAAGGGGGACACAGTGATCCACAGATGCATAACAGATGGTGACTTCTTTTTATTAAGTGAAACATGAGGTGGGAAGTTGGGCACAGGCCTATATTCCCAGTCTGGGATTATACTGGGAAACTGAGGCAGGAGGATCAAAAGTTTAAGTCTAGCCTGAGCAACATCAGTGACTTAATGAGACCCTGTCTCAAAATAAAAATGAAAAGGGGCCGGGGATGTAGCTCAGTGTGAAGGCTCTGAGCTCTGAGTTCAATCCCCAGTATGAGTGAGAGAGAGGGAGAGATGATAAAAGACAATGAGGAGCCCCAAGGTGGCATGGCCACAGAAGTCAATTGGGGCAGTTTGCTCTGGATCAGGCAGTGCTCAGTTAGGTGGCAGCCTGGTGTTGTCTGACCTTGAGGCAAGAGAAATTGTCAAGGCAACAGAAGTCCAGCTGCAGAGAGGGCTGATCTCATCCAGAGGCAGAGGGGTCAGGAGGCCAGTTTTCAATGGTGTCTTCAAAGCAAATCCAAATCCAAGGAGTCCTGAGTATTTGGGCTGCATTCCCAGGGTCATCCCTTCCATAGCATGCTGGAGGTGGGGAAGACTGAGTGGTGACCTGTGCCAGCTGGGAAAGGTAGAGGCTGCCAAGGCCTGTGGGTGGGACAGGGCTCAACCCTCCTTAATCTGCAGTCTGGGAAGCCATACTCCTCGCCCACCTTTGGTGTGGTTAGAGAGCGGGATGGGGTGGGTCTGACCTGACAGGCCTTTTCCAGGCTATGTGGTAAAGGGGGCAGTCAGACAGCTAAAGACTCATCATTGCTCAGTAAATAAGGTCAGGCTTAGCCAGGGAATAAATGGGCTCAGGACTCAGGGTTTATGAGAACACAGTACAACTGTGGCTAGAGGCTCTATTGAGGGCCAGGCCTCAAGATAAAAATGAATAACCAGCCCTACATGCTTCCCCAAGGGATAAGTGGTATCACCTGGTCCCATAAAGTCTAGATAGGCATCAGCCACCCAGGTGTGTGACCAAGACCTCCTAATCCATCTCCTCCTAAAAAAAGTCTTTGTTCTTTCCATGTACACTTGCTACATGACCTGCTTTCTCATCAGATCAATATACCTGAATGGCTATACTTGTAATCTTATTTGTTAATCATAGTTTTGACCCATGTTACACCCACCTTGTGATTTTGTACCCACCTTGTGACTTTGCTCTATAAAACTTCCTTTGAGAAGTGGGCTCTTTGGCAACCCACTTTTGAGTCCCCTCCTGTCTCTCAGACACTATCTCTCTTAATAATATTCTCCTTCTCTTGACCTCTGATGTTCCTAAAAATTCATTCTTTGATTTTAGAAATTGCAAGCTTGGCATATCAGACATCTAGCAGGTTTGAGAGTTATATTTATTCCTCCTATATCAATGGTTCAGTAAATAGAATCAGGCTTAGCCAGGGAGAAAACAGCATCAGGACTCAGGGTTTAAAGCACCATAGTGCCAGAGATTAATGTCCAACCAAGGTCATGTTCCAGAATGTGAATAAGAGTAGGAATTAGTCTGTGATAAAGCCAAGGTTCAGAGGGTGTCATCTTGTGAACAGGGCCAGGGTTCAGTGGTGTGACCAGGATAAGGGCTCTGTTTGTGACTAGGTATAGGGCTCAGTGTCTACCTGCTCTCCAGTTGAAGTTTGTGATCAGGGTTGGAGTTCAGTGAATGACTATGAGCATGGCTCAGTGTGTGACTGGGATTGGGGCTCAGTCTGTGACCAGGATCAGGACTTAGTCTGTGACTGACAATAGGAACTCAGCATGAGGCTGATGTGACAGTTAAAACTCTAATGTGGCCTCTGGGTGGATTGGCCTCTGTTCTCTGAACAGGTCAAACCCGTTCATCTTTCTCTTTGATTCCAGAATAATCTGTTCTCTGCCAGGCACAGTTCTTGATGCCACAGACTCAAGGCTACTTCATGACAGCCCACTCCTAAGAATCCTCCCATATCCCAGCAGCTCAGCCAGGTCTCCACTGTTGACCACAACAAGGTGTCCAGGTAGCCTCATAGGCACAACAAGCTCAGGGTGGCCCCAGTCAGTTCCCACCAGGTGACAGTGATTGCCTTAGCAGCTGGTGGGCACTCCCTGCCCCGGAGGCCGCCCACCTTGGGTGGGACACAAGGCAGCAGACAATGGGAAGGAATGAGAGTGCGTGAGGCCAACAAGAGTGGCTGGTGAGAAGGGGGTGGAGGGCGTGGGGGGTGGGTGGAGGCCAGGGCTGCAGAGCAGGTGAGGGTAGGGAGTGCCTGGAAGGGAACAGACCAACAAGGGGCCTGTGGAGCACTGTGTGGAGCTGGGTTTCTGGCTGGAGGTGTCCTCAAGTCCCTGCTCCAAGGCTTTGCCTTGGAGATCTCACTGCCATCAACCTGTGCAAGGTTGCAGGCTCAGGGACTGGACAGGTGGGGACCCAGCAGGATGAACTTGGCCTACTGGCCTGGGCCTCCCAGCTCCCCCAGACCTTGGCCTTGGCATCCAACCTGGCCCTCTCTGGGATTACCTTGACAGAGCTTCCAGAATCGCCTTTCCCAAACACAGTGGACCAGGTTGTGCCCCTGTGTGGCACCCTTCTGGACCCTCTCCCAAATCCCAGGAGCTGTTAGAGCCATCAAGAATGAAGCCTGATGAAGCCCAGCATGGTGGAATATGTCAGTAATACAAGCTACTTAGGAGGCTGAGGCAGAACGATGGCAAATTTGAGGCCAGCCTGGGTAACTCAGCAAGGACCTGTCTCAGAATAAAGAGGGCTAGGGATTCAGCTTAGTGGAACAGTGCTTGCCTCTAATGTGTCAGGCCTTGGATTTAGTCCCCATTTTAGAGAAGTGTCAGGTGGGTAGGGGGAGAAATAAAGAGAGGGGCTTGTGCTGTGCAAAGGACCTGACATGGAAGTACTGCCTTTGAACTCAGAGGTGACTATGCCTTAGGAGGCTGGTGAGTCTCACCCAGCACACTCCCAGACCCAGAAGGGCTGCTGCCCTGTCTGCACCTTTGCTCCTGTTTGGCTTCCTCACATAGCATGGCCCTACCACTCTCATAGACACATGTCACTGGAGCCTGGGTCATGTACTAGCTCACACTTTCTGGGTGCTGGCTGCATGCTAAACCTTCCTCATGCCATGCTTCCTTGTCCCTCACTGCAACTTCATGGTCAGTTTTCAGCATGTACTGAGGCAGGATCCTGGGCCACAGTGAAGAGAGGGCAGAACACTGGACCCTCTGTCCATTGCCCCAGGCTGTCCTCAAGGCCAGGAATAACATCACACATGTCCTGCAGGGAATTGGGTTCAGGGAATGGGGTGCAAGGCCCACCCAGTCTTGCCTGACCTGCCAGGTTGGTTTGGCCCTGGTGTTACCCCACACCTGGGAGCCTGCCAGCCACACCCTCCCCACCTGTTCTAAGAGCAGGGATTTTCCTACTGGGCCATGCCTCTGTCAGCGGGTATGGGCCCTTGGGGTGCCTGCTTTAGTCTCCAGAGAACAGAGGGTTCAAGGAGCTAAGCCTGACCCGGTTGGACTCTGGGGAAAGAATTCAGCCTGCCAGCAAGGAAAGGAGTTCAGATGTGCAGCTAAGGCCTGGGCAGATGTGCCTGGGGTCCCCTGTATGGGACAAGGCAGGTCCTATGTAAGCAGGGCCTTGGTTTCCCCATCTGCAATACTAGACAATGCAAACCCCTCGAAGAAGCTTGGAAGTGTTCTAGATTCTGCTCTGAGAGCTGGCCCAGCACCTGACACACCCACATTCTCTGGAGCAGGAAGGCTGGCTACATGGATACATGAGTTCAGGCCCACTACTAGGCTGCACCTGGCCATTCCTGGCCCAGTGTGGGATGGAACCAAAGGGCACAAAATACAATCAGATGCAGATGTTTGAGACCCCTCTACTTTATGTGAGCTGTGATGGCAGAACATCTGCTTCATTTCCCCGTGCCTCAGTTTCCCCATGTGTATGCCACAAGGTGTTGACACAGATAGTTGGGAGCATTCAGTTCTCTGATGCCAGTGATAGAGACTTGAAGCTCATGAAGTGAGGGATCCCCAGGATGGAGATGGGGACTTATGAGCAAGCCTCCACTGCCCTCAGACCCACAAGTGAACACACTCATACACACACACCCACAAAGGTGTACACACCTGCAAGCAGACACTGGCAGCTGTCACACATGTTCACATCTATGTGCCCCAGGCCCCAGGCTCCTCTGAAAGCTGGCTCAGAGGTCTTCCCATTCTCGGCCTTGCTCCCCTTTTTGGATATCTACTTGCATTGCTCATGTCTTCCTGAGGGCATCAGCCCTGGGCCCAGTGGTGTCACAGGAGCTGGTGGGGTGCTGGGCCAAGGTTCCTCCTCCCTACTGCCCAGGCCTGGGTTCCGCAGCATTTCCTATTTACACACCTGAGATACTCTGCAGAATACCTGCTGCCAGGCCTCATTTTCTTAAACTGAGACCCTATGACCCCAGGAAACTTGTCCAACTCCAGAGTTGGTGACAATGCTGAGGTCACCTGAGTAAAGTCTCTGCTTGTCCTTTGAGGCCTTATTTATGAACACTGACCCTCAGGACTCTGCCAATAGTGAAGAGAGGAGCCCTGGCACCTATACCTGGGCTGGGGCCTTCACCTGGCTGAGCCTCAATTACCTCATCCATAAGAAGGGATGGCATCTGACCTTGGGACCTACAGAAAGGATTGGTGAAGTTGTTGACATGAAATGCCTTGATGAAAGGAAGTGGTGATAGAGACAGCAGGGATAGTACACAAAGTCTTCTTCCCCAGGACCATAACACTTATGAGCTCTGGAAGCTTCTCAGGCCCTGTGACACTGATGGGAAGCCTGAATATTCTGCCTAGGTTACCTGCATGCTGCCCTTGGTGACCACAGCTCAGAGGCCACTCTGAGCTGCTTGAGGCTGGCAAGGGTTCCATGTCATCATACAGCAGGCCTCACAGCTGACTTCAGAGGAACAAAGGCCAAAACAGGAAGGCACACCCAACCCTGACAAGAGCCCAGAACCTCATGACAGCTGCTGTCGGGTGCCTTCCTGGGGATGCCCCACAATGTCTGCCACGCCTGGCTCTGTCTCAGTGGCACCTTGCAGAACTGTCATTGACTCCACTGACTACAGTGCTCCAGGAGAAGATCAAGGGCAGAATTATGCCATTCTGAGAACCAGGAAGCTAAGGCTCCAGGAGGTGAGGAGTGCATGGTGTCTTACCTCAGTTCACTTCAGTGGTTCTTGACTACTGATAGAGTTACTTGTGCTCCCTGCCTCAGTTTCCTCATCTGTGACGTGGGGTTGGGTTTTTGAAAGACCAATCATGCCATAACACAGAAGCAAGGCTGTAGTGGGCTTTGCTGACACTGTTGATAACCACACAGGGCTCGGGGAGCTCCCGGGCCTGAGTGTCATTTGAGCCTACCACTAGGAAGAGGCCAGGTCCTGTCTGGGGAGATGGAAAAGCATCCAGCAGAATGTGCAAAATGTCAGGACAGGAGGTCTGCTCAGGGCCAGCCAGCCAGCCCCACGGTTGGGTACAAGAGGGTGGGGGCTTCTCCAAGGGCCCTTGACCCAAGGCTCTTGACCCAGGATGGCTACTGGCTCATCCTGCACACATCCTTGTCTCCCACTCTGACTAAACCAAAGGCAGCTCACACACAAAGGCTTCCTTTCCTGCCATGGCCCCAGCTCTAGAATAAGAACAAAGCCATGCCTGGAGCAGCTGAAATCATGGGTACAGGGAGGAACTTGTTACAGATGGTTTTCTTGAGGAATGGTACTCCGTGGGTGGCACTTGTAGCTAGGAAAAGCTAGGAATGAAGGAGAGGTTGCTAGCCTCCTGTCAGGCCCAGGACAGCCAGGTCATCAGTCCAGCCCCACTGCCTGGCCCTGCCTGGGGGCTACTCTTGAAGCCTGCTGTTTCCTCTCTGACTATGCAGGTTCTGCTGAAAACATGCTGGAGGGAAATCCTCCCAGGCAGGGTGGCCGGGTTGGAAGATACCAGGACTGCTCTGGGCAGGGCAAGACCTGGAGAAGAAACATCGATACCCCCGTGGGCACTTGCAGCCAATTAGTAGGGGGAGGAGGAAGAGGAGGAGGAAGAGAAGGAGAAAAATGGGGAGGAGGAGGCTGTTGCAAGGGCCCTGATTTTGAAATTTTGCCTTAACCACCACTGTAGTGAACTTGATTCACCCCACTGCCTTCTCCCAGTACCTCTCTCTCCCCAGGTGACACTTAGTCCCTCTGTACCCTGTTGGGACTTGCCCTTTTTTGAACCTCTCTGGGCCTTAGCACTTTATCTGAGAGGTGTAGTACTAAATGGCCTCTCATAGGGTTGTTTTTTATGAACCGCCATTCATAAGTGGAACTCCTAGTCACTCAGTATGTGACTTATTTAGAGATAGAGTCTTTACAGAGGTGGACAAGTTAAGCAAGGTCATAGAGGAGCCCCAGTTCCAGATGACATGTGTCCTCAAGGAAAGCAGAACTCTGGGGACAAACATGTACACTGGGCCATGAACAAACATCTACAAGCTGAGGGGACAGTAAGGAGCAGGTCTTTCCTCATGGCCCTCAGAAGGAACCAGCCCTGCAACACCTTGATCTCAGACTTCTGGTCTCCAGAGCTGTGAGACAGGAGGTGTCTGATGTTTAAACTGCCCAGTCTGTGACCCCCTGTTAGGGCAGCTCGAGTTGAGAAACACAGAGGGTGTTAAGAGCAGCATCTATGCAGCCCTGAGAAATGAAAGTGGTAACAAGCACATTGTTAGGCAGGCCAGGGACAGGCAGGACTCAGCTTACCCTGGATGCCTAAGTGGGCAGTCGTGACCATAGCCCATCTCTAGGGCACTTTGGTAACTTCTTTGACCCCTGTATGTTTCAGTTTCCCCACAGCCTATGACTTCTACCCGGGAAGCTCTGAGGTTTCCTGGAAGCCAGAACTGGCAAGCTTTGTGATTTTATGAAAAGGGCCAGAAAGTGAGTATTTTTCTCTTTGCTGGTATCCCAGCCTACTTCCAGACCTTCCCTCTTCAGCTAGATATGGCCTCAGAGCACATGTCAATGAGAAGGTGTTCTAAAAAAACTTCATCCATGGATCCCAAAATTGAATTTCACAACATTTTCACATGCCACAGAATCTTCTCCCTTTAATTTTTAAAAATCATTTCAAAATAAAAAGCCTTTCTGGACTCTCAGGCTTACGCAAGTGGTGGGGGGTAGGTCAGGGTGGCCCACAGGCTGCCATTTACCAGCCATGCCTGGTGAAGGAGCCTCTTGGCACTCAGAGGCACTGGTAGGATGTGTTCCTGCATCTCTTGGCCATGTTCAGGAAGCTATGTGCATGAGCATGTGTGTGTGTGTGTGTGTGCGTGCGTGTGTGTGTGCACATGCAACACTGAGGACTGAATCCAGCTACTTTGCACTGAGCTACATCCTCTTAAATTTTTTTTTTTTAATTTTAAAACAGGGTTTTGGTAAGTCACTAAATGCCCAGGCTAGGCTTGAACTTGCAATCCTCCCACCTCAGGCCCCCACCCCAAAGGCTGGGATTATAGGCATGCACCGCCATACCTAGCTTCAGGAAACATTTTTTAAAAACTCAAAAGCTCTGCTCAGGAGCATGGCCTAACTTGGTGGCCTTCCACACATTTGTCCCTCCAAACAGGCTCCCAAGCACCTACAGTGTATGGGCCTGGGTGAGTGTTTTAGATTCCTGGGAAGCAGGTCCTGCCTCATGAGGTGAGCCCACTGTACAGACATGCAGGCTGGACCCCAGTGGGAAGTCCCTCAGCCTCTTGTCTCTGGCAAGAGGAGCCCATGTCACCTGGCAGAAGGAGGGGTCATGGACCACTGGAGAAGGGAAAACACTCCAGTGAGCAGTGAAAGGCCAGAGGACACCCTCAGTCAAAGGAGGGAGCAGGGATTTGGAAGGGCATTCCCAGGAGAGGGAATGGCCTATTCAGGGGGCCAGCAGAAGGAGGGAATGTGGCATAGCAGGGGTGCTATGGCTGAGGATAGTGGTGAGAGGGAAGGCTGAGTTGTAGTTCACACCAGGCATGGTTGACTTTCTCCTGAGGCCAGTGGGAACTACCAACCAGCTTTAAACAACAGAGGAATGGATCTGATTTGGACTTAAGAAGGTTCTTCCTCTGGCATATAGACAGTGCTCTCCAAGAGACATCCTATGCCAGCCACCAAAGTAATTAAAAATTTTCTAGTAGACACATTTCAAAAAGGAAAAGAAATGGGTAAAATTTATTTTAATGATATATTTTATTTAACCCACTATATTCAAAATGTGATTTCAATGTGCCAGTAATATAACAAATTATCAGGGGGAGATTTTACATTGTTTTCTCTTAGTCTTCGAAAGTGAGTGCATGTTTCACAGTGACCCCACACACCTCAGTTTTGTCTAGCTGGATTTCAAGTGCTAAGTAGACACTGGATCACACAGGTGCGGGCGGGCTGTGGGGATGAAGTAGAAGCAGGGAGGCCAGCAGGAGACTATTTTCTTGGGGAGGAAAAATGGTGACTGGGCTTGAGTTGTGATGGGTTCTGGGCTCTCCCTTCAGATGCCAGTCCAGGTGGGACATGGAGAAGGGACGTAGGGACAGGGAATGAGTGGTCCCGGCTTGCCCAGGAGGGGAGGCCCAGGTTGCAGGTGGGCCCATCACAGAGCAGCAGAGTTGCCTGAGCCCACTGCTGTCCACCCCAGTCAGCCCTTGTCCCCAGCCTGCCAGATGCACTTATAGACTCCCCCACCGCCTGCTCCAGACTAATGTCATGCTTCCTGTTCCAGCTGGAGAGCCACCCCTAGTCTGACCCCAACGGGTGGCCCAGGCAATGAGCCCGGAAGGAAGGCCTCCTCCCTGATGCACACAGAACAGGAGTCTGCCAGGGGCTTCCCCCGCCTCCCTCGGGAAGCACTTCACACTTGGGTGGGCGTCCAGCCAGCATGGCCCCCAGCAGGGAGGACAGCCAGGGCCTCTGTGACAGGCAAACCAGGACCCCTTTCCCAGACCCTTAAGGGGTTTCCATAGCACTGGGGCTGGGGGATTCCAGGGTTACCCCCACAAGATAACTGGGGCTCTCAGAAAATATACATATAGGCAGCCCCCTCTGCCCGGGCTCTGCTCCTGGCACCCGTTGGAGCACAGCCTGCTGTGCCATCTGGGCGAGGCCTCTCTGAGCCTCTGGCTGCTCCTCTGTAAAACTGGGGCACTAGGGTGTCTCTCTCCTAGGGCTAGGGTGAGAATTCAGTGAGTTCATGTGTGTGCGTGAGAGCCCTGGAAGGAAATCTGTCTGAGGCTTCTGTGACAAATTTCTAGCAGCCTCTCCTTCTGGCAAGTGGCCTCCTGTTACCTGTGTTGAACTCTGCTCCTGGGAGGTAAACTCTGCTGCTCTGAATTGAACTCTTCCTGCTCCTTATTCTTCTCCCTTCAGAGGAAATGCTCAAGGTCCTCCACCTAGCCCACTGTGCCTACCTTTGGGTGCCCTCCTCTTCTTCTTTTCCTCTCTGGAACATTTGTTGAGCACCTACTATGTACCAAGCACTATACTAGGCACTGGGGATGCAGTTGGGAATAAGAAGCAAACCCTGGCCCCCTGGAGCTGGCAGTCTGTGGGCACACAGAGGCTGATAATAAATACAAAGCTGGCTTTTTTCAGCCAGAGATCCCTAGCTGGCATTTGGAAGGCAAAGAACAGAGGGACAAAGGTCAGGGAAGTGACCACTGAGCTAGAAAGAGTGGGAAGTGAGTGGGAAAGAGAGATGTGAAAAGCAGCCCAGGCCAGCATCCCACGGCAGGGACAGCTATGGCAGGGATGTGCAGGGCCCCTGGGGCTAGCTGAGGGTACCAGGCTGCTCAGTCCAGAGCTGTGGCAACCTGTGGGAGGGGCTGTGCAGGTGTTGTGTTCTAGATTTATGGAGGCCTGCTACATGAGACAAGGCATAGAGGGTGAGAGGATGAGAGCAGAGCAGAGGTGCAAGAAAGGGGAAGAAGGTGGGCCTGGAGACACTGGGCTGGAGATGGAATATGTAAGAGCCCAGGATGGAGCATTTCCTCTCTACATGGGAATTGCCTTGTAACCAGTGGTACTTCTGATGGCCAGCCCTGTCCCCTGGGCCAGCACAAAGCTACAGGGCAGGGCAGGACCAGGCCAATATGTGGACCTTATCCCAATTCTGGAGGGTACTGGCGGTCCAATATGGGGGTAACTGAGCATGCTCCCATTGTCCAGCAACACAAGAATGAAGATGCTTCAGCTGTTCCATGTCTCTCACCTGTTCTTTAATTGAGAGTTAAGTTGAGAAACAGGGGCATCACTGGAGGGGCCTGAACACAGGCATGCTGTGGTGGAGACCCATTCCAAGCAGGTCTACTAGATATACAGCTGGGCATGGTTAG
This sequence comes from Fukomys damarensis, assembly GCF_012274545.1. NCBI lineage: Eukaryota > Metazoa > Chordata > Mammalia > Rodentia > Bathyergidae > Fukomys > Fukomys damarensis. Next base: position 82,652,644 of record NW_022900917.1, read on the forward strand.
TCTCCTTTGCAATGTTGCAGAAGTCATATACCTGCCCTTCTGCAGTGCAGCATTGGGACCAGCTTGCAGAGAGAACCAAGAAGCCTCTGATGCACTGTGGAGTACTGGAGCCCACCTTCTGCCCTTGTCTTCCTCTGACCCTAACCCTGAGGGAAGGATGATTGTTTACTATTTCCAATATATCAGACTTCATCCCACCCAAATCTCTCCCATCCCAAGATCTCAATTGCCTTTCGAGAGAAGAAAGCAGAAGAGCAAAGAGCCTACCCTGCTGGAGCTCAGTGAGATTGCGGAATCCACAGGGGCAGCCTTGGGTGCAGGCAGGGTCGGCAGGGGATGGAGGGTACATGGGACTGGCTGGGGGCTCAGTAAACGGAAGTGTCATCATGGAGGTGGCACCAGCGTTATCCTCAGCCTTACTTTCTCAGCAGTGACAGGGATGGTGTCCTTCCTACCTGCCTGGTGGTACCCAACAAAGCCAGACTGGTTCTGCCTTCAGTTTGCCTCCTGTTGCACAGTCAAGGGCTGTGATGCCTGGGGCACCTGGAGGGACAAGGGTTGAGGGGTATGTGCAGGGCTGCTTCTATTCTCAGACCTAGCACTCTCCAGGGACATGGGGACCAGTGCACTTTGACAAGGGAAGTTTATCAGTGCTCAGCCAGATGTGACCAGAGGTGGGGGAGCAGAACAGTGACATGCCACACAGGGAGATGTCAGGTCAGGCCCAGGGGGAAATGAGAGCTCATTATAAATAAATTATAAATTGGAGGGAAGAAGGAAAGAGCTTAATCCTGGTAAAAATGGATCACAAGTGAGGAGATTCAACTTGAGGGCCCATAATCCCCTTAGCCAGCTTCCCCGTCACTCCTGGATGGCACAGGCCAGGATGTGGTCTGCGAGTCCAAGTTGGGCAGAGCCTGAAAACCCATCTTTGTGCTCCCACACTTTGACTCTCACATTCTAGGTTTCCCACCTGACACAGTCCCACAGGCTTCACTCTAAGCATTTTAGTTTTTGTGTATCTTGTTTATACAGGAAACAAATCCTCTTAACAGCCCATTCACGGAAAAGGAAGGCAACTCAGAGAGGTACATGTGAAAAAGGTTGTCACCCTAACAGAGGAAAAATCCTCTTAACAGCCCATTCACGGAAAAGGAAGGCAACTCAGAGAGGTACATGTGAAAAAGGTTGTCACCCTACCCAAATGATGATGGCCAGGGCCACAGTGACCCAAGTGGGAGAAGCAGGCCCCTGAAATAGGCAGAGCCAAGCCATAGTGGCCAGGCAGCTCAGACATAGGGGAAAGGAACCTGCTCTCAGGGCCCCGTGGTGCTGGAGTCAAGCTCTGCTATGCTTGACTGAGCTGCGTACCATTCGAATTTACTGAGAAGACCTTGCCAGTCTGCAGCCTGTTGGTTTAGTGCTATGATACACTGTTGCACTCTCATTGAATTTGACTTCTAGCAAGGGACAGAGGCATGGAGCAGTGTTCTAAAGGGAGGGTGTGCCAGGGACCATCCTAGGTATACAGCCCTTCCCATCAGTTATAAAAAAGCACCTTGTTTGTCAAATAATTACTCCCTGGGTTTGTAAGCTGGGTATCTGTCTTGGCCCCTACTACAGTTTGGGTCTTGAGCGTTCCCCAATGGTTTATGAGTTAAAGGCTTGTTCCCCAGCCTATGGTGGTATTATGTGGAACCTTCAGGAGGTGGGGCCTTATGGAGGAAGTTTCCTTAGTAGGATAGAAATTAGTTCTCCTTCAGGGGCACTTGGACCCATGGTGGACTTCGTATATGCCAGAAATAAGCCTCTAAATCTTTCAATCCCTGTGATTTTGGAGCTGTTTGTGCCCTTGAAGGAGACCCTGGCTCCTCCTCTTTCTCTTTGTTTCTTGGTTGCCATGAGATGGGCAGATTACTTTCCTGTATTAGTCAGCATTTGTATCACTGGAACAAAATATTTGATACCTGGAACTTAAAAGAGGAGAGATTTATTGTTGGCTCATGGTTTCAGAGTGTTCAGTCCATGGTCACATGGCTCCAAGTCAGAAACAGCAGAGCAGAAGGGCCTGGTGGAAGAAAACTGCTCAGTGGCTAGAAGCAGAGAGAGCATGAAGAACCAGAGAAAAAGAGAGATCCTCCAAAGGATGTTCCCTGTAGGGTTCCCAGTGGAGCCCTATCTCCTAGCAGCACGCTCATCTATGAATTCAATAGATGAATCCTCTGATCAGTATAGCACCCTCACAATCCAATAGCTTCTCAAAAGCCCCATCTCTAAACACATGAGACTTGTGGGGGGACACTTTAGATCTAAACCATAGCACCCACAATAACTTCCATCTTGATGTGCTGCCTCACTCACTGTAGGCTCAAAGCAAGAGGGCCAACTGATCACAGACTATACCTTCTGAATAAGCCTTTTCTCTTTTTAAGTAGACTATTCCAGGCATTTTGTTGCAGTAAGGGAGAGCTAATAACCTCCAAAAGAGATTTTTATCCAGGTCTCTTCTTTCCATGCCCAGAAGGATTACCTTTCTCAATCACTCTGTGTCCCACACTTTCTCCTGCCCCTGAATCTGGGCTGGACCATGCAACTGGTGCTGGCCTCAGGTTGTGAGGAGAAGCACCTCAGGCCACTGCCAGCTGCAGTGTTAGGCACCAGCACGTTGCCCTCTGTGGGCCCTTCCCCTTCTGGATCTGGGCAGAGTCTTCTTGTTGGAGCAGCCTGTGTAAAAATCAGTTCCCCTTCAGGGTGGCCTGGACCCATGACGGACTTCACATATGCCATACATAAGCCTCTGGAGCTTTCAATCCCTGTGATTTTAGAGCTGTTTGCACTGGGGGGAAAAGATGCAGTCCTATGCCAGGGGCATGGGTTAGTGAGTGAAATGTGATGGATTTTCAAGCCTCACTCTTGTCTCTACCCATGACCTTGGCTATATCAGGGTCTTCCAGAACTTGGAGATCATGGGAAAAGGGTGCAGGTAGAAACTAGGCCAAAGCAAACTATGCCAACTGCACTGTCTGGGGACATGCTGAAGTTCCCTGGGTGGAATAGAGACAGCAGCACACAGTTTGGGCTCCCACAGTGAGATATTGTGTCTAGTCTGGGCTCTCTGGGCTCTCCAGGGGCTGTAGTTCACTCCTTGATTCTCCTCAAAAGACCCACAGCTTTCTGTGCTTGTCACACTTATCTCAATATAGCACCTTGTGGATGTTGTTCCTCAGTCTGGGGCCCCCTCCTCAAACCAGGCCTCCTTTTTTGCAATTAGCACTTTGCCAGGCCATCCCCTCCATGGAGTCTTCCTGACCACTCTCCTTTCTGCACAGGACAGAGGGAGGGTGTTGGGCTCCCTCTGCTAGCCTGGACACAGCCATTAGCAGGTGGCACCTGCTCATTCAGCTCAGCTCGGACATGTGACACTCACTGAATATTGAGGGCAGGAGGCTCCCTGCTGCTCTGCCCTTGTGGCTGTGATTTGACAGAGGATGTGGGGGCTAACAAATCAATAGGTCTTTTTTTTTAATTAATTAGACCTTTGCGGGGTACTGGGGAAGAAATCCAGGGGCACTCTACCATTGAGCTACATTCCCAACCCTTTTAAATTTTTATTAAATTTTGAGACAGGTTCTTGCTAAGTTGCCCAGGCTGGGCTTGAACTTGTGATCCTCCTGACTCAGCCTCAAGAGTGCTGGGATTACAGGACAAGTTCATGTGTTTGTTTTCAAGATGGATGTCTTGAAATCTGAGGCAGAGGCAACCCAGTGCCCATCCTAAGGAATGTGATGGCTAGGTATGTAGCAGAGCACTACCTGTTCGCCAAGGACCACATATTACGTGACACTAACACCCAGGGTCTGAGGCTGGTGTAGCTGCAGTGGGTGCCAGGGCAGACTTGGGAGGAGCCATCACTGCTTGTGAGGCAGGGAGGAGCCTGAGGGGAAAGAGCTTCCCTGAGGAGGAGGAGGGTGAAGCAGGCATTTAGATGGGCAGAAGAGGGCAAAGGCAGATGTGATGGGGAAGCACAGGCCTGGAGCGAAAGCGCTGGGAGAAGATTCCCCAGCAAGGGCAGAGAGGTTAGGAAGGAAGCAGGGGTGGCATCTCTCTCAAGAAGTAATGGTGCCACACCTATGGCTGCCCGCCAACACCATCTTCCTGTCTTCCTGGAGTCCTGGGTTTCCTGCTCAGGCCCAGTCACCGGTCCCACTTGGCCTCAGTGGTTATAACCAGGGTGCTGCCTGCAGAGGTCCTCTTTAGCTCTGGCTGCCTTGATCTCAGAGCTGACCACTGCCTCTCTGTGCCATTGTTCTTCTGCCCTTCCTAGCCCTGCTGCTGTGCTGATGCTGCAGCCTCCCAGGACTGTGTCACCCGCTGCTCAGTGCCCACACAGCAGTCCATGCTGCCTGGCTGACACCTGAAGCCAGCTGAGGCTTCCACAGATGCCCAGCACCACACACAGCTGGCACCTGCAATGTGTGTCCCAGATTTTGGTGAGAGGCCCACAGGCAGGTGACAGCTCTTCATGGCCATTTTTCCCTGGGGCCTTGGGAGCCTTTCAGATCCTGACAAACAGTAGGTGCATAAGAAACATACTAGAGGAAAATGAGGTCACTAAATGCACACTCTTTTGCCTACTTTCTGCTGGGTACAGGGTGGAGGGGCAGACGGAGCCCAGTTCCCCACCCATATGCCAGGCTCCATCCAGAACACACATCCAGCCCCATTGAGCCTAAACCTCCAGGGAGTCCTGAGGACTCTCTGACATGCAGACTTGGGGATGGGCCAGCTCCCTGACAGGGGGCATAGTGTGGGCATCCTTGAGGCCAGGAAATCAGGGAGCTGGAAACTCAGGGACTGTTTTAACACCAGTACACACTGAACATAGGCCCTATGTGAGACCACAGGAAGGTCAAGGGTCAGTACCAGGATTAGGGTTCAGTGGGTAATCAGGCTCAGGGCTTGCCATGTGACCAGGGTCAGCTCAGTGTGTGACCAGGGGTGCTCACCCTCAGGTATTTGATGGCTAAATGCATGGTAGGACATTCACTGTCCTCCAAGGACCACATGTCATGTGCCCCTGACCTCTAGGTTCCATCTAGAACACACAGCCAGCCCATGACCAGGTCAGTGCTCAGAACATGACCAGGCTCAGCTCAGCATGCTGGCAATCAGAGCTCAGTGTCTGACAAGGCTTAGGGGTCAGTGTATAATTAGGACCAGGGTTCAGTATGTGGTCAGAGTTAGGGCTTAGAGTGACCAGGATCAGGGCTCACCATATGACCAGGCTGAGGCAATCTAGTGGCCACCCTTATGTCTTAGATAGCTAGATTCATGGCAGGACATTACCTGTCCTCCAAGGATCATATGTCATGTGCCCCTGATCTCCAGGCTCTATCTAGAACACACATCTAGCCCCATGAGCAGGGCTGGTGACCAGACCTGGTGACCAGGTCAGTGCTCAGAACATGACCAGGCTGGGCTCAACATGCAGGCAGGGGTGGAATTTGGTGTTTGGCAAGCCTTAAAGCTCAGTATGTGATCAGGATCAGGGCTCAGTGTGTAACTAGGGTCAGGGATCAGAATCTGAGCAGTAGTAGGGCTCAGCATGTGACTGGAGTCAGGACTCAGAGCATGACTAGAACAAGGGCTCAGAGTGAGTCTAGGTTAAGGGCTCAAAGGGTATCCAGGATCAGCATCGGGGCTTGGTAAGTAACTGAGACCAGGGTACTTTCTGAAGCTACATTTCTGTCAATCACCATTATCAGGTGCATGCTGGACCACAAGCCAATTCTTCGCCATGATGGGTGCGCCCCACCTGGGACCTGGAGGAGCAGGGTCAGTCACACTTTGGGTGTTGTCCTTTCACTCATGTTTTGAACCTCCTGTTGGCAGGGATCTGGACACTGATTACAACACAAGTTCCTACTCAAACCCTGAGCCCTCTCTTCTATCCATATACCACACCCCTGACCCTGGCCTAGCCTGATCTGAAAGCTCCAAGTTCCTGCCCATCCTACCCCTGTGCATACACCTGGCCTGGATGTGGGCAGAAGTAACTGAGAGGAGAGGTGTGTGGGGGTCCTGGAGGCTGTAGGTGTACACATAGATTTTCATGCACCTGCGTGCATCTTCCATCTTCTGGCAAGGACAACAGAACTGGCAACAGGTGTGTGTGTGTGTGTGTGTGTGTGTGTGTGTGTGTGTGTGTGTTGGGGTTGGGGGTGATGGTCCTTGACCAAGGTATGAGTCCAGTTTGCCCTTAGCTTGGAGCTGGGAAGCAGGGTCCAGGGAGAAGTGAGGTGTCCCAGGATCCACACCCAGGATCCACAGAAGGCTGGAATATTGGTGCCTGTGTGAGCTTGAACCTGTCTGTGCAACTCTGTGAATCTGTTCCCCATCTATGGCTCTTCCCCCCAGAAAGCTGTGCAGATGACGGGACATCAGTGTCTTGAAGCCCTGATCAGTGAGTGACATCAGTGAGTGAAGCCCTTATTGTCTACACCCTGACCCCGGGTCCTTGTCTGCCACACCTCTTGGGATCCAAGCTGGTAACTGCCACATTGGTCATGATCCTTCCTGGAGGAGCTTTTTCTATGGGGCCTAGATGTGTGCTATGGAGTAAGATCTTGCAGATGTGGCCCTTGCAAGATGGGTATGAACCACAATAATGGCCAACTCCAGCAGGGTCACTGTTATAATGGGAACAAGGACAGGGGTGTGGAGCACAGGGAGTCCCAAGTTAGAGAAAGCCTCCTGGACTAGAAGGCAGCTAAGCCACTGGAAGGATGAGTAAGAACTTGAAGAGGGACAGGCATACTTAGAATGCTGGGATTGCAGACATGTGCCACCATGCCCAGCTGCAACGGGGGCTTCTGTGGCTCTTCCAGGAATGTGCCTCTTCTTTTTATTATTTTTTTTCAGCTTTAATTGAGTTTATTGGTACATTTTAGGGATACAGTACAGTTACATTCATTGTTGGGATCTTGTACCTCTACATGGCAAGTCTTGATTCTCATTTTTTTCCCCTTACCTCTGCCCTCCCTTCACCCCCTCCTCCCCTCCCCATCTACAAACACTTTATTTTCATCTTTTCATTCTCTCACATTTGTTTCTTTTCCCTTTTTACTCTTCCGCTACCCATCCCATCTTCCCTACACCTTTAGCTCCTTTCTTCCCATTTCTAAATGTCAGTAATCTTATTAGAATCTTATGCATTGTTGCAGATTATTTACACCAGGGAAACTATTCGGTATTTACACATGTGTGACTTATTTATTTCACTTAGGAGTATATCTTCAATATGTATCCATTTTCCTATGAATGAATCTATTTTCTCATTCTTTATGGCTGAGTAATATTCCATTTTATAGAAAAACCACAATTTCTTTATCCAGTTTCCAACGGATGGGCAAATAGGCTGTTTCCAAGATTTAGCTATTACAAACTGTGCTGCTATAAACATGGGTTGTGCCTCTTCTTTTTAAATGGGGGGCAACATTCATCCTGAGAGCAGGCACTCCCAACCGGCCCTTGACTAGATTGCATGAGGCACTGTGTCCCAACACCTGTTGGCCTGTTTACGTCGGTCGTGCACAAGAGAAGGGCCCATCCCTCTCAGCAAGGCCTGCCTGGGCATGGCAGAGGTGAAAAGAATCGGGGATAAACAGCACACTTGGAGGAGCTGGCACCTTGGCCAGGGCTGTAATTAACATCTCAGCTGCCCGATAGCAGATAGCATCATTTCTACCACCCAGGTGCTCTCGTTCCTGGTTTGCCACCTTGCTTTCGGTAAACCATGGGTGCCCTTGGTCACACCTTGACCAGAAGAATCCACCCCCTCTCTCTGATTCTTCTTCTCTGTGCCCTGCCTCCTCTGTGACATTCAGGAGCTTCTTATTTGGAACGTGACATACAAAATATTTGCTAAAATATTAATACCCACCATGGATAGACACAGGGTGCTATAGCAGATCTTAAATACTTGTTAAAAGTGAAAGCCTACTCCAAATAGATTTTCATAGAATGGGAAATTTAAAAAATAAGTCCAGGGCTGGTGATGTAGCTCAGTGGCACTGTGTCTGCCAGCCAAGTGCAAGGTCCTGAGTTCGATCTTCGGTTCTGAAAAAATAAAAAATCCAGCCGGGCGTGGTGGCGCATGCCTGTAATCCCAGAACTTGGAAGGCTGAGGCAGGAGGATTGCTGTGAGTTCAAGACCAGCTTGGGCTACATGGTGAGTTCCAGGTCAGTCTTAACTACATAGTGAGACCCTGTCTCAAAAAACCAAAAACCAAACCAAACAAAAACAAAAACAAAAACAAAAACAAAAACAAAAACAAAAACAAAAACCCTCCAGACTGGCATAGTGGCACACACCTATAATTCTAGCTACTAAGAAGGGTGAGGTAGGAGAACTGGAAGTCTAAGGCCAGCCTGGGCAATTTAGCAAGACCCTATAGTAAAATGAAATAAATAAAAAGGGCCAGGGGTATAGCTCAGTGGTGGAGCACTTGCCAGGCACGTGAGACCCTGGGTTTGAGTCTTATACTAAATAAATAAAGAAAAATTTAAAATTCTGGTTTCATTTTGAAAGTCCTAGGGATAACTTGTGGACAGCATTCCCAAACTCTGTCTGGCACAGCCTGGATGGCATGACTTTTCTCCCATTTCCATTTCAGGTTGGGCTCTGAGACTAATAGTGCAAGGCTCCATCCCCAAGCTGGGTAAAGGCTCAGGGCAGTGACACTGACTGATCCCTTTACCCCCATAGTTCTCTTGTGGGTGCCTTGCTTTCTTGTCATGCAGAGGAGGAAACAGGCTGGGTGTGTGTGGTCACAGCTCAGTCTGAAGAGCAGTGTGGGAGCCACTTGCTATCAGACCCCTGTCCCTTCCCACTCCTGCCTCCTGCTCTAAATGCCCAGGTCCTCTTCCCTCTGGACCATGAACTGGGGTGGGCAGATCTGATAACTCAGCTTGCTCTTCCAGTCTGTAGGGCTGCAGACCCAGGTCCACTTTGTGGAACTATTAGGGCAGAAGCAGGACCCAGGGGCCAAGTCTGAGGAGAGAATTCTCCACCTCTCTTTTGCAGTCACTTGTGTAGGTCTAAGTTTCCTACTTTGTGAGATGACTTCTTGGGACCACAGCGTCCCCAAGTTCACTAAGTTGGGAACCAGAGGCCTTGCTTTCCCCAGGCTGTTCTTTCCCCAGAAGAAGGACCCTGGACCCTCAGGCCCAGAGGCCTGTGCTGAGCCTTCTTCCCAAGCATGCAGTGGGCAGAGGGGAACGGAGGCAGACTTGGGCACCAGTGTGGCAGGAAGTGCCCTCCAGGCGAGTGGCCTGATCCCTGCAGTGTTGGAACCCAGAGAGAACTTGGATTCATAAACTCCTCTGATCCCCAGCCTCAATTTTCTCATCTGTAAGGAAGTGGGGCCCTATCTCCTTGTGGGACCTAAATAAGATTGCATACAGAATATACCTGGAGGCTGTAGACCAGGAGCAAAGCCAGTGAAGGGCCCTTGACTTGGTACAGACACATGGGGGCGGCCGGCGGTGCCTGGAGCTCATGACAACGTCCCCGCAGGGTGCAGCCCTGTTCTCTGGCGGGCTGGGGGTGGCAGCTGCTGGCAAGAGCCCCAGTATTCTCACCCATGAGTCAGCAGAGATGGGAACATTAATTTATGTGAGTGGTTGGCGAGGCCAAGGCCGAAACCTCAGAGTGCGGGAACCTTTGTTGAGGTGGGCTGGAGTGCCATGTTGGGCATGGGGCCTGTTTCCAAGGACATGTCTTGGAGGACATCTGGTTGACACTCTGGAATCTGCTAGATGCCAGGCCTGTGCCTGTCACTGGGACTCAGAGAGGTACCCTTGATGGAGGGCCATCCTCAGGGAGCCCCAGGCTGCTGGAGAAGGAAAAGAGGGAATATGGGATGGATCCAGTCTCATGGGCCCCAGGGTCAGAGGGTGGGTGTACAGACCGTCAGGCAACAGTTAGTGGGGTCAGGAAGGGGCAGAGGGACAGAGGCAAGGGTGGCTGGGCAAAGAGAGACAAGAGTCTCTAGGAGGCTAGGCCAGGCTGCTGCAGCCCAGTGGAGATGACAGGAGTTGGCCTAGGAGGTAGGGGACCCCCTCATAGCTTTGTCCCTGTTCAGGCAAACTGCTCCAAATAGCTGTCAGATGAAGGTGAAGCCTCACTGCATCCTAGAACTGGTTACCTGGACTCTCCCTGAGTGGCACATAGTGGGCCACGCCAGGGTATGTGTGAATGGAGCTGCTGAACATACAGAGGGCAGGGGAGGGAGCCAGACACCAGCTACCCATGGTTTCCAAGCTGCCCCAGCATGCAGTTGGCCTCTAGATCTGGGGAGAGGCCAGGAGACAAATTCATTTGGGGTTCCAGAAGGAATCGGCCCTGAGATCTTGGATTCTGATTTCCAGGGCAGTGAGAGTCACTGTGTGTCTCTCTAACATTGTGTGTTAGAGGAAAACAGTACGGGTCTTTCTGGGGCCAGTGGTCCAATGAGCCCCAGGCTTATGCTAGACAGAGCTCTGCCGCTGCTGCGGTGGAGTAGGGAAGGCCAATTCCAGAGCCCAGGTGAAAGTCATGGGAGCCTGCTTCTGCCTACAGGCTAGGCCCCTGGGATACAGACAGGAAGATGTCCCCAAGCCTAGGCCATGCTCATCATAGGTGTGGCACCCTCGGCCTGACACAGGCAGAGGTTCCTAGAGGAATGGCAGGGTGGGGCCATTGGCCAGTCTCTAGCATAGTTTAAACTCTCTCTGGGTGGATCAGGCATGAGTAGGGACCCCAGATCACTTTATTTTTTCTTTTTTATTAGTACATGTTTGTGATACATACCAAATACATTCATCATGGGGAGGTGTTACATGTACATAACTCATCTTGATTCTATTTCCCCACCCTCTCCCCTTTTCCTTTATCCCTGTATCCCTTTCACATCACCAAAATGTTTACTTCCTTGTTTCCTATAATCTACCTCTTTATTTTGCTCTTTAAATTATTTATATTCTGGGGTTCTCACGTAAGAGAAGCCATGTGATATTGAAGCTTTTGATTCTGATTTATTTCACTTAGCATTATAGTTTCACAGTGCATCCATTTTCCTACAAATAACTCAAATTTATCCTACTTTATGGGGCTCTATTATGTATATATACATATACATTTCTTTGTCCATTTATCTGTTGATGGGCGCATAGGCTGCTTCCAAGATTGAGCTATTATGAATTCAGCTGCTATAAACATGGGTGTGCATGTATCACTGTGACATGATGTCTTTAACTCTTTTGGGAAGATACCTAGAAGGAGGAAAGTTGGGTCAAATGGAATTTCTAGTTTTAGTTTTTTGAGGGGTCTCTATACTGATTTCCATCGTGGTTATACTAGTTTACAGTCCCACCAACACTGTCGTAGGATTCCCCCCACCTTGCCTACCACAGCCTCAGCAGCATTTTTTTTTTTTTTGAGATCTTGATGATAGTCATTTTTTTTCTGGAGTAAGATAGAATCTCACTGTTGTTTTAATTAGCATTTCTCTAATGGCCAAAGATGCTGGACATTTTTTAATGTGCTTACTGCCCCTTTGTACTTCTTTGCCCATTTTTTGCTTGGATCTTTTATTTGTAGGGAGGTCTAATTTGTTTGAGTTCTTTATATATTCTAGATATTATTCTTCTGAGGAGGAGCTGACAAAAATTTTCCACTTCACTTTGTCTCTTCATTTTGTATCTTTACTCTGTCAGTTGTTTCCTTTGCTGTGCAGAAGCTTCTTACTTGAATATAATCCTATTTGTTGATTCTTGGTGTTTTTTTTTCTTGTGCAATTAGAGTTTTGTTCACAAAGTCCTTGCATTGTCCCATGTATCCAAGAATTTTACCTATTTTGTCTTCCAGCAGATTCAGGGTTTATGTTTCTATGCCTAGGTCTCTGACCCATTTTGATTTTATTTTAATGCAGGGTAAGAGAGATGGGTCTACACTCATCTACACTACCCTGTGGATAACCAGTTTTCCCAGCCCTGTTTGCTAACGAGGTGATCTTTTCCGGCTCTTTTGTTAAAGACCAGAAGATTGATTGTGCCCCCAGGTCACTTTCAGAGCACTTTCCCAGTGATGACTAACACCCCACTCACTCACTGGGTGTGAGTGCCAGGAATTGTGAGCAGCCCAAACACACTTTTGGTTAATCCTCACACCTCTCTGGGGCGTCTCATTACCCTTGTTTTTAGATAAGGACGCTTTCTAATAGCTTTTTATTGGATGAAACTCACAGCGCATGAAGTTAACCCTTTCAAAGCTAACACATCAGTGGGGTTTAGTCTCCACAACGTTGCACAACCATCATCATTGCCTAGTTCCAGGACAGCTCCTGTCCCACAGAAAAATCCCATTCCCCACCCCCTTAAGCCCCTGGCAAGCACCATCCTGCGCTTGCCTCTGGATAGCTCCTGCAAATGGAATCCTGCCCTGTCTGGCCTTTGGTGTCTGGCTTCTTTCACTTAGCAAAGCATTTTCAGGCCGTCCATACTGTGACGCAGGTCAGAGTATTGCTGCTTTTCTGGCTGGGTGACAGTCCCCTGTAGGACTTGGGCTGATTCCGCTTATTGGTTCTTGTGAGCAGCAGGGGAGGCCACTGCCCAGAACTGTGCTTGGAGCTGACTCAGCCTCACCCCTCCAGATCTGCCCTTCTCTTGGAACTAGCAGGGTGGGCTGGGGAATGGTGGGTCTCCTGCAGGAGAGGGCCATCAGGAGCAGTGATGGAAGGAAGAAGGAAGCGCTGTAGGCCAGACCCAGGTGGGCTCGGCTAGGTGGGGAGATGGCCCTGCTTGGTACAGGAGCCAAGTTGGGACTCGAGACGGATCAGCCAAGTTTACTTTGAGGTTCCCTGGGCCTGCATAGCAGGTAAGACTTTTTGCAGGTGGCCATCCTGCCTGTGTTTCCACTCAGCAGCCCCAGGTTCTCAGTTAGTCCCCAAGTGCTGGGGTTTCCAGATTCTAGAGAACTGGGATGCTGGTACTTAAGGAATCTATGATGTATGTTGAATTTTGCATGTGAGTATGCAGCCCCCACCCTGTTGCCCAGCCAAGGAAAATCAGCCTCTGCCCACTCCACTGCTCCTAGGATAGTAGCCCCATTACTTGAGACGAGATCTGTTTGCCCCAAGGTGCCTGCATGCAGGTCATCTGCAGCTGTCCCTTTCCTCCCATCCCCCTCATGTGGGATTCCCTTGGCCCCTGCTCCTTGCACCTGATGGAGGTAGAACCTATGCAGAGCCCAGAAGGGTTGGGCAGGGTCTTAGAGTAGGAGAGAGGTCATGCTGAGTGGGGGGACTCTACAGAAGGGTGAGTGGGGCTATCCAGGGCATGCCAGCTTCTTGGCCAGCAGATGGGAACCTCACTGAAGGCAGAGGCCCCACATAGCCCCCATGATCACAGTTTTGTAGGTCATATAGCCCCATGACCACACCTCCCAACTTTCCTCCAGGTGTCACCACCACCTCTGGGTCAGTCCTCTGGAATGGGTGAGGTGGGACTGGACACTAGGAGGCCAGCAGGAGGCTCAGGTCACCTGGCTGTCATCGTGGAGATGTGACCCTCATAAGCATGCCACTCTCAGCAGTGGTAGGCAGCTCCTGGGGATCGTGGGAACACACTGTTGTCCTGGGGAGTGCTTCTGACCTTCTGACACTGGGAGGCCTTGGCCCCAACTTCTCTTGTAGAAGTGCTTGAAAGTGGCTCCATCTAGTCCACCCTGAGGTTCTCAGGGCTCATGGAGCTGTGGGCTTCCTGGGAAGGGGCTGAGCCCATCTGCGGTCCATGCAGCTTTTCCAGGAATCAAGATTCTGTTTCTGTTCCATGGACTTGCTGTCGCTGTCCTCCCACTCTGCCTGGGAGTGGGACTGTGGACCAGGCAGCCCAGCTCTGTCCTCTGTGGGAAAGGACGCACGCTAGCCTGCAAATAGCCAAGTGTGGACAAAAATAACCCTGGCCTCAAAAAAGAATGTGGAAAATTAAATAGGGAGTATTAGCATTTGGCCAGCGTTAGCTTTCCACAGCATTAGCTTATTTGGGAGGCAGGTGTTTCTGTCCTCACTTGCAAACGAGGAAACTGAGACCAAGCAAGGGCAAGTGGCTCACTTGAAATTCTCCTGCAGCCAGCAGGCCTTTGGCTACCTGTGCTACCCATGACATGGCCTGCACCTTCTCATCTACCCCAATGTGGCCTGCTGTAGGGTGTCCTCACTTGCTTCTACCAGTAAGAACTCCTGCTTTTCCTTTAATGTGCAGCTAATACCACACCCTTTGGAAAGCCTTCCCCAACTCTTTGGCAGGCAGTTGAGTCCTAGCAGAGTTCTGCTTGGATCTCACCACATTGGCTCATAGCTGTGGGCTCCTTGGGGCCTGGAACTTGCCTCATTCATTGATGGATTCCCTAATTCTCCTTCAGTGGTCACAGTTGATGCTTAGGGACATTAAGCTGCTTGTCAGCTGCGTGACCAATGGGCCATATGTGTGGCAGTAAAGTTGACTGCTTTGTCCCTTCCCTGAATTTTTGTCACAACAACTTGAGAAGTTAACCTTACTGTGGCCATTTTACCAATGAGGAAACAGAGGCTCAGGGAGGTGAGCTCATCTGTGGAAAGATCTGTGGAAAGATTTAGGGCTGGTCCTGGATTTGCTCCCAGCCCACAAGCCATGTGGATCTCTCTGGAGAGTCCTCGGGGCTGGCCCCAGACTTGGGAGGGACTTAGGGACAACCTGTGTGTCTCTGGCTGACATCTGGCCCCCTTCCTCACACCCTCTATCCCCTCTGTGGGGTCATCCTTGCCTCTCAAGGGCTTCTGCACAAACATGGTGAGTCCTGGGCCCAGCAAAGTGGCCCTCCTAGGAGCACTCTGGTCTTTGAAGGGATCTGGCAAAGTGCCACTTGCAGGAGGGACCCAGGAGAAGCAAGACTTGATGCACACATAGCCACAAGTCTGAGCTGGGGCATGGGCCGGGCTGTCTCAGGGTCTGGAGAACACCTCATCTGGTTCAGGAGTTCTTGACAAGAAGAGAGCTTCTGGGAGAGAGCTCGAGTGGTGGCAGGCAGGGGAAGAACAGAGCGGGTGGAGGTTCTAGAAGCTCTCACAGTGAAGGGAAAGGAGATAGGCTCTCAGATCCAGTGCAAGGAGCCCAGGTCCTGGGATTCTATTGTTCTCATCTCATTGTCACCTGGGCCCAACAAAGGCCTGGTGGGGGGACAGGATGATGGTGCTCTGGGAATGGTGCTGGCCATGGGTGAGAGCAGAGGAAGGAAGGGAAAGAGAGCTGGGGGCACTGTGTCCCTCTGTCCCCTCAGATAGATGGGAGAGGCCAGGGATCACTGAAGGGCTCACACTCTGTCCACTCTCTCCCTGATGTCTGTCTGTCTGTCCATCTGTGCACTGCGTCCTTGCTGCTTAGCCTTGGGGCAGGTGCCAGCACTCTGTGGTCAGAAATGTGAGGTGCTGCTTGTCAGGACAACAAGCCCTTGGTGTGTCTCTCTGTCCTGCCCACGCAGTGGGCTCAACTGCCAGACTGTGTGACTCAGGGCAAGAGTCTGACCTCTCTGGGTTCACTGATGGTGAATGAGTTTTTAACCTCGCAGCCAAATGCAGCTTGTGTATCCTGGAGAAGTGGGCAGTGTCTCAGGAGCCCGAGCTGCCCACAGAGCCGCATCCTCTCTTCTCCCATCCCCACCGCTATTCTGGGCCAATTCCAGCAAAGAGGTACTGTCCTCATCTCCCTTTTCTCATATTTACTGCCAGGAAAATGACACTTGCTTGGCAGGGCACCCAGAGATGGCAACTCTGCCATCCACCAGGCAGAGTGAGGGTTACCTCTAAGGGGAAGGAATGATGCAAACACTGCCCAGTTGGGCAGCAAGGCTGGTGGGAGTCGACCTCTATATTCCTGGCTGGGGCCCATCAGGTGATAGGCACCAGACGCCACCACCAGCAGCCCCTTCCAGCTGACCTTGCCTCTGCCCAGGCACAAAGCTCAGAGGAAGGGGTGGCTTTGAGCTGAGGGGCACGGATTACCCTCACACTGCAGCAGGAGAAACTGAGGCTGGCTTTAGGGCTTGGCTGTTTAGTGCTTCCTGAACAATCAGAGCAGGCATGGGGGCTGCTCCTGGCTTCAGGGTGCAGAGCAGTCACACAAGTGGCCTGCTGTGCAGGAGCAGGGGTCGAGCTGATCATCACTGGGGAAGAGCCCCTGCCACTTACTCAGGGCGCCACACTGGTCCCCCAACCCCTTCCAAGTTTGCTCTGTGCTCTTCCAGGAGGCCCTGGGTTTACCCCAACCTTGGTCACCCCCCCATAGGTGCTGTTGAGACAATACTTTCCAATCTGAGCTCATCCAGTGGGCACACAAATGAGGTTGAGGCACCCCAGCACGGGGGACCCAGGCTGCTTGCTGTAGCATGAGGCACTGACCACTGGGCTTTCCCATTTGTAGTGTGGGTTTGGCCCTGTGCAAGGAAAGCATGGGTTAAAGACATCCTTGTTTGACCTAGGCTCAGACAGGTAAAGGAGCCTGTTCAGGCCACTTGGGACATGAGAAAGGGATCATCCTTAACACCTGGCCTGCCCTGCCCTCTCTGAGCCCATGGCCACTTCATCTAAGCCCACCATCTGGCAGGTGGGGAGAGAAACCCAAGGGAAGGGCTGCCTTGAGGGTGGCAAGTCCAAGGCCTTGATCATATTGATACGGTACCACTGCTCTCCCAGGAGTGCCAGGAAACAGCTCATCTGATGTGTCTGTCTTCCTGCACTGTCCAGCTTTGGGGCCGCAGAAGCTCTGCTACCTCCTCCAGTCCATCAGCGCCACCTGGTGGCCGGAGGGCGGTACACTTCCGACCAAGAGACACTCCCCGCCCAGCTCTACAGCTCCCCAAGGTCATTTGCAGCTGGTTGCCGCCAAATCAGGTAAGAGCCCAGAAATCCTGCACAGAGGCTGGAGCCCAGAAATTCCCCTCTCAGCTCCCCCCACCATGAGGGCTGGTTCTGGGGAAGGTTGGAGAAGTGGGGCTTACCCTAAGGGATAGATGCCAATGATCATGGTGTGTGTGTTTGTGTGTAAGTTGTGTCCTGTTGGGAGAGACACCCTCAAACTATACTGCGAGCAGGGTAGGTGGAGAGACTGGCAAATGAACAAATGTGCAAACAAATAAAGTGTGAGTCTTTCCTGAGGGGGGCAGTCGTGTGCCCTGAAGTATCCTGGATTAATCACTAACTGGTAAGTGCTGAACACCATAGGAAGTCACACACACACACACACACACACACACACACACACGTACCTACACACATATATGCACATGTACACAGACTCACAGACACACCTGCGTGCCTATGCACATTCACTCACACCTTCGCCCTCATACTTAGTTCTCACACCATAAAGTAGAGTGAATCAATCTTCCCTGTGGGCAAAGGAGAGACTCAAGGCCCATGGAAGTTGCCTAACTCATGTGGGGTTGGAGAGGCTGCTGTGACTAAGGTTGGGAGTGTGGGCTCTGTTCCAGTTGTGTGTCCTGGAGGGACTGTGGTGACTTTTCTGTGACCTGAGTGAGGATGCTGGAGCTGTCCTCAGACCCCCGTGGGTTTGTTCCAGAAAGGACTGGTAGTAGGGGAACTTGTCACCATGGCCCACAGCTGACCACAGAGAGGGGACAATGTGGTGAATGGAGTGCAGGAGACCCTTGCAGGCACCAGGTCCCAAGTTGACTGTACAGCCTGGATCATGTTGGTGGTGTTCAGGGCTCACTTACTCCTGTCCCAAGCCATCCCTGGGTAGGAAGGTCTCCTGAGACCTGGGTTCCATGCACCCCAACCCCTGGCTCCTCTACCAAGCTGAGCAGAATCTTTTGCAAACTGTAAAATGCACAGCCTTTGCCAGTTATTCAGGGCACTGCCATTTGAAACAGGGTAGGTGAGTCTCAGGATGATGCTAACCTTGGCGTTCCTAGCCCCTCAGAGTCCACCTCTGGGCACAACAGGTTCTGAAGGTCAATGTGCTATACCTTGCCACTGGTGATACCTATAGACCCATCTGTATAAAATGTTTCTTTGGTACCAGGAATTGAACTCAGGGCCTTGCACTTGAGAGGCAGGTGGCACCACTGAGCTAAATCCCCAGCTCTCTATAAAATACTGAAGACTTCCCCTAGCTGGGCTGTACCGCAACATCATCAGAATGCAAACCCACTGTTGTGCATATGTGTGTCACTGTGTAGATTGGGAAGTCCAGATTGGTCCTAGGGTCTGGCCAGGCTCCCAAGGTAGCCCTTGTTGGGCAGCTGGACAGCAGGGAATCTGGTGACATCTTGGTATGTTGAGAAAGTGCTGACACCATCATCTTTGGGCCCAAAGTTTAGTACAGGGAAGGTAAGGGTGCCCTTGTCTACTGCCCCAGAGGGAGCCCCAGGAAGCTGAGGGGCTAGGGGAGTGGGATGCAGAGTCCTGGGTGGTTTAGAAATAACACTTTTCCCATGCAAGTCCTTGTGCAGGATCTGGAACAAGAGGCCCAATGAGCTGGAGGGCCGTACCTCGTCCTAGGGCTCTGTGCTTCAAATGGGGAAACTGAGCCCGGAAAGGGGCAGGGGCATGGTTGAGGTCTGTGTTCAGGGATCATGAAGTCCCAGGGCACCTGGAGTCTTGTTGTGTGGCTCCCAGCTGTAGCCAGCAAAGCCCGGGCTGGAGGTCTAGGGATATCAGATCCTCCTGTGGCCCTGCCAGACCATCTGAGAGGCTCTCAATGTCCGTGAGGAGATCCTGCCTGGGAGGAGCCTTGGGGCAGGCAGAGTGGCTAGGGAGGTGTTCTTGGCATTCCCTCTTCCTGGAAGCCCTGTGATGGCCGCACTCTCTGCTCAGCACTTGGTGTCAACCAACTCTGCCCCCAGGTGACCGAGAACCTGGGACTGAGCTCTGGGGTGGAGGGTGGGCTTAAAGGACCAGAAGGACTTGGGGCCAAGAGAGGGGGTCACATATGCAGGGAGCCCCCGAGGGTTGGGGGTGGGGTGAGTGCAGTCTGGAGGGCCTTGAGCCATGTGGCAGTCTGGTTCTGGGGTGCAGTGTGGAGGAGTGACCTCATGGCAGGCAGCCCCAGGGGAGCAGGGCAGAGAAGGGTTGGCATAGACTGGTGGATGGTGGGCTTAGCCTGATTCTCAATGAGATGCAACTTTCCCAAGGTGCTGAACTGGAGCCCAGGAGGGTCAGGCTCTGCTTGGGGACAGAGGGCCCAGTGGATTGGGGTGCATATCCAGGGCAGGGGCTGGGGTGGGTGGGAGTGCTTGGGAGGAGCCACTTCCCTCCTGCCTTTCTCCACCCCCTTCCTTTCCTCATATCCTCCCCTCCTCTGCCTCTTACTCCTACCCTTGGGCCCACCACTCCAGGCCAGATGGCTCTGGCCAGCATTCAGCTTGGCTGGCCAGTTTTCTGAGATTCCTACTGAGGAGTCAGGGATTTGGGATGGCCTTGACCCTGGAGCCAGGAGGCTATAGGTGGGGAACTCGGCTCCTCCTCTAGGTGACACTGGGGCCCTGGGAGCGGTTCCATCAGGATTCCCAGGTGAACTTGGCACACAGACCAGAGGGTAGGTAGGTGTGAGCAGGACATCTGATGGTGTCATTTCATCCATGGGGTCCCCTATGTCCACGTGGACTTACCCCTGCTTCCTGGCCCCCATCCAGGGGATAAGTGAGGGTACAGAGAACCCCAAGCATGCATAGCCCCCAAGAGGTAAGACTGGGGTGCAGGGAGCCCCAGGAAGCACAGCTCTGCTAGGACATGAGAGTCGGTTGCAGGGAGCCCCGACCCAGGAGGTGCCCTTGAGCACAGGGAAAGCCGAGGCCAAAGTCTGGAAATCGCCACAGCTAGGCCCCAGGCATCCAGTTCAGATAGGCCCCTATCCTGCCTTGGTGTCCAGGCCTCCAGGAAGCCAGGGTGGGCGCCTGAGGTGACATTTCCTGCTATTAATGGCGTTTAATCTAAACAAGCCCTAATATTTACCTCCAGACGCCTCCGGCCTCGGCAGTGCCAGACAGGGAGAGTGATGAGTGTACCCAGCCTCCCCACCCAGTGCTCCCCCAGCCGAAGCCAGAGCTGGCTGTGCGTGGGACTAAGCTGAACACTGGGAGGCCTGAGTGGAGCCTTCTAGGGCCAGCCCTGAGTCTTGTGTCTCCATCTGTGAAGTGGTGATGACCCTGATGACTCATAGGCACTTAGGAGGCCTACAAGGGAGCTGCTCCTCCTGCTGCCTCCAGGCCAGACAGACCCCTTGGTGATCTGGTAGGTCAGCATGGGGACTGGGTGCCTGCCCCACCTGAGTCCCTTCCCTTGGATGGCCAATTTGGGACGGGGGGGCATTCTGCTGATCTGTGCCCCTGGACATTGGGTGGACAGGGAGGGAAAGTTGGCACTCAGGCCCTCCAGCTTGGTGCCCCACACCGACCCCTGTCCAACAGCCTGGGAGCCAAGTTGTGGGCACAGGGGATAAACAGCGTTAATTCAGGATGAGCATTTCTCCTTATGGGGATTGTTTACATCAGATATAAATACACCATTTCACATCACTCTGGCTCTCTGAAAATCTGGGAAGAGAGGACACAGCAGGGGACACACAGACCTCCCTGCCTGGCCTGAGCAACCAAGGAAGGCTTGGCTGGACCTGCAGGGCTCTGGAGAAGCATAAGGAATGGGGAAACTGAGGCCCACCTGTCAAGTTTCTGCATGATGGGCCGTCAGACTGAGCAGTCAGAGGTGTGAGGATGGCTCCAAGGCTTTAACCTTCGGCTCCGGAAGACAGGTGGCCTGTCCTCTGAGCTGGAATGGTGGTAGCTCCACTACTGCTCCAGGCTCTTGTAGTCTGAGAGCCCTCAAGGCCCCAAGGAACCCAGGTTGAATGGATGCATTTCAGATCTGGGTACATGAGGAGAATTTAAGCTCACATACCTCAGAGACTTCTTTCTCCTAGAAGAGACTGTTCCAGAAACATCTCACCCCCTCTGACTCTAAGCAGTCAGGTAATGTTAGCTATTCACCCATTAGTGTGAATAAGAGTGATAACAAGGTAGGGAATCAGAATGGGGAAGCATTGGTTGGATGGAAAAGAGAGGGGTGGTGGCAGAAGGCCATTGGGGCCCAGAGCATTGGCATAAGAGGGGGCATGTACTATAAAAGAGGGTGGGGCACAAAACCACATGTGAACTTAAATAGGCTGGTACGGTCCCCTCCCAGCCCCCAGAGAGGCACACCTTGCCCACCTTTGCCCAGTTTGTTCCCCAACCTGAGCATTCCTTCCCACCACCCTCTGGCTCCCCATGGCCATGCTCAGTAAGGCGGTCCTCACAGCACAGTGGGGGAATCAAGGTTGGGTGCTTGTGCCCCAGGTCATGTAGCTTGGGCGGGCACCAAGGAGCTCACGGGCAGTATCTGGGACCATGAGGACCCTTGGGATGAAGCATGAGAATAAATGGAGTCCAGTGTCCCTGACCCTGAATGACCGAGTGTGGGATGGGGTCCAGGAGAAGTATCAGCCATCCAGGGGCTTCCAGGCCAGGTGACCATGCAGAAGCCCTCTTTACTCTGCTTGCGAGAGTGACTGCCAGGGGTGGCTCAAAGTCTTTTTGTCAGAGCCCAAGAGCCACAGTCTGGGGACTCCCCAACCAGCAGCATTTTTCTGCACAGACAGCCTGGCCTGGCTACCTCTTGGCCTGAGAGCCAGATGCCCCTGTCCTGTGGAGCTCTGCCTCTGTGTGAGACGCTCTGGAGCTGGTCGCTGGGGACTGCATCCAGCAAGGGTCAGGGGTGATGATGATGATGATCACACCCATTTTCTCAGGCATCTGGGCCAGGAAGTCATCCCAGGCCGAGTCCTGGTTCCTTTGCACCCCTGGCTGACATCTCAGCTGGGAGGCCTTGGGCTCACATCCTTCCCACTCAGTCACCTAACAAAGTCCTGGAGCCAGAAAGCTCCAGTCAGGATCAGCGGGGACAATGCTGTCTTGGATGGCCAGGTACTCTGTCTGTGATCTTGGCAAAGCCTGTCCCCTCTGAACTTCAGTATCCTTGTCTGTAAAATGGAAATATAAATGTCTTCCTGCCTCCCACCTTACCCTTCTCTGGGGCCTGAATTTGGAGACAGAAACTTTCCTGGGGGACAAGCCTGGTCTTTGCCTCCCTTCTCACACCTCCTACTTCCAGCCACCTGAGCATGGAGGACTTTTCTCAGGAGACAATGGCTCTGTCTGGGGCCTAATTCCATCTCACCTGCTTTAGTGGCTGAGGGCAAGTAAAGGGCAGAGATGTCTGGAATGCCTCTTGTCCACCCTACCCTCTACCAGTCTGGAGAGGTCGCTGGAGCTCATATCCTCTATGGAAAGCACTCAGGGAAATCCTGGAGTCCAGCCCAGAAGAGGTGGTCAAAGATCCATGCCAGAAAAATGTCTTCTCACTGAAGGTACTTGGAGACATGCTGACCCAGGTCAGAGCAGCTGTGCCAGCCCTCTGTATCCCTGGAGAGAACAGCAAAGGGGACATGGTGGCCTCCGGCTGGCAGGTCAAGTTTGAGTGGCAGTGCATCTTTGTTTCCATTTTCTCATCCATAGGATGGGCGTGAACCCTGCTGTCCACGCAGGGACAGCAGGCAGGGTGTTCTGAGGCTTCTCCTGGGGCAGGGACTTCGGGAAGCTCTGAGTATCCATGAAGGAGGACCAGCCCCATCAGAGGCAGTGGGACTGGGTTGGGATTTTGACTCTGCCACTGCCCAGGAGCAGCACCTGTGTATGTCACTGGCCCCTCCCCAGTACCAACCAATGGATGAGAATCTTCTCTCCTTTGATGGGTGACTGTGGATCCAATGTCAGTCCAGAAAGCCAAGGCTATGCTCATGGCCCAGCCCCTGTGAATATCTTGCTGGGTAGCTGTGCAATACCTGGGGGCAACCAGCAGATTCGAGCCCCTGGATGCAGAACTGTGTCCCTGACAATTCTTTCTGTCCTTGTTCCCCACTTGTGTGTGTGTGTGTGTGTGTGTGTGTGTGTGTGTGTGTGTGTCTCTTCTTTCTGGAGACAAAATGGCACAGGAGCAGCTCTCAGCTACCCTTCTGAGTTTTCAGTGGACACAGTATTCCTCCAGGGAAGGTAGGTAATCAGCATTGAGACCACTGCACCCCATCTTGTGCCTTGCCAGACACTACTAATTGACCACGACACAGTGAGTACTCAGGAGCCATTATCAGTCAATCAGGATGAAACCAGTTAGCTGCCCCTGCTCAGAAGCCAGTGTCTGGCTGGTCAACTGCTGACAGCCCTCACCTTTGGCCCCTTGTGGGTGCTGTTGCTTAAGGCTCAGACCCATTAGCTAGGGCCTGGGCGAGGGCCTGTGGGCCAGTGCTGAGGATGTGGTGGGGGCCTGAGCAGCCCTTGGAGCTCTTGTGCATGCCAGCCAGGTTGCCACTAGCCTCATACTCTGCTGCGTGCCTTCGGAAGAGGCCGCGAACGGTGGCCTGGAAGCCACTGGTGACAAAGCAGTAGACAATGGGGTCCATACAGCTGTTGAGGCTGCTGAGGGTCACAGCCACGTGGTAGATCACAAGGCTTGTGTGGTGAGGAAGGCTGGGCCATAGTGCCACAGTGACCTGGCGGGCGTGGAAAGGCGTGAAGCATACGAGGAAGATCACAAGCACTGTGAGCAGCAGCTGCATGGCCCGCACCCGGCGCTGGCGGCCCTGGCGCAGCAGGCCGGGCCGTGACAGGGCACACATGATGCGGCCCGTGAACACACTGATGACCAACAGTGGCAGCAGGAACTCCAGGACAGTCAGTGCAAAGACACGGCAGCAAGGACGCCCACCAGTTGTCACTCCCAGCACAGACAGGGTCACAGCACCAGCCGCCAGCCATACAAAAGCACACACGGCCCTGGCACAGACTGGCTGGCGCCAGCGGCGGGAACCATCGGGCTGCACGATGGCCAGGTAGCGGTCCACACATATACAGGTGAGGAAGAGGATGGAGCAGTGCATGTTGAGGAAGTAGCCGAGGACGTGGGGGAAAGCACAGTGCAGGCAACCTTGGGCACTGTAGAATACCACGAAGCGTGTGGGTAGGGACAGGCCCACCAGCAGATCGGTGACCACCAGATTGATGGTGTAGATGACTGATGGCGTCTTGGCTTGGGTGCGGCAGCAGAAGACGTACAGTGCCAGCCCATTGAGCACCAGCCCCGCCAGAAAGATGATGCTGTGCACGACCATCAGTGCCAGCCATAGGCCTGGGAAGGTGCTGTGCAGCTCCTCGTCCAGCTGGGCAAACAGGTAAAATAGGGCCTTCTCTGGCACACTGGTGTTAGTCCATGCTGCCACCACTGTGGCATTGGGGGCAACCACAGCCCAGGCACCTGCTGGAAGCTCAGAGGGCATGGTGGCAGCTACGTGCCTCAGGCCTAGAAACAAGGAGACGTGGTTATTCATGGAGCCAGCACAGCATCTGGCTCTGCTTGAGGCTGAGTTTCATCTGCCTGCTGTGTCCCTCGGCAACCTACTCCAGTGCCTTTGCCTCACCCAGCCTGATCCCACTCTGTGCTGCCCCCTGACCTGGCACTTACAGGGTGCAGCTTTGGCAAATGCTAAAGCTTCTGAGACTGTCCTTGCTGGACTGGTGAACACACTTGTTGCTCAAGACAAATACAAGATGACAGGGCTCAAACATGGAGATTCAGGGCCTCTCTCCAATTCTGGCTCTTCCACTTAATCACTGTGCATCCTCAGGTAAGTCACTTCACTGCTCTGAACCTTGTCTCCTAATCTGTATCACGATCCCCTTGCTGCTCAGGATTACCTGAGCCAGCTTGGATCAAGGGCAAGGCAGCGCCTGGTGTACCTGTAGGTGAAATACATCTTCTGATGGAAAGAGCTGGCCTGTGGAGACCTCCCAAATGTCTGCCCCACCTTTGCCCCACTCCTATTGTTATGGTCCCATCCTCCAGCCACCTGTCTGCTCTCACCTGCACCCAGATGAGCTCAGGCCCACACGTTGGGCCTTTCCAGATTAGTATCCTCAGCACAGCTGGTGAGGGGCCGAAAGGCAGTCCCCAGTCCTCAGGTCCCCAGTAGCTGTGGCAGACTATCTTCCCAGCCCTTGGTGGCTTGCTGGGGCCGGAGCCTGGAGCCAGGTTGAAGCAGCAGGCAGCTGGTGTGAGTCAAATAAACAGTGTGCTCTTAGCGGGGGCGGTGGGGACCAGGGCTGGCAGGGGGCTGGGCGGGAGCTGCCCACTCTGTTTATGTTTCTGCCGAGGAGTGTTTAACTCAGCTCTGATTTATCCCTTTATTTATAAATGAAGGGTTAATGGGGACCCTACCCCCACCACAAGCTGGCCTGACCCTCCAAATAAGGACATTTCTGGCCCTTTCAGGAGAAAGGAAAAACCTCTGGGGGGAGGCAGGGAAAAGGAGTAGGCATGTGGGACATTCTGGGTGCCTAATGCTCCACCCTCCAGCAGGAGAAAAGGAGACCCCCCCCCGCTGTCTCCCTTCCCATGTCCCTCCTGGTGGCTGTGGCTGTAAACAGGCTGGACATTGCCCACTCCCAGGAACTGGCTGCAGGGCCTTGGGCAGCAGTTCTGCTATTCCATCCTGGGAGAACAAGACACTGTGTCCTGAGTCCCAGGAGATCGGGGACCGATGCCAAGCCTAGCAGCAGGTGGGTGCAGTAAAGGAATGCTTACTGGCAGGCAGACAGACAGCCACCTTTACTCTCAGGCTCAGAGAAGTCAGTACCTACCTGAGGTCACCCAGCATGCCCTCTGGCTCTGGGATGGATGCCAGCATGCCCCTGCCCTGGATATCTGCTACCCTGGCTTCTGGGAGGAATCAGGCCTGTGTCCTGCCCTATTACTGTCCTCACACATGAGGCGGTCTCCAAAGGATTGGGAGTATGGGTCAGGGAAAGATGTACTGCAGAGGTGGGTGTAATGGGCATGGAGTCTGGGAGCTTGGCATCTCAGGGCTGTGGGTTTGACCTCCTGCAGCAGGGAGGCCTTAGGGTCCTAGGAAGGAGAGGGGGCCTGTCTTCCTTGAGCATTAATGGAGTGCTGGAAGGAAAGACCCAACAACCAAGGAACACCATGGCAAAGGGGCCTTTTGGGTATCCTTCTACATGCTTTTCACCTTTCCAATTTGTCTGCACTGGGCCTGAATTAGTGTCACAATCAGAGACAAATAAACATCACCAAATGTTTCCTCTGGGAGCCAGTCCCAGGATGACGCCGGCCTCAGGGTCCTGCCCTCCCGGGAAACTCCCCAGGGCTAGTCTCGCGTGCCACCCAATAGTGCCACTGAGAGGTCAGGGACACCAGCCAGGGCCGAGGGGACTCCAGGGCCTTCAGAGTCAGAGGATAGACCGACATTCAGATATGCCAGAGGCCAGGCAGGTAGGGAGAGAGGGAGAGGGAAAAGCACACCATATTGATTCTCAGCTCAGAGTAGGAACCCAGATCTCAAAGCCCTGATCTTGGTGACATGGAGCCATAATCCCATAACTTGATGAACCTTGATCCCTGTCACACTCTGAGGCCTGACCTCAGTCACACACAAAATCTTGCTCCTGGTCTACACACCGGGTGTAGACTCTGTGTCAGGCTGGGTTCATGGGCTTCACCAGCTCAGGCCTTCTCTGCCTGCCTCCACTTGGACACTTCCCCACAGTGGGCACAGGGACAGAATGAGGGCTCAGTCAGAGGGGAGGCCCTCAGGTGGGGGATGGGAGCACAGCAATCAGGAGTCCAGCTTCCGGTCTGGGTTGTAGCTCAGTGGCAGAACACTTGCCTCATATGTGCTAAGGCTTCCATTCCCAGTACTGCAAAACAGCAACAGACCCTAGTCCTGTCCTGGATTGCCCTATCCAATCCTGTTTGAGCCTTGGTTTCCCCATCTGTAAAGTGGACAAAGTGTACTGTGCCAAAGTATACCAGTGCATGGTCAAGCACATTGTAGGTGCTTAGAAACAGGACACCAGGCAATGAGGAGATAGCTGGCTCCAGGCTGAGGACAGAGGCTGAGGGATGCACTCTGTACCACTTCAGGAGAGGCCCGGATGGACTCATTGGGACGGCAGCTTCCAGCCAGATACAGCCTTGACAGCCTCCTTCCTAGGCCCCTGGAGGCCGATGGCTGGCTGACTGGCCTTGGCCTCATCTTCCCAGAGCTTCAGCCCCTCATCCTGGCTGAGAATACTGGATCCTGCTGCCCCACAGGGCCGTTGGGCCTCAGTGGAGACCAACTCCTGGGGCAGGTGTGTCTGGGGAGGCCACTTGATTGACTCTGCCACCTTGCCTTACCCCTAGGGAAATCAGAGCCCTGAAAAGCACAGGCCTTTTGAGCTCCAGGGTCGGTTTTAGGAGGCCATGAGGATGAAGGGTGGTACCCCCAAACTTTCCCCAGGGTCCTACAGCAGGCTTTAGGGTGGGGCACTGGGTAGAGCTCCTGGGGCACTGTGTATTCCCATTTCCATGCCTCTGCTCAGGCTGTTCCTTCCCTGATTCCTGGTATGGCTCCTGCCCTTTTTGCTACCACCCCTACTCACACCTAGGAGGCCTTTCCCTTCCTCCCTGGATTGCTGACTGCCTCTCCCTGCCGCCCTTCCCAGAGTGCCCTTTGCTTCCCCCACCCCAGGGCAGTCCCCCACTGCTGGGCACTTGCCCTCTCTGCAGAATGTAGGTGTCCTTGATGGCACACACCTATAATTCCAAGCACTCAGGAGGCAGAGGTAGGAGCATCACTATGAGTTTGAGGACAGTCTGGGCTTGTAGTTCAGGCCAACCTGAACTGTATAGTGAGAACTTGTCTCAATAAATAAATAAATAAAATTTATAGAGAGTGTGAGCATCTGGGCTGTGCAGTGGGGTGGGTAGAGCTCTTGCCTGTTCCTCCCTTTCTTCTCCCCAGTCATTTGCCCATGTTCCCCAGTACCACCCAGCAGCCTGAGAGAAACCCACTAGAACTGACAGGGCAAGGCCCTGTTTCTCATCCAGGCAACAGTGTAAGTAACTGAGTCCCAGTCCCCTTCTTGATCCACCCAGTCTCCTACCAAGGGGAGTCACGGGCCTGGAATTGGCTTCTGCCCCCTAGCTGCACCCTTAACCCACCATGATTGTGTTTCCCTCCTGCCCAGCCCTTTGGTGGTAGTGGCCTTTGGTTTAAGCGGCTCTGCCATCTACCTGCCACCTGGACAAGTCATTCCACATGGCAGAGCCTCAGTTCTGTTCCTGGTGACTGAAGGAATGAGTGGCTAGAGGTGTGGATGAGTCAGTGAGAAAGGGCCCAGGAAGTGCCTATTATAGCGAGGCTCTGGGGACTGCAGGTACAGTTCCTCCCTGCTCTGTCCTGCCCATAGTGGAGAGGCTGGACCGTCCCCCAACTCAGTGGGGGACTTTGTGAGGCATATGAACCTGGGGGTCTTCTCCACAGTCATTTGTCCCATGCTTCTTTCCTGGGGCCCTGCCCTGTCCCGCCTCATGGCCACATGACAACCCCCACCCAGGGCATGGATATAGTTGCCCCAGAGCACTTCTCAGTGCACTGGTCTCTGCTGTGTGCCAGCATGGAAGGCTGAGGCTCCTGCCCTAGGTCCCTCATTTGGACCTGGAGACCACACCAGCCTACCTCTGACCTTGGCAGGAGGGGAGGGCACCAGCTCCTCTCAAGTCCATTGAAGGACTGTGAGGTCTCCTAGCTCCCCTGCAGCGCAGCAGGTGCCAGATGTTGGTCCCCTTTGCCCTACTGAAAATGGGACCAGAAAGCAGAGGCCCTGGCCTTGGGCCATGGTGGCCCAGGACCTTGAATGCTGCCTGTAGCTTGGGGACACAGAATGGAGGGTAGGCATGGAGACCTGCCCAGCCTTTCTCTGCCCAGGTCTCCAAGCACCTGCCAAGGCCCTGACCTCTGGGTCACTTTGTATGCACGTGACAGTTAAGCTGGAGGCCCAGAGATCTGAGAGATGTGCCAAAGGTCCCTTAGCACAAAACTGGTAGACCTAGGACTCAAACCCAGGTTGGGTGGGATCAGGTGCACACAGGCTGGGGTAAAAGGAAACCAGGGGATGGGCAGAGTTGCAGCAACTCTAGAACAGGAGTCTGCACCCAGGGATTCTCAGCACACCGTGAAGGCTGGAGCCTGTGACCTGGTGAGTGACCCTCATGGTCCTTCAAAGCCAAAATGGCCACTACTGAGGGCATCATTTGCCTATTAATTTTTACAATTATTTTTGGTTTCATGGCATCTGCTTTAGAGACATTGCCTGTTATTTTAGGTTGGTCTGAGCTTCTGCTTATTTAACTCATGGCACTGGATCCCTAGTCAGCCTTCCAAAGGGGGCCAGTCTTGCCCCGGGTCACCTGGCAGGTCTCAAGTGGCACTGGCTGGAAATTAAGGTGACTTCTCCTGGGTGTGGGGTGACCAAGATGGAGAAGGACCCCAGGCTCTACCTTTTACTGTCACTGTCTGAGACCCCTTCAGCCCAGGCCCCAGCTCTGATGGAAGTGATGTGTTCCGTGAGGGCATGCCATGTTTGGAGGCCCACAGGTCCCTAGCCAGTGCCTCCCTGACACCCAGTTCACTGCCCTCCACTAGTCCAGGTGCTACCAGACAGAGGTTCCTCGGTGTGCACTGGCTGGCAGCTGCCCAGGGCTTCTGCCTGAAGATCCTTAGTCAGGCACTGTTCCCTCAGCCCAGGTCACATGATATAGGCTCCCAGACCCCCATTCACCTCCCTCCAGGAGCTCCTCTAGCTTCCTGGAACCCTGAGCCCCTCTCCTGGGGGAGAACCCCACAACTGTGGGCCCTGCTGACATGATTCTTCCAGGGTCCATGATGCTTCCAAGGTGGCCCCAAGAGATTGTTGCTGGCCCTCTCTGGCAGCGAGGAAACTGAGGCATAGAGTTTTAGGCTCTATGTCCTGGGCCGCCCAGCTGGGGGAAGAGCTGGGCTTGATGCTGCTCTGTCCTGCTGCTAGTGCCAGCTCTGCTCAGATTGGGACCAGCAGATCCTCCTGTCTGTGTCCTGCGCTGAGTCTGACCTGTGCAGAGGAGACCCTGGGCACAAGGTTCTTGGCCCAGGCTACTGCAGCCAGAGCAGGATGACATTATAGGTGATGTGTTTTAGAGGGGTGAGTCTCCAAAGCCTGGGCTGGAGTCTCAGCACTGGGGGTCCCAAGGGACCCTGGCAGGCCCAGGCCCTCCTTACAGAGTGCTAGGGCAGGTTTGGGAGAGAGCCAGGCAAGGAACAATTTCCCCAAGAGGGAAGACCAGGGTTCAGGCTACTTGGTGAGGGGGAGCATCGCTACACTTTCTTTGAGGGGTCCCTCTCAGTTCCCACAGGCCCGCCCCCTCCTCATCCTGAGCACCAGCTCTGCACTTTCCACCTGCTGTACCCACAAGCCCCATTAACAGTGGCATAGCTAGAGTTCATGCTACTCAGGGGGACGGACCACTCCCATGCCCCTCTAGCTACACCACTGTTTTTGTCTCCCCAGCTGGACCAGCAGCAGCCCTGGTTGTCTGCCCAGGGCAGAGCCACCAAAGGACAAAAAAAAAAAAAAAAAAAAAAAAAAAAAAAAAAAAAAAAAAAAAAAAAGAAACACAATCC
>NW_022900917.1:82683435-82684690 GCF_012274545.1 Fukomys damarensis
CCAGCAGCAGCCCTGGTTGTCTGCCCAGGGCAGAGCCACCAAAGGAAAAAAAAAAAAAAAGAATGACTTAAAAGGCTACACTTGCCTCTCAAGCCTTCATTTCTTCTCTGCACATGCTGAAGCCCATCCTATCTCACCAGGTTACTGGGACAAAAGAGGCATACACCTGCCCCCCAGCAGGGAGTAGACAATACCTTTACCTGGGCTGCAGCCCTACCTCTGCTCTGCACCATTTCAGAGAGGGGCAGTGACTTGCCCATAGCTACACAGCCAGACAGCTCTGGAGGGCGTGACCTGTCAGGGAAAGACTATGGGGCAAGAGGGCAGGTCTAGCCTCCTGCCTTCGGCTGTGTCTCCAGTCCTGCCAGAGGCCGCCCAGCTGCTCTATGTCTGCCCCGCCAGGCACTCTGGACACTGGCCAGTTCCCATCCCGTCTGACCCTCTCGGGACACTGCTCCTGCTGCCTTCTCACAGGGCTGCTGGCCAGACAGTGCCAGCTCTGGGGTCTGAACTGGGGGCTGAGCAGGCAAACCATCAGTTTCCCTATTCCCTTAAAGGGCAGGGGAAAAGGGCCTGGGCTGCACTGAGGTCCTGAGCTGGGGGTAGCAGGTCTGGCTCTCCATGGGAAGTCCCCACAGTCCTCACAAACCCCGCAGCCCCAGCCCTGCCCCATCCTGGAGGATGTGATGGCTGTGGTCCCAGAGCATACCGGGTGTCTCTGGGGTCCCCCAGCTCCCTCTCAGCCAAGCCTCAGAGACCACCCCACTGCCTTGACAAGTAAGGAAGCAGCCCAGCTTTGAGCCCCAGCAGGGGTGTGAAGTGAATGAGTAAACAAATGCAGAGTCTGGAGGGGCCCAGCAGCTTGGGAAGAGGGTTGCTCCTCCACTCCAGGACCGGGCAGAGGCCTTGGCACCCCCACATGCAGCCTGCTTGCTTTCTGGGGCCTCAGTTTCCCCACCTGTGCAATGGCTGTGGTGGGTGGGATGGGCTTGCTTGTTGGGGCTAGGGGTGGTTTCATGGTCCCTATCCCCCCTTCTGCCTGGCTAGGAGGAGAACACAGCTGAAGCGAGGCCAGCCTGGGGAACTCACCGCTTCTTTGTGCCTTTGCCCTTCGTTGCTGCTGCTGCTGCTGCTCCTGCTGCAGATCGAGTGGCTCCCTCAGCTCTGAGCCTCCGTGGGCTGACCCGCCTTCCAGGGGCCTGACGTCAGGCTGTGCTGGGGCTGCTTTTGGGCAAAGGCGGAGGGTGGGGGTGGG
>NW_022900917.1:82684853-82694548 GCF_012274545.1 Fukomys damarensis
GCCTCAGGAGGAGCTGGGGCCTGGCCCAGAAGAGTCCTCATCCCCCCAGGACAGAGAGAAAAACTGAGGCACAGGGAGGCAGGCCAGCCACAACTGCACCCTCCAGGCCGCGCAAAAGGAGAGTGACCGCTCAGTGCCCGCTCAGTGCCGAGATGCAGGATGGGGGGTGGAAGGGTGATGGTGGGGGTCTTGAGGCATCTGTTGCCTGTGGGATGTACAGAAGGTGGGGGTAGTGAGGACTCCAGTTTCTGCTGGGAGGGGACATGTGTGTGGGAATCCTGCCCCTTGTTGCTGTTCATGGACCTCAGGGTTCTGTGACTATGCTGGTGCACATGGTCTGGGCTTCTGTGCCCTGCGTGTGCCCCTGTAGATGGGCAGGTGGAAAGTGTCAGTGGGGTGCAGGTGTGACTGCAGCTGGAAGGGACACTGCCCCCCAGGAGGCACCCTGACTGATGTGGTCAGAGTGGTCAGCTCAGGTTGGGGTCAGGCTGAGTGTGGCTGAGGCTGAGGTTAGTGAAAGTGGACAAGGTGGCAGTTTCCTCTGCCAGGAGTGCCCTCCAGTCCTTCCTGCGCCTCATGGTCTACACTGAATATCAGTGAACACTCTGACGATGGAGACCAGGGCTGAACCCAGAGCAGGCCTCACCCCCACCCCCCACATCAGACAACAGGAGGTATCAGGGTGTGAGGGCCTAATCCAGCCCCCTGGGGTGGGGTGCAATCAGAAAGACTGTCCTGGAGAGTTGGAGGGAGGTGTAACCTGGAGGGAGGGAGTAAGGGAGGAACGCTGTCCAGCCAGGGTCAGGAACTGCACATTCTGGGTCTGTATAAGCACAGTCCCCATGGGAGGTGGGAGCAGGAGGCTGGGAGTGGGTGGGGCACTGCCACACTGAGCCTCAGCAGTAATAGATTTGATCCTGTGGGTAATAGGGAGCCATTGAATGTTCTGAAAGAGGTTCTCATTGCTGTCCCCCAGGTGCACCAGTTCTGCTGGGCTGAGTTCACAGCTACATTATTTCTTCAGAACATTGTTGTAACTGTCCAAGATGGGGCAACTGAGACCCAAAGAGGTATGGGTCACTCAGGCTGCTGGTTGGCCAAGTGGGGCTCTCAGAGTCACAGGGTAGCAGCGCTGAAGGGGTGTTGGTTCAGTGTCATGGGGATAGGGCTAGGGCTGGAGGCTGAGCTAGGGGAGCTCACAGTTTACAAGCTGGCAAGGGGGTTGAGGCACAGGCAGGGCTGCCAGACTTTGTGTTCACTGAGGGCCTCTGGCTCCCGCCTAGCACAGTTAGTCTGGTTCTCATAGAAACCTCAGAATCCCAAATGCAAAGAATACCAGCAGATGCCCAGGGAGGGGACAGCCAGCCGGGCCTCTGGTACCATCTTGGGAAGGTTTCTGTCTAGGATCCAGGCCCCTGGGATGGTGGGAAGGACCCGAGGCTCAGGGCAGACGCCTCCTGGCCTGCAGAAGACCCAGGACACAGGGGTGATTCTCCAGGCTGTAGGTCAGGTCGGGCTCTCTGGCTGGGGTCAGAGGTCAGTGGAGCCGCACAGGTCATAGACGCTACCAGACTGGCCTGCTGGAGAGCCCTTTCCAGCCCACAGAGGTGCCTGTGCTCTGTGGGGACATCAGGCAAAGGCAAGCACTTGACCGGACAGAGTGGCCTCTTGTGAGCTCTTGCCATACATCTGTCCAGTGGGGCCAGCTTGACCCTTGATTCTAGTCTTTACCTGTAGCTGTGTCTCCAACGCCATGTCCCCTGCGACTCCGGAGCTGTGTTCCCAGAAGGCCAGGTCTGTGGAGACCCCTGTCTCTCGCTCCTGGAGTGGAAGATGCCATGTGCAGGACTGAGGATTTACAACCTTGTCGTGCCAGGTGTGGGGGTGCTGAATAGCCATTGCTGAAGGGCTGGGGAAGGGTGAGGGACACGGGGGCAGAAACTGGTGACATTTAGCCTGACTCTGAAATGCTCATTAGTGCTGGGAGCCACTGGTGGGTGCAAACAGCTCTGTCAATTGGTTGCCAGCCAGGCCACCTGCCCAGGGCCCAGTGGCCTATGAGGGCAGGCACAGGCCAGCTGTATGTGGGGAGGATGCCTGCTACTGAGGGTGCTGGAGCTATGGCAGGGAGGATGGAGGGACTGTGCAGTCTCTAGCTGGGGCCCTTTCCCAAGGGTCCAATGCCCATGTCTCCTTCTGCACTTGGATCCATTGGCCAGTGGCCAGGTGGTGCCCACCAGGAGGTCTTTCTCTGCCCTGTGGCAGCCCTGGACTGAGACTGACTTTATCCCCGTACTACTCTGACTCCCCAGTGTCTCCACACAGCTGTGGTCTCCATCATCAGGTCTAATGCATGGGGGCAGGTGGAGGGGCTGGAACAGAAAGGACAGGCTCCCTGGGGGAAACTGAGGCTCAGGCAGAGGCTCTGTGGAGTGAGGAAGGTGGGCTGGGATGTGTCCAGGTGTCTGTAGCCCATCTGGCTAGGTTTAGACTGGAGCTTGGCTATGGCTGCTTCCAGCATGGGAACGGACTCTGGAGCTCTGGGGGAGTCATTCCATGGTGACTGTTGGGAGCCCCACCTTTGGGATTTGTCCCTCTGTGTCCCATTTATCACTCAGGGGTCTCTGCAGAATTCATCTTGTTCTGCCTTCTGCTTTTACAGCAAAACTGAGGCCCCAGAGCGGGATGAAGACCTAAGGTAACAGAACGGGGCATGACAGACCCTGGGCTGGAGGAGGCTTCAGCTTCTGTTTGCACCCAGAGGCCACATGGGCCACCTGTTAAACTCTGTCCTGGGCTGAGAAAGGGGCCACCTACAGGACAGTTTCTTCTGTAGGTCAACTGAGACTGGTCCTAACCCATGGTGGGCATAAGATGGATGGATGGTGTGGGCTGTGGGTGCTGGTAAGGGCCCATGGGGCACAGGGGGGCACTGTGAAGAATGACTATTGGCATTGGCAACAGGGATTGGCCAGAAGGATGAGGAGGGAAAGCCCCAGGTCTCCAAAGCCAGTCCTGAGTGCCTTGTTTGAGGAAAAGTCCTGGTCCCTGGCCTGCTGTTCTCCCCTGGATCACACCAGTTCTTCTGCCTGGCCTTGAGCCCAAGAATCTGGGGGTGAAGGCTGAGGGTGTTGGATGTGGACTTGGCTGGCCACCTGCTTCCCTGGGTCTCAGCTTGTGGAGGGCAGCAGAGCCTCAGGGATGTACCCCTGAACCAGAGACCCCTGAGACCCATTCAGCTGGACCATCTTTCATAGAAGGGGAAACAGGCCCAAAGTGGGGCTCAGCCCCAAAAGCTTCAGCTCCCCTGAGTGGCCCTGGCAGGACTCCCTTGGTGTCCCTGGAAGGCGAGGCTGTAGGCATTTTTTCTCCTCCCGGTCCTCCAGGGCCACCGGGGCCAGTGCAGAAGATGCTGGGTGAGTGGTGGGTACCCAGGAAGGGAAGATGGTGGGACAATGATGGCAGTGTGACTAGGGGTTTCGCATGTGGCTCATTCAGCTGGCTTCCTCGGCGTCACATGTAGGAAGCTGGCTCTGTGGGGTCAGAGTTGGGCTAGGATGCTCTGTTCCCTGGGCCTTCTGTGTGGGGTCTGGATGAGGCTGGGCTGCTGGGTAGGGATAGGAAACCATGGTTCCCAGGAACACCTGCCTGGGAGGGCTCTCTCTGCAGTGCAGGTGCAGAGTGAGGAAGGCCCCGTGGGATGGTGGCATGGTGGCCTGGCGGGTGGCAGTGGGAACTCCTCATGCCCCCCACATCTGGAGCATTGTAGTACAGAACAGGGATGGTAGGGAGAGCCTGCTAAACTGACCTGCCCGTGGGAGGTGACTTGCAGTCACTAAGCGTGCCAGGCCGAGAGATACCTAGTATCAGCTCCATCTGTGGAGTGCACCCTATGAGCTGGGGGCAGATCAGCCTCCACTGGGCACCTTGGCACCAACTCAGACAAAGAGGAGGCTCAGAGAAGGGAATTCACCTGCTCAAGATTACACAGACAGAAAGGAGGCAGTTGGGCCTGGAGTCCTACCTTGTGCCCCTCACTTTTGTGAAGCCTGAGGTGCCCCCCAGAGCCAGGCCTGCCTACTCTTTGGAAGCTTCAGGAAGCCCTTGGGACCTGGCCCCAGTTCAGGGCTTCCAGGTCACTGGTCCCCACCCCAGGACCACCAGCTGCCTCAAGCTGGCCAAGATGCAGCTACCTCAGCAGTGTCCTGTGGGTGTTCTAGGTCAACAGCCAGCTATGTCCCCAATGAGCCTTGGGGCTGGCCTTTGTTCCAGCTTTCCCAGCCTCAGGCGGCTCTGTGGGACAGGATGGCTGTGCCTGTCTCTTCTGTTTGCTTGGTGGGCCTCAGAGGAGCAGCCTGGATGCTGAGCACTCTTTGATGCCTTGCTTTCAATTCAGGGAGCAGAAAAAACAGCTGCTATTCTCTGTCCAGCCCCATTTACCTCACAAGGCAGTGAGCTCCCCATCATTACAAATATCCCAAACAGACTGGACCAGCAGTCTCTAAGAACTGTTGTATGGACAGTAGGCACCGGGTGGGCAGGAGGACAGAAGACCTGGGAGAAGTGTGATGTGGAGATCCCAGGTTCTAAGTGCCCTGACACTCAGAGCCTATGAGTCCCAATTTCTAGGATGTCACTTTTAAGAGACCTGGGCCAGAGTTTCCAAGACAAGCTCTGCCTGAGCACTGGCCACCAACTCCATTCACCAAGACGGCAAATGGAAGCCCAAGGTCTTTCATGCTGCCTCTGGGGTAGAGCTGCACCCTCTTCGCATCTTCGCACCACCGTCCTCTGTGGGTGATGTGCCTTGCCCAGAT
Source organism: Fukomys damarensis (assembly GCF_012274545.1). Lineage (NCBI taxonomy): Eukaryota > Metazoa > Chordata > Mammalia > Rodentia > Bathyergidae > Fukomys > Fukomys damarensis. The sequence goes on from NW_022900917.1 coordinate 82,689,671, forward strand.
CTCTCCAGACATAGCCATCCTGAGCATTGATGCTGCTTCTTCCGGTGCACCCACCCTCATGGGCTTCTCGAAGCCCGAATTCCAAGGCTGCTTTGGATCTGGATTTACCTGCTGGGGTTTTCCTGGGCCTGGATATTTGGTTCCCCCTAAAACAGGACTAGCTTTTCTTGTTTATTCCTCTCAGATATATGATGCTCAGCACACAGGAAGGTATCCAATAATTGGTCAATTAATACAAAGGACCACTCATTTAGAAGATAGGCAGGAAGAGCAGGGGTGCAGCATGACACAGGCCTTTTCCTGCCTGTATAAATTTCGCCCAATAGCCTTCTGGGGTGCTGTACATCCTTCTTAGGAAGAGGAAGTTCTTCCTATCATCTAACCCCATTCATCTGTGCTTCATCTTCTGGCTGGGCTTTGAGTACTGTTTTCTGAGGACCTCTGCCTTCTCCTCCCTGGCACCACCCTGGAAGGGTGCTAGTGGGCAGTGAGTGGGAACAGGAGGAGGGATGCTATTGTTGGCCAGGACTATCACTTTCCCCACAGTCAGTGCCAAGTCTCCCAGGCTCGGTGGGTGGGAGGAGGGCACTGGGAACAGTGGCTGGGAGCGGGCAGCACTGGCCTATGGGCAGCCCAAGTAGGATGGGCCTGTTGGGGTTGTAGGCAGATCCACTTGCCCCCCTGCATCCTCCACCTAGGATCCCTGAATCGAAACTGCTGGTGGAGGGGCATTTAAGTCCCTTTGACAAACTTCCCCGTCATTGAGCTGGCTGGCTCAGGACCTGCTGTATTGCTCTGTGCCCTGTGGTGGCTACTAGGGAAGCCCCAGTGTGTCTGGGGAGGGACTTCCCCAGGCCCTGCTCTGAGTGTGTGTGTGTGTGTGTGTGATGCAACATGTCCCATGTGCATCTAGAAGGATGGCTTGGAGCCTTTCTGAGGTCTGAAACAGATGCTAAAATGCACGAAGCCTCCAGAGTGGATCTCACTGTCTCCCACACTTGACAGAGGAAGGAGTAAACTGAAGCTTGGAGAAATGGCCTGTGGCTGGTGGGGACTATTCAGCAGGGCTGGGACACCTGCTTCCAATCTCACCCCAGACAGACTTTTCTTGACACCTTGCTACCCCCTAAAATCTGCCCATCTGTGCAGAGCCATCTTCCTGGAGGAGGCTCAGGGGAACTCAGGCCCCACTGCCACTGCCACCACCATTGCTCAAACCTGGCCACTGACTGCTCTGTCCTCAGCCCCTCAGGAGCTGGTCCCAGTGTGGCAGTCTTTCCTCCCACCCTCCCTGCTCCTCCATGTCCCTGGCTGAGGCCAGGTCCATAGAAGCTCTGGGGCAAGGGAGTCTTGGTTGTACCCTGGCCAGCTCTGCTGCTGAGCAGCTGTGAGGCCTCAGTCTGCTCACCTGGAATGAGAATAATGGCCCTTCTATCCTGACCAGCTATGGGGCCAGCAAGCGATCAGCAGTGAGGACTGGGTCAGAGCTTGGCTTGAGAGTGGAGTTCATTATGTAACCATGGTCAGGGTTAAGAATGTGACCAGGATCAGGGCTCAGAGGGTGACCAGGAGGATCTAGACTCAGATTATGATCGGAGCCAGGCCTCAGAGTGTGACTAGGATCGGGGCTCAGTCCGCGACAGAGTTTAGGGCTTAGTCCCTGGCTAGAGTCAGCAGGCTGGGTGCCTGGCCTGGGTACAAGCTGCCTCACCATATGACTCTGATGCCTCTGAAGATAATCTCTCACACATCACAGATAGCCCTCCAAGGGGTATTTCCTGTGACCCCTGTACCTTGTCCCTGTCCCAGGCAGCTGCTTGAAGTCCCACCCTGACCCTCTTTTCATCCCTTGGAGCTGGAGCTGAAGCTGAATGCACCAGGCTGGCTTATCAAGGTCCAGTGGTTGTGTCCTGTTTCTTAGGTGTAGGTGGGAAATGGGTGTGGTGGGGCCTTGGAGAAGGACAGAATCAGGCGAGGGCAGCCTATTTTTCAGCTGCTCCAGTCAAGGCTGCTTTCTGTTGGCCATGACCTGGCTTCTATGTTGACCTTGGAAAGTGAGCAGCCCTGGGCCTCTGCTTCTGGTGAGGGTCGTAGTTTAAGACCGTGCTGGGCTCTGGGCTCTGCTCCATTCCTCACCTGCCCTCAGGACATGAGGAGTGGTTTGTGCATGCCGAGCAACAGTCCTGAGCCCTCTGGAGTTTGAGACCAGGTGTGACATAGGGACTGGCAGGCAAAGCCAATAAATGGACGTCACAGTGATGCTGCTGACAATGGTGATAATTGTTATGACGGTGCTCAGGGCTCCTACAGGGACCTGCAATGGTGTGGTTATTAGGAGCACATTTACTGCAGTGAGAGAGTCCCCTACCCTACGTGCCACTGGAACAAGCCCAGGCCATGGGCCAGGGCTGGGATGGTCAGGCTCAGCTACCCACCAGGCTGTCCAGTGTCCTCTCTGACCTTGCTGCTGGAAGGGCAGGAATGCAGAGATCTGAGCAGCAGAGCCACCCTGCCCATGGGCAGGAAGCTGGGCCAATCCGACCTTACAGCCAGAGTGGGAGGAGCCCATAGCCCCTTTCTGACTTTTGTCCCTTCAACCTCCTCTGACTCAGAACACTAGATTCAGGGTCTGGGGCTTCAGTGGATTTGTACATCCCAGAATCTGCATGTGCAATTGCCCATGAGGGTCTGTCAGTGCCTTCAGGACCCTGTGCACCCACCCAGCTTAGAAACAGCGCATCCAAAGGCCTCCCTCTGTCAGCAGGGCAGAAGTCAGAGGAAGGGTGGGCCAGGGGAACTTTTAGGGAGCATCTCTGCCCCCAGGCCTCAGACCGCCCTTCAGGGTGATTTCTGTCCTCATCCTGATCCTGGGAAGCTTAGAGGGCGTGGGAAGGGGCAGTCAGCATCTCTGGGACTCAGCACCAGAAGGTCTTACCTGCGCAACTGCCCACTCCCTTTGTTTCTCCCCTCCCGGGGCAACCCCAGGCAGAGAAGCTGCCTGGGGCAGGCACCACTGATGAGGGCCATTTGAGGTCAGTTTGGAATCTCACCTTTGTGCATTCTGGCCCTGTTTGAAGTCTATGATGAGCACATGCCACCTGTAAATGTGACACAAAGTGTGTTCCTGTCTTCCTTTAAGAACAGGGACCATTACATCTCCCCACAAGGGCTGACAATAACTCAGCCAGTGTGCTCATGGGATTTATTCTGGGTGGTGGGAAAGCAATGGACTATTAATTTCTTCTTTCCACTGCTTCGTATTTATTAATTTACAAAAAAATGTGCAGCCCTCTGGACTCAGATTTTATAGCCCCTTGCATACCACCACCACACCTGTTACTCTAGTACAGAAATGCGTCTTTTTGATGAAAACTTTCATTTCCACCATGCAATGGAAAAGGATGGGCCAACACCCACGGATTGATCACTGATCAGTCAGGGCCACTGCTAATCAATCAGGGTTCCAGCAGGTATTACTGATCCTGGACAGACTCCCCACAGCGCCAGGCTGCTGGCCAAGTACAGCAGCATTGCATGCAGCATGGCTCCAACTCGACTCACTGGGTCCAGGCTCCTTAGTTTTCTGACAAGGAAACCAAAGCCCAGAGGATAGGAGTCACTAGTCTCAGGAGGGCTCAGGGTGAGGGCGTGGTCTGCCCCTCCTCCACTGCCTTCCTGCTGGGTGCTGGGCTGAGTCCTGAGTTCCCTCATCCCTCACCTGGGCCCATGATTTGGATCTGCTGACCTGGACACAGGAACCACTCAGCTTTTTGGTCCTCCTGCCTGGTAGGGAGCCTCCTGCAGAGCCCTAGCTCCAAGGAGCTGCAGCTCAGAGGCTTGAGATGAGGCCCTGGGCTACCCATGAGCAGGTAGAGTTAGGACCCCGACACAGGCCCTTGCTTCCCAGCATGCACCCCTCCCCCCAGCATGCACCCCTTCCCACAGGACGTGAGCTGGAGTAGGTAAGGAGCGAGGAAAAGCAGTCTTGACCAGGGTACCAGTTCTGATGGGAATAGTCCCTGCCCTGGGTACCAGATCTGACAGAAGAGGCAACAAGAAAATGACTCATGACAGAATGATGAGGACACTTTGGGATGACGGATCTGGGTCCCAACCCTGGCTCTGTTCCCTCCTACCCGAGGCAAGTCGCTTAGCTTCCTGGTACCTGTCTCCCCATATGCATGAAGACAGCAGTGTGTTAGCTGTAAGAGAAGTGACTGAGAGGAAATTTGTTTGGACACTGGCCATGGCCATGTGAGTCAGACCTGAGAGATGAGTAGTGTGTGCCCACACTTGCTGGACATCAGGACCCCGAGACGCCTTGATCCGGTGCAGGAGCCTGATCTTGGCCCGGAGGGGTGATGTAAGAGGTGTGGGCATGAGTACATTTACAAGGCCAGGAGTGACCATCACCAAGCCAGCACACTGGGATGCTGCCGGAGTGGAGGCAGGTCATCAGACTGTTCGTTTCCCAGTGCCAGTCTGGAGATGGGCAGCCACCTGATCACCACAAGTGTCGTCCCAGGTGACACTATTAGTCCTCTTCATTTGTTCACTCTGTCAGGGGCAAGCAGGTTTTACTTTATGTGAGGCCTTGTGGATAATTATTTTTCCCTCTGTAAACCTAGTCCGATTTCAATCCTGTTCAAATCTCCGGGCTGTGCCTGCTCCTCATCTCCGGGAACAGGTTTGTTTAAGGCCCATCTGACACTTCCTCTCAGGCTGTTTACACTGGCGCCTTCAGCGGGACTCCAGGTACAGGAAGGAGGCCCAAGGGGTAGCCCAGCCTTCCACACTAGCCAGCAAGGGAGGCGCTGGTGCTTTCCAAAGAGAGAGAGAGAGAGAGAGAGAGAGAGAGAGAGAGAGAGAGAGAGAGAG
>NW_022900917.1:82694928-82706892 GCF_012274545.1 Fukomys damarensis
AGAGAGAGAGAGAGAGAGAGAGAGAGAGAGAGAGAGAGAGAGAGAGGCGGGTAGCCTCCCTGGGCCCTGTGTTGGGTGTGAACTGTGCCTCCATCTCCTGGCTGTGTTGCCTGGGGTGCATTACCTAACTCCAGTGGGCCTCTATTTCCTCAACTCTCAGGCAAGAGGGTAAGTAAATGTGTTAACATCTCAGGATCATTGCAAGGGTAGAATAATCAGGAACAAAGTAGGGATCCTGGAATGCCAGCCTAAGGGGTTTGGGCTCTCCCCTACAGACAGTGGTGCTGTAGCTGGACAGGTTTTGGAGGATCCAGCCAGGGCCTTTTGGGCATGGCTGGGAAAGGGGTTTGTACCACTACTGGGTAACCAATCACAGGTCACCTAGCCTCTCTCCTGGCCAATGGCCTGTTCAGGGGTTGGTAAGCTTGGACTTATCTGGGTCAGTGAGAGGTGACCAAAGGGTTGGCTGTGGGTTCTGTGCTCTCTCCTGTCTCAGACAGTCAGCCTTTCTGTGACTGTGCAGGGAGCCCACCTGAGAACAAGGTGGGAAGAACCTCAGAGCAGCACAACCGGAGCCAGATCATCCTGTGTCTGAAGCTCACTTTATGTGTTATGTAAGATCACAATTTTCCTTCCTGGGGAAGCCAATGGAGTCTAGGTTTGGTCACTTGTTTCCCCAAGTGCCTGTTCTCTACGTGGTCTTTGAGTATCTTCCTAAAACCAAAGTCTGACTGATTACTCTGGATTCACAGTTGTTAGCAGCTCCCACACCTATGACCACAGCTTTGCATGTCCCAGCAGCCTCAGGCCCCACGGAGCATGGCCTCCCATCATGACCTGGGCACAATGGCTCCGTGGCTGTCCTGGAGCCTGGCTTTGTGCCACAACACCACAGCCCTGAGTCGTTGGCCTATGTGAGGACAGTCTGGTTCTTACTCATGCCACCCACCCATCCTTGCAGGTCAATAGGTTGGGGGTGGGACGTTTCCCCCTTGATGGCATGCAGTCCTCAAGGAGAGGCTCCACCATCACACATGAGGCTCCAGGTCCCATGGAGGTGTTGATAAGAGGGAGAATCAGGCACTGCCCTGAATGTGTTGTCCCTTCCCCTTCACATCAGCATCCTGTTTTTTTGTTGTTGTTGTTGTTTGTTTGTTTTTTGTTTTTGTTTTGTTTTGTTTTTTGGTACCAGGGATTGAACTCAGGACTTTGTGCTTTTGAGGCAGGCAGTGGAACTACTGAGCTAAATTCCCTGCACGGAGTCCTGTTTTTGATCAGGAAACAGACACGTAACCCAAAATTAACCACTTTAAAGTACACAGTTCAGTGACATTTAGCATTTCCACAGTGCAGAACACCACCGCCTCTGTCTACTTTCAAAACATTTCCTGTGCCTTCAAAGGGAGCCCTGAGCTCACTGGCACTCACCCTGCTCCTCCTTCCCGCTGGGCCTGGTGACCACCAGTCTGTGTTCTGTCTCAGTGGACTTGCCTTTCCTGGACGCATCACAGAAAGGGGACTGTACCATAGGGGTCCTCGGTGTGCGGCCTCTTTACTTGAGCATGAGTTTTTCAAGGCCACTTCATGCTGCAGCACACTCTGGAACAGAGTGCCAGTTTATGTTGGAAACGCTATCCCACCTCGGGGGACGTTGCACAAAGTCAGTTTCTCCATCTGTCCTTCCTCTGATGCTGGTGGGCATTTGGGTCATCTCTCCACTTCGTCGTGGTGACAGTGCCACTTTGCACATATGTATACAAGTTTTGGTGAGAGTTACTGCTCTTAACTCTTTTTGTAACCCATGGTGTCAGACAGAGTTGAACCTCAGGAGTGCCTGTTGAGCTACATCCCTAGTCCTTTTTTATTCTGAGATTTTTATTTTGAGACAGATTCTGTTTTGCTAAGTTATCCTGGCTGGGTATGAACTTTTGATCCTCCTGACTCAGCCTCCCAGGGTGTTGGAATTACAGGCGTGCACCACCAAGCCTGGCTCCTGCTCTCCTTCTAACCCCTTCACCACATTGACCATCATCTACCTGTCTGTGACCTGGAGAGATGAACGAACTTTGCCTGGGCAGGGAGGAACCGATGAAACCACAACGGGCACATGCCCATCCCTGCCCGATGGCATTTCCTGTTGCTCATTTGCTTGGGACCACCTTGTCCTGCCTCGCTGCGTGTTGGGTGAGCGCGTGAGTGGGCTGCTCACAACAGGGCATTGTGAATACCGAGCTTCGTGATCTGCCTCCTTGGCCAGCTCCAGATCGCTCCAGGACCTGTGGCCAGGGGTCCTGGCCTCCTGGAATGGAGCGTCTGTCTTTGTGCCCTGGCAGTACAGCTCCCCTCGGACCCAGAGTGAGGTGAGGGCAGCAAAACTCCGTGTTTGGATTCAGACATGGTAGAGCTGGACCCAGCCGGGCCCTCCTGTACCTTGTAAAACAGCTCCAGGGAAAATTCCCCAAAAAGACTTTCAGACACTGCAATGCCAGACAGACAGAGGCTGCTTTTCTTTCCAGCTCCTCCCCTTTCTCTCCCAGAAACCCTAGTGGGCCTCAGTTACCTCCAGGGCAGAATCTGCTGTGTCTGTTCTCCACTACACGTGCAGGCAGCCCTCTCTGAACCCACTGGATCCTCCCTTGGGCACCACCTGGCCCTGCCACACCTTCCTTGTAGGTTGAGCTGAGGGCATCACCAACATCCAGGCTGGGTTCCTACCCCTCACTCCTCTGTGCTGGGCTCCGGGCACGTCCCACCCCACCTGAGGTTGTCTTCTTCTCTTTTAAAGACAGCAGAAAATGTGTCTGGCCCAGGGCCTGGAACACAGTGTGCACTCAGTAGATGCTGGCTGTAACCCAGGCCATGACTCAGGAGCTCCTCCCTATGCACCTCGGGAAGCCTGGGCAGGGCAAGTGGATTTTCCAGGCTCCTACCATCTGGGTGCTCTGCTCCCTTCAAGCTCCTGGCACCTTGTGCTCTCATTGCCCTGCCTTTTCAGGTGCCACTCCCCATGGGTCTGCCCTTTGTAGCAGCCTGCAAGCCCCACGCTAATGCCACATAGGCCCTATGGGTTTGTCATTTCTGCAAGGCAGGATCTGTGGGCCCTATCATTCCTTGCATGTGCGGACCGGGACCACTGGGGGCGCGTGCCCCAGCTGAAACAGTCTCTTCAAAAGTGTCCCCTTGTTAGTCCAGGCAGCCATATACCAAAGGCCACAGATGCACCTAGCAGACAGCAGTGTACAATACGAACTTCTAAACTGGGCAGGCCATTAACATACTCTCACAGTGGACAGGTCACTCTCTGCTGGGCCATATTTTTAGCAATGGCAGCTTCTCAGGAATGAGGTCTCAGACTTCCCAAGAAAGGCTACTGTGGAAGGAGGTCAGCAGCCCGGGGTGCTCAGCAGCCAGTAGGAACAGGAAGTGTCAAGGGCTGGCCAGCAGGGAAGCTGAGCTACAGAGAGTCATGCTGCCCTCTGGTGGTTACTGTCTGCAGGTGACGAAGCCCACTGATTTGGGTTTTCTGTTTGGCCTCCTTGCCCAGCTCCTGTAGTCACTGAGTGACCACTGCTGAGAACATGGGAGGTGGGATAGCAGGTGTCACCTTGGGTCAGTGGAAACAAATGGACATATGGGGAGGCAAGGGTCTTAGGTCTCAGAGGCTGAGGCAGCCTGCTGTCATCCTGGACTCCTGCGGCCTGGACCCATGGATGGGGCATCAGGTTTCCTGGTTCAAACCTGCCCTTGGCCCAGGTAGCACCAGAGCTGGGGCCTCATGACTTCAGGATGAGGTCTCCCATTTCATGGCTGCTCTCATTCTCCCCGCTGGACTCCCCATGGGTGCACACACACATGCCGGGCACAGGCCTGGCTGGCCTTCCTCATCCTGCTTCCCTAAGGTACTGTCTCCCCCCAGCAGTCCCCTGCTCTGTTTTCTAGCTTCCTGAGCTCCACTCCACACTGCCCCACTGTCACCTCCCTTCAGAGCCTCATCCACCGAGGGGCAGGCAGGGGTCAGGGCAGTCACCAGGCCCCCCTACTCCCTCCACTCTTCTTCCTCTTTCTCCTTCCTCTTCTGTCTCTCCTGCCCCCTTCCCTCAAGTTCAGTGACCTTAACTTAGTCTAGGGAGAAGAGAACAACCTAATCACAAAGACGTGTGTGTGTGTGTGTGTGTGTGTGTGTGTGTGTGTGTGACCAAATCACAAGCCTTCAAATTGCTCTTGGCTTGAGAACTGGGAGCCTCAGGGTCAGCATAGCAACCTCCTGGTTTGGGTGCAGAGTATCTCTGAGATCTTTGGGCTTCACTGTGGTCTAAGAGGGCCCAGGAAACTGAAGGGCAGGGATGAAGGACTTTTTTTCCCCCTCTAATGCTTATATCCTAGGCGAGCCTTCTATGCTCACCACTGAAGGCCAGGCCAGGACAGTGTGTGCATGGCATTTCCTGAGCTCCAATGGCTGTGCACCGAGCCTTATGTAGTCAATCACGTAGGTAGTCTAAGGGTCCTGGGATGCAGCTCTGCAGAGTCACCTTTCCCCTTGTGTTTTATAGAAGACACACACAGCTCAGGGAGGTAGGTGGCCTGCCAAGGTCACGAAGCTGGGACTCCAATCCATGTGGGGAGGAGGGCTTACATGTGTGGCTGCAGTGTGGAGGTGGCGCTGAGGGCTTCAGGTGCTGCGGGGGGGCAGGGAGTTCTTCACCTGGGTGTTGAGGTGGTGGGCCAGGAGGAAGGTAGTCCCCACCCTCACTGCCTGAAGGTTAGAATGCCTCATCAGCCACTGATCTCTAAGGAGGTGTCCCCCTCAAAGACCGAGGCCTTCCCCACTGAAGGATCCTCCTGTGGGATCCCTCATGTCTTTCCCAACTTATCTGCCAGTCCTGGCTGCATGTTCCTCCCCAAAAACATAGCCTCCCATTGTAACAGCACAGGGGTCTGCTGAGCCCTTCCCTTTCCCCACAGGCACTGTACTTACAACTTCTATTGGAACACAATGCCCCTTCCAAAGTGTGCAGCAGCTCTGGCCCATGAACAGCACTGGAGAGGGCACTGACACTGTCTGCTTTGGGCTGCAGAGGCTGGGGAGGGCTTGGGAACAGGCTCTTCCTGTTCCCTGCAGTGGAAATGGGGAGAAGAGATGGTCTCCTTGAGACCAAAATCTGGGCAGCTGATACCTGGGACCCCTGATTACTAAGGATGCCTCTCCCAGGGTCACAGTCTCCAGATGGTTGCATGAGGTGGCTTGGCTGGTTCCTTGACACCCGCCAACAGCCAGGCCTTCCCCTAAGACCATGCTCCCGGGGCAGACTGGGAGCATGGTTCTGCCATGTTCCTCCTCGCCCCATTCCATTCCTGGCCCTGTCTACAGGAGAGGACAGGGACTCTCAGCCTCTTCATTGGGTCCCCCTTTTTGCTGTACTGCATATGTGAGGCCTTCAGTCAAGTGTGAAGGTGCACCGACTCAGAGCCTAGGGTCTCCATGGCTCCAATGGCATCATGTCCTGTTGCCGGGATGGCAGGGGACAGGTGAAGTCAAGGAGCCAGAACCAGGCTGTGGCTACACCTCTGCACCTCGGCTTCCTTGCCCTGAACAAGGTGAGCCATAGGGCTATATGCCAGCACTTTTTTCATCGTCCTTGAATCCTAGCAGATGACACCAGGCTGGGAGGGTCCCATGGGCAGGATCAGCTACATCAAGGCAAGAGCCCTGTGCAGTACGGAGCTGTAGGCCTCCTGTTTCAGAGGCATCAAGCAGTGCCAGACAGGGACCGCGGGGCATTAACACCCGGTCTTGCCCACTCATACCACAAGGGGGCGTCCATGCAGCATGTCTGACAACAGGTCCAGGCTGGATCAAGAGCCAGCACCCCAAGCTCTCACAGTCCCCAAGGGCGTCCTCTGGGAGCTGAGGTAGCCAAATGCAGCTGTGGGTGCCAGATGGGGTGAAAAGGCCAAGAAGAGCCAGGAGGTTTAAACCGGCACACGGTTTCAGCTCAGCCCCTCCCCCTTTGACACTGCCCCACTTCCACCCTAGCCTAAAGTAGTTGGGTGTGGTCACCGTTCTGGTCATGGCAACTCTTGGGGAGGTCCCGCTATGTCTGTGGCCCACGAAGAGGTGGCTGGCCCTGCCCCTGTACTTGCCTCCTACCTCGTCTTGCCCTGGCCTCGTCTAGGTGACCAATGGAAATGGCATTGCCATATGACTTCTACCTAGATGATATGGGCAACACATTACAGCTGGAGGGATGGCTTGATATGGGGCAGCACAGCTCTGGGGACCCATGAGGGAGGAACGAGGCTGCAGCTAATCTGTGCGAAGTGGCCAGCTGCAACACCAAGCCAGTTTGGGAGCAGATAATAGCCACAGGTGGCCTCCAGGTGACAGCCTCTAATGGGACCTAAGGCTGGAACTGCTTGGCTTTACCTCTTGGAACTCCTCACACAGAGAGCAAATGTCTGTTTTATGCTACTCTGAGGTGACTTGTTGCCAACATAAGTAATCTATGCATAACTAATATACAAAGAACATTTTTTTCATCATGACAGTGACACAGTTGCATTATGGAACATTTGGGAAAGGGAGGCATGAAGCACCTTACCCCACACTTTCCTAAGATCTTGTTCCCTTTAGCTGTTTCTGGTTGCTGTCCAGGACCCAGCTACTTACCTTGGCTGGCTTGATGGCGAAGGCTAATTTTGACTCTGGAAGGACACTCATTACCAATGTTTATGGGCACATGCTCCTTGTCAGGAAGAAACAACTGAGCTATCTTTGGTGCTGGGAATGGAGCTTAGGGCCTAGAGCATGTTAGGTGAGCACTCTACCACTGGGCCACACTCCCAGCCCTTTTTAACTTTGAGACAGGGTCATGCTAAATTGCCCCAGTTTGCCTTGGACTTGTGATCCTCTGCCTCACCTCCTGAGTAGCTGGGACTCAAGCATGCACCAAACATTTGTCTGCCCAGTCTCACTTGGTCTCTCTGGCCCTCTGGAGTTGGAGTTATTACTCTGGCTCCCATTTATGGACCAGGAAATGGAGCTAGGCACCAAGTTTAAATTGTGTGCCCAGTGGTGGGGGCTCAAAAGTTGCTGCTCATGCTATCAGCCTATCCATGTCCCCTGTGGCTGGATCTCCATGGGCCCCTCCTTTTGGTCCTGCTGGGTCTGGGGCTGGGCCTGCTGGGCTAGAGGAGGCTTTCTGGAAATCCGCTTACTGCTGACCTTCTTTGTCCTCCTCCACACTCACCTGCTAATCCTGCCTGCCACAGTAGGTCCAAGGCTGTTGGGATCCTCCTATTCCACCCTCAGGGCCTCCTGTGGGTCATGCTTCCTGGGGTGGCAGGGCCAGGGACAAGATGATGAGAGTAATGCTATGTGATACAGAGAACTTTTGTAAATAAACTAAAAACCTACAAAATGTTAGGAAAATGTAAAATGACTTCACCTGTCTCTAATAGCAATATGCTTTGTTTAGTTCAAAATTAACCGACACTGGAGGCATAGACCGTGAAGTGGGACATCTGGCCTCATCACTAACCTAGAACACCCCCTTCCTGTGCACTAGAACAGATAGCTAGAGGAATCTTAAGGTAAACTCTCCAACTAAAAGGAATTGTCACATCTGGGTTAAAGTTAACTGTCTTGTTACTGTAATTTGTACATGGGTAATGTGAACTGTGAAAATGAAATGTAACCACCGAATGAGATCATAGCTGTAAAACCTATAAAAGAAGAAGCTGCAACCCAATAGGAGTTCAATCACTGGCATGCCTTTTTGAGTGCAATTCGACTTTTGCTGGCAAAATAAATTTTTTATTATTTTACTTCCATTCAGCTCATCTGTATGTGCGTGTCACTTGCCAATTCCTTCCACAACATATGGAACATACATTTTCCCCCAGCAAGTCTGGCTTTGGAATTTGGGAGACCAGGCTTGGATTCTATCTCCACCTTTTCATCTGTCAGCATTACCTCTGAATCCCCTTTTCTCCTATGGAAAAAGCCCCTCTTTTGCTTGCTTCCTACAGGATCCTCTCCCTCCTTCTGGCCCCGCCCACTCCACTCTCTGCAGCCAGTGGTGCTGCTTTACTGGGCTTGGGTTCCCCTCTCTACTTTGCCTTCGCTGAGCTCTGCCTCCTAATCTTGGAGAGTGGCTAGTGAGGCTTCCTCCGTGGGGATGGTGTGGACTCAGGGATGGGGTTTCAGTCTGGCACAAGGGGAGCAATCAGGGTATGTCCAAGGAGTGGAATCCTATCTCAGAGTTAGGCTTCTCCTCCTTAGTCCCCAACTGTCACTGGACACCAGGAATGTGGTAAATGAAGAAGAACCCAGTCTTGTGGAGCCCACAGGGAAGGCCAGACCCACTGTCCCCAGCAGAGTGACTGGGACAAAGAACCCTGAGATCTGGGGCAGGGAAAAAGAAAAGACATGTGGGGGCAGAAAGTGTAGGTGCTGTGCAGACTAGATTAGGACAAGTTTTTAAAAAATTAACAATCCAAGTGGACATGCAATCCCACCATGGAGAAGGAGGACTTGCCCAGCAGGTGCTGAGCCCCAAACAGCGCAGCCGAGTGTCCTTTTTCTTAGGCCATTCTGTCTGGCAGCTCACTGAACAACAGGCAAATCCAGTTCAGAGACAAGGTGTTCAGGCAATGAGCATAATTATTTGAAAAACTGGCTGCCCAATTACCTGGAGGACTCCTGTTGTTAAAAGTGCATCGGGAAGGAAGCTGACCTAGGGTGGTTTATGCAGGCAGGTGACTTGTATCCACAGACCTGAGGCACCTCCTCAGAAAAAGTGGGCCAGAAGATACACAGGCAATACTAATTACCTTGTCACGAGATATTTTTCAGGTCTACAAATCTCAAGAACAGCGATCACGGTTTCCTTGGGCTATTCTTGTCCCTGATTACTTTGCCTGTATACAGTTCCTGACGTATGGTATTATGCAAGGACAGGATACAGGGGGAGCTTCCTCAGGCCCTCCTGCTGATCACTATACTCAGTCATAAAAGGAAACACACTTCCCCTGGTTATTAGGGAAGACGAGGACCAGATGAGGAATAAGATCTGGTCTCCATGCTCTGCTTCACTCTAAGCTGAAGTGCACCCTGAGTTGCCTTAATCTCCCAGTGGATCTCTGCTTAGACACACCAACTGGCAACCTGGCTTGTTGGATAAACATAGGAGGCCTCCATCAGCTCAACAGCCAGCTTGCTGGGTGATCTTTAGAAGTTATGTTCTTTCTCTGTACCTGATCTACAAAATGGGAAGAACAGGTCACCTTCATGGGCTACATGAGGATTAAACAAGCTAATGTGCTCAGATCTGGTTCCAGATTTGCAAGGTTGTGCCTTCTACGCTACCCCAGCCCTGCCTTGCTGCCTCTGGGGTGGGATTGGGGGGCCTCTGTGCACTTACTTGTCTGTGAAATTGCATACGCCCACTGTGTGCCAGGTTGCTGGTCTAGGCTCACGAGTTCCCATGTGGACAAGTTTATTGTGTGTATAGCTGTTTGGAGGCTGGGCTCTCGGGTGGCAGAAGCTGATAGACATGGGACAAAGTAGCCTGAGGGAGGAGGGCCAGCAAACACCTAGGCTCTAAGGTAGGAAGAAACTCCCTGTTGGACAAACAGCTTATGGGTGTGTACAGCTACTGCATCAAGGCAGCTAGGGAGGGACCAGCCAGGAGTCTGGTGACAGGTGAGAGTCTCTGGTCCTTACCAGTTTTGCAGCGCCCTGCAGAATTCTGCACAACAGAAGCTGAATGTCCACTTCTGCCTTCTTGGGGTCCTTCTAGCCATCAAGGTGGGATGCAAAGGCACCCTGCAGGGGAGGTGTAGGGGACAGGGCCAGCATGGGTGTGGCCCCTGAGAGGCTTCTCCTGTCTGCAGGCCTGCCTTTCTGTTCTCCTGCTGTCCTGGGCACATGACTGCTGGCCTTTCCACTAACATGGCCACAGCTTCCTCAGCAAGAGGAGCCCACACCAGTTCCCCAGGGAACACTGTGACCAGTGGCATGGAGGAGCTCCGTGGCAGGTCCCATCTCCACTGGCCTCATCATCCTTTAGGGAAGACTGCAGCATGCTCTTGGAAGGTCCCCAAACCACTTAGCAGAGAGAAGGCCTTGAACACCAACCTGACTACAGGTCTCCAGGTTGGGCAACTGCTGTCCTGTAGCTCCCTTGCCCCAACAACTCTTCCTGTGGGTAAGGTCTTAGCCCGAATAGACCTATGGGGAAACTGAAGACCCCAGAAGTTCCGTGAAGCTCCTGGCCTCGGCTGGGGCTGCGGTACACTCCACCAGCTCCACCCTCCCACCAGTTCAAAGCTGCTCCTTCCCGGCTAAGGGACTAAGGTCCACCCAGAACGTACACCTCCTACCCAGGAGGGGTCGCCAGGAGTTGTACGCAACCACTGGCTAGGGCGAGCGGGGAGTTCCCATTGGGCTGAGCCCACGTGACCCGGTGGGCCTGGCGCCAGTGCGCGAGTGGGGAGCCCTCAGCCTGTCGTGCCCGCGCTGGCACCCAGACCCAGACCGCCAGGTCAGTCTCCAGCGCGGCGCCTGGTATAGTGCGCGCGCACCGGCGGGCGGGGGAGGGGGAGGACTTCGTCCGAGCGCCACACCGCCTCAGGGCCGACAGCTCGCCGCCTCTCTCCCTCCCTCCTCCTATTCCCGGAGTGGCCGGGTGTCCTGTGCCCTGCTGCTCCTACGTGAGTAAATGCAGGGTCTGAGTCCCGGGGAGATCTGCTTTTCACCCCCCTCCCCACCGGGAGCAACAGGACAGCCCTGGCTGTCCACATTCCTGTTTCTAGGGGTGCAGAAGACCCCCAATCCCTACTCCAAGTTCATCCTTCCTGAAGTCCTGCTAAGGATCTTGCTGTGCCACCATTCACAGCTTAGTTTCCTTCTCTGCATGGTTTGGGGGTGCAGGACCTCACAGTTTTCCCTGCCACCTGGGGAGTATATGGGTGTAGTGGATGACCCTCGAGGCTACTCAGTGGAAACCATTTCGAGCTCAGACCTGTACTAATGTTGGGTATCAGGCAATGCCACCCCTCCAGCAGAGCCCCAGCTGCAGAACCAGTTCAACAGCCTTATACCAGGGGTGCAGGGATTAAACTGGTGACCCCTGACTTGCCCTGAGAACTCCTGAGTGCTGCCATCAGCAAGGCTGGGCTAGGTGGCATGCTTAGCTCCAAGCCCGCAGAATGTCTATTGTTCTGGCCTGGTACTTCCTGCTGGGACATGGTGATGAGGTCCTGGTCTTCAAGGGAGAGGGTGCTTCCCAGCCCCTCTGAAGTAGCTGGGCTGAGGGCAGCATGGGGACCAGGTCATCTGGTTATAGTGAGCCGTGGCCAAGGGACACGTGTTGGACCTCCTCTCTCTGCCTGCCTGCAGGACTGAGCTCCACCTGGGATGGTTGGTGCTGGGCGGTAGAGTAGTGTGTGGCCTCCATGGGGCCACTGACAGAGTGAGGACACTCGATTCCAAGGGCAGTGTGTGGACTCTGCCAGGGCCTGTTGCGGGGACTGAGACAGATGAGCTCACTGGACACAGTGCAGTGTGTGGACTCTGGAGGCCCTGCTCCTGGGCCTGCCTGTACGCCTGGCCCCCGCAGGGATTCACGTCCAGAAGGTGACCGCATGGCTCAGAGAGGCCCCTCTAGCATTGCTGAAGTGGAAAAGGTAGAGGCTGGTGTCTAGAAGACATGTGGCCAGAGGGTAGAGCAGGCACTGTGGGGGCTGGAGCTGGTGGAGAGCAGCTATTGTTCCTTGGACCTTCTTGGGCTTACCTTTGCTCCCCAGAGGCCTGAATCTGACCAAGCTAGAATCAGATGCTATGTGGTAGTTCTCACCTCTGGCTGAACTGTGCTGTCCCTGCCAGCTGCCTTCTAGGGCCCTTCATACTGGAAGCCATCTCAGATCTTCCCAGGGCACTTTTTTTTTTTTTTTTTTTTTTTA
>NW_022900917.1:82707208-82711690 GCF_012274545.1 Fukomys damarensis
ATTTGAGAGGTGTCTGTGGCAGGGTCTGCAGGAGAGTAGGGGTGGGCAACCCTGACAGTGAGGGTAAAGGCCTGGGCTCAGAAGGAGCTCAGTAGGACTCTGGTGTGTCTCCCTCCCATCCCTGGGGTGCCTCTAGCCAGCACACTGAAAACCCTCATCGTGGGAGGCCAATGTGGCTGTTCCACAATTCAGGAAAGGAATGGGCTGCCCGGCACAGCTTGAGGGGTGGCCCTAAAGACCCCTAGAGAGACTTCCCCTTCTCTACCAGACCCTGAATATACATCTCCTGTGTCTCAGGGTAGCACCCTGGGCTGGAGCAGGCTGAGCTCAGGAACTTTGTTCACACCTCACATAACATGGGCTTGAGCTAAGCGTTCCCAGGTGAGGGGACACTTGGGAACTGTGTTCCTTTAAGAACTTTGGGGAGGGACTGTGGCAGGATGAGACAGCCTCTGTGTCTCCACTTGTCCTTGGGTGCCCCGCCCTCCCCAAGGCCCAGAGCACATGGCTTCCTGCTGCCCACCAACCTGGCCTGCCCTAGAACCCTCCATGCACTGCTCAGAGGGAGAAACTCAGCTAGTGTGTGACCCAGGGGCCCTCAGCTATGCTGTGTGAAGGTGGGTGTTCCTCAGTAGTGCCTAGTGACCATGGTACAGTCAGTAGTGGTCAGCAACTTGGACTGTGGGTGCCACTGGCCACAGCCGTGTTCTGCTCACACATGACACGTAGTGCGTCTTACCTCACTCCATCCTCAAGAGGAGGAGAGAGACCTCTTGGAAGTGTTAACATTGTCCAGTCTGCAGCCAGGGAGGACCCTGGGGTAAAGTGATGTATCCACCATGCCCCTGTCTAGGGAGGCTCAATGAATGGGTAAGGCAAGTTCCCACTAAATGATGGTGGCCCTTGGGAAAGGTAGCATACGGTCTGTAGGTGGTGTGTGGTCTGGTCCTAGGCAAGCTGGCTGGGCATTTCTTTCTTACCCAGCCTGCAGAGTGTGAGTGCCCACCAAATGTGTGGCCCTGATCAGCTGCAATTGGGCAGGCTGACTATGCTCATGGAGATGGCTGTCCCAAAGCACTGTGAGCTCCTGGGAGGGTAGCGGTTGCTGATAGGTGGTCAGGAAGGACTGCGGTAGGGCTGGGGCTATAGATGGATAGGAGAGTGCCTACAGAAGGACTGGCTTGCATAGGTCACCTTGGGCATGCCACCCTTTGAGCCTCAGTGTCCCTACTATCATGTGGAAAGAGTATGTTGCTGATAAAAACTTAGTGTGCTGAGCTGAGGCGTGTGTCCCTAGTCCCTTGAGGACCCAGAGGACAATGTAGTCTGGGTCATGCATTCGTGGTTCTCTATCATGTGCCAGGTGTCCTACTGGTGGGAGATCTGAGCCTAGCCTCTCGGACTGTGTGGTTTTCCTGGTGAGGAAGCCAGGACCGAGGATTTAGATGGCTCAGCGGTGGGTCACTGTTGAGTGCAGCTGTGGCCACTTGACTGGAGCCAGAGTACTGCCACTGCAATTCTGGGAGGTGGGTGTGACAGCTGTGCCGTATAGGTTGGGAATCTGAGGCCCTGTAAATGTGACTGCCAGGTGTGTGGAGAGCCTGCTGTATGCCAAGCCCCTCCTTGACTTTGTCCTGGTTGACACTTGCAACAACAGGGCATATTGTTTACATGCTGTACAGCAGGAGGCCAGGCTCAGAGAGGCTCTGACACCACCTCCTGAGGTTACGTGGACTCTAGCAGGGGTGGCTCTTGGGAGGCCCCAATAACCCAGATACCCTTGGCAGGGCTGAGAAGTGTTCTTGAGGGGGAAACTGAGGCCTGGATTCACATCTGCTGTGAGCCCTGGAGGTGAGACACAGTGTCTCCATGTGGGATCTGTCCAGGCCTTCTGAGATCCACATCCTTCCTGCTGAAAGCAGTGCTTTTCAGGGCAGCTGCTATGGGATGCTTCCTTCCACCCTGCCCTGAGATTGGACCTGAGTTGGGCCTAGTCCCCCTGCTGGTTGGCTTTCAGGCCTTGGCACCTCAGCACCCTCTGTGTCCTGGCTCCACTCAGCTCACTTTCCTATGTGTCAGCTGTGTATCGCACCATGGTGGCGGAACCCCTGGGTGGTTCATGTGGCTGAGCAGGGAAGGTGGAGGCCTTCCTGGACAGGCTGTGCTGGAGCCCATTTTCTGTGCCTGCTGGGCCAAGTCAATGGCTATAGATTGGAAAAACATTCTTGACTGCTTGGTACACTTTGAGGTACACAGCCCTAGGTCCTCAGGAGCCACCAAATGGGAGGTTGGAAGTCCCCCAGACTGTAGCATGTGGTCCCATTCCCTGATTCTCCTTGGGGACGTGGAGGCAGAAGCCATGGAGTATACTAGAGCTGGGTGCATGCATCTGTATGTGCATGTGTGTGCGTGTGCATGCATGCACATGTGTGTGTGTAGCAGAGCCTGTGGGAGTCAGATTTCCCCAGGTCTGTGGCTGGGACTGGTGTCCAGGGGCCTCAGCACTCTCTGAGTAAGAAAATGGGGGCTGGTGCTGAGGCTCACCCTGAGGCTACTCACCTCAAGTCTACCCAGTAGCCAGGACTGAAAGGCCAGGGAATGTAAACTTTATGACAGCTCTTCTCTTGGGCCTCAGTTTCCCCTTCTGCAGAGTAGGGCTTGGACCCAGCATTTTCTTCTCCATCCCTGCCCCTCCCGGGAGCTGTGGTGCCTGTTCCCATGGCCTCGGGAACTTGGAGACCTGGAGCCAGGGCTGGCCCAGCTGGTGGAGGCAGGCAGGAGGAGAGTGGGCCTGCCCTGTCCCCTTCCCACGGGACTGGGGCTCCCGCTGTGCTCCATTCCAGGGCCCTCCTCTGCCTCAGGCTTCCTGGAAGAGTTCTCAGCTGGGTTTGGAGGATTCCCTGCCACCCTGTCTGGAGTCCCTGCCTACCTGCCCCATCTCTCACTCCCCTTGCTGTTGCATACAGTGGGCTTCACTCTGCCCCCTGCCCACAGAGGATGCCCCTTCCTCCTGGCACCCCCACCTCCATCTTCATCTGCTGCAGCCGGGAACACCAGCCCCCTTCTCTCCCCCTGCCTTGATTAGGGCCCCTGCCAAGGCAAACATTTCTCCCCTTTAATCTTCCTGCCTTGGGTCAGTGCTGAGGTCCTTCCTTCTGAGCTCTGCTTCTCTCTGGCTAGCTGCCCAGAGGCCCATCTGCTGGGAATTGCCAGGCAGAGCTCAGGGGGTGCCCAGGGGTACCCGGAGCTCCTAGCTGCCCCCCCGCCACCAGTGACTTCCCTCTCTCCCCAGCTGGGCTCTAGGGAACCACAAGGCATGGCCCCAGCTCTTCTGGGCCTCTTTGGCTAGCCTTGGGGCCACCTTGCTCTTCCTAGGCCTCAGCGTTTTTATCTGGAGAATGGGAAGCTTGGCAGGACTGTGTGGCTTGCAGCAGACAGGCTGGGGGCAGCACAAGCCAGGTGCCTTTGATGGTTGAGTCACCAAACTGGCTGCCTGTGAGTGATCTGTCACAGTTGGTCTTCTCTGTGATCTCTCTCAGACCTTGGTGAGTGATGTCTGTAGGTGCCTCAGTTTCCCTGTCTGTTAGGGGGTGCCTAGCGGTTTGGGCTGGGGACTTGCAGACAGCCCTGCCTGGCTTCAGAGCTTACACTGTTCCAAATGCATGATTCTTATTATGATCACAGACTTAGGCACTTTCTGTATGAGAGATGCACCTCAGTGCCTCGGTCTCTGGTTGCCTGGGCACATGCTAAGCACCACAAGAACAGGACAACTGGCCGTGCACCTTGGTCTTGGCCCCAGGTCTGCATGGACCCTTCTTTATTAACCCATGAGCAGCTCACGCATCTGGGGACCATACTGGCCTCTTGGTCCCATCAGTAGACCCTTGGGCTGGAGGGGAGAGGGTTGATGTCCGCCCCCCTGTGTGTAACCTCATTGCGCTGTCCTGGCTGCTGACTTTGTCTTGCTCCCAGTTCCCTGTGTCTCTCAGGGGCTGCCTAGCCATTCCTGAGCTGACTGTGATAGGGACAGGCAGAGAAGAAATCTTGACCCAGAGGCTGTGCAAATTACAGCAGTCATCTTCCTAGAGCATTGTCCCTGAGACTTCAAGAGTGGGTTTCTTGGAGGAGGTGGCATCATAGTGTGGAGGGAGGGGTGCATGGGCTCCAGAAAAGGGCACACTGGGTATAGGCAGGCTCCTGTGGGAGCCCAGGGCCTATTGGAATAGCATGCCATAGCATTATTTGCTGACACCTTTAGGGCTGGCAGTGAGGAGCTTGCCCAGGATGTCTCCCTAATCTTCAAGGTAGCCTGGTGGTGGCTGTTGTCACTACCCCATTTCCTTGGGGGAAGCTGCTGTCTGAGGCTGGCCCTTCCTGGTGGTGTGGTTGGGATGGAAGGTGGGGTGCTGTTGCCTGCACTGTAGGGAGCCCAGAGCCAGTCCTTTGCCCCTTGTTTAGAGATGAGGCTAGACAGAGAGG
>NW_022900917.1:82712965-82733600 GCF_012274545.1 Fukomys damarensis
CCCTGGGCTCTGGTGATGTGACATTCCCTTCCCTCCTGCCTGACTGGCTCTGCTGTGCTCCACCCAGTGGAGGTGGGGTCCTTGGGCCTCAGGAGGAGGTACAGTATTTGAGAGGTGTCTGTGGCAGGGTCTGCAGGAGAGTAGGGGTGGGCAACCCTGACAGTGAGGGTAAAGGCCTGGGCTCAGAAGGAGCTCAGTAGGACTCTGGTGTGTCTCCCTCCCATCCCTGGGGTGCCTCTAGCCAGCACACTGAAAACCCTCATCGTGGGAGGCCAATGTGGCTGTTCCACAATTCAGGAAAGGAATGGGCTGCCCGGCACAGCTTGAGGGGTGGCCCTAAAGACCCCTAGAGAGACTTCCCCTTCTCTACCAGACCCTGAATATACATCTCCTGTGTCTCAGGGTAGCACCCTGGGCTGGAGCAGGCTGAGCTCAGGAACTTTGTTCACACCTCACATAACATGGGCTTGAGCTAAGCGTTCCCAGGTGAGGGGACACTTGGGAACTGTGTTCCTTTAAGAACTTTGGGGAGGGACTGTGGCAGGATGAGACAGCCTCTGTGTCTCCACTTGTCCTTGGGTGCCCCGCCCTCCCCAAGGCCCAGAGCACATGGCTTCCTGCTGCCCACCAACCTGGCCTGCCCTAGAACCCTCCATGCACTGCTCAGAGGGAGAAACTCAGCTAGTGTGTGACCCAGGGGCCCTCAGCTATGCTGTGTGAAGGTGGGTGTTCCTCAGTAGTGCCTAGTGACCATGGTACAGTCAGTAGTGGTCAGCAACTTGGACTGTGGGTGCCACTGGCCACAGCCGTGTTCTGCTCACACATGACACGTAGTGCGTCTTACCTCACTCCATCCTCAAGAGGAGGAGAGAGACCTCTTGGAAGTGTTAACATTGTCCAGTCTGCAGCCAGGGAGGACCCTGGGGTAAAGTGATGTATCCACCATGCCCCTGTCTAGGGAGGCTCAATGAATGGGTAAGGCAAGTTCCCACTAAATGATGGTGGCCCTTGGGAAAGGTAGCATACGGTCTGTAGGTGGTGTGTGGTCTGGTCCTAGGCAAGCTGGCTGGGCATTTCTTTCTTACCCAGCCTGCAGAGTGTGAGTGCCCACCAAATGTGTGGCCCTGATCAGCTGCAATTGGGCAGGCTGACTATGCTCATGGAGATGGCTGTCCCAAAGCACTGTGAGCTCCTGGGAGGGTAGCGGTTGCTGATAGGTGGTCAGGAAGGACTGCGGTAGGGCTGGGGCTATAGATGGATAGGAGAGTGCCTACAGAAGGACTGGCTTGCATAGGTCACCTTGGGCATGCCACCCTTTGAGCCTCAGTGTCCCTACTATCATGTGGAAAGAGTATGTTGCTGATAAAAACTTAGTGTGCTGAGCTGAGGCGTGTGTCCCTAGTCCCTTGAGGACCCAGAGGACAATGTAGTCTGGGTCATGCATTCGTGGTTCTCTATCATGTGCCAGGTGTCCTACTGGTGGGAGATCTGAGCCTAGCCTCTCGGACTGTGTGGTTTTCCTGGTGAGGAAGCCAGGACCGAGGATTTAGATGGCTCAGCGGTGGGTCACTGTTGAGTGCAGCTGTGGCCACTTGACTGGAGCCAGAGTACTGCCACTGCAATTCTGGGAGGTGGGTGTGACAGCTGTGCCGTATAGGTTGGGAATCTGAGGCCCTGTAAATGTGACTGCCAGGTGTGTGGAGAGCCTGCTGTATGCCAAGCCCCTCCTTGACTTTGTCCTGGTTGACACTTGCAACAACAGGGCATATTGTTTACATGCTGTACAGCAGGAGGCCAGGCTCAGAGAGGCTCTGACACCACCTCCTGAGGTTACGTGGACTCTAGCAGGGGTGGCTCTTGGGAGGCCCCAATAACCCAGATACCCTTGGCAGGGCTGAGAAGTGTTCTTGAGGGGGAAACTGAGGCCTGGATTCACATCTGCTGTGAGCCCTGGAGGTGAGACACAGTGTCTCCATGTGGGATCTGTCCAGGCCTTCTGAGATCCACATCCTTCCTGCTGAAAGCAGTGCTTTTCAGGGCAGCTGCTATGGGATGCTTCCTTCCACCCTGCCCTGAGATTGGACCTGAGTTGGGCCTAGTCCCCCTGCTGGTTGGCTTTCAGGCCTTGGCACCTCAGCACCCTCTGTGTCCTGGCTCCACTCAGCTCACTTTCCTATGTGTCAGCTGTGTATCGCACCATGGTGGCGGAACCCCTGGGTGGTTCATGTGGCTGAGCAGGGAAGGTGGAGGCCTTCCTGGACAGGCTGTGCTGGAGCCCATTTTCTGTGCCTGCTGGGCCAAGTCAATGGCTATAGATTGGAAAAACATTCTTGACTGCTTGGTACACTTTGAGGTACACAGCCCTAGGTCCTCAGGAGCCACCAAATGGGAGGTTGGAAGTCCCCCAGACTGTAGCATGTGGTCCCATTCCCTGATTCTCCTTGGGGACGTGGAGGCAGAAGCCATGGAGTATACTAGAGCTGGGTGCATGCATCTGTATGTGCATGTGTGTGCGTGTGCATGCATGCACATGTGTGTGTGTAGCAGAGCCTGTGGGACTCAGATTTCCCCAGGTCTGTGGCTGGGACTGGTGTCCAGGGGCCTCAGCACTCTCTGAGTAAGAAAATGGGGGCTGGTGCTGAGGCTCACCCTGAGGCTACTCACCTCAAGTCTACCCAGTAGCCAGGACTGAAAGGCCAGGGAATGTAAACTTTATGACAGCTCTTCTCTTGGGCCTCAGTTTCCCCTTCTGCAGAGTAGGGCTTGGACCCAGCATTTTCTTCTCCATCCCTGCCCCTCCCGGGAGCTGTGGTGCCTGTTCCCATGGCCTCGGGAACTTGGAGACCTGGAGCCAGGGCTGGCCCAGCTGGTGGAGGCAGGCAGGAGGAGAGTGGGCCTGCCCTGTCCCCTTCCCACGGGACTGGGGCTCCCGCTGTGCTCCATTCCAGGGCCCTCCTCTGCCTCAGGCTTCCTGGAAGAGTTCTCAGCTGGGTTTGGAGGATTCCCTGCCACCCTGTCTGGAGTCCCTGCCTACCTGCCCCATCTCTCACTCCCCTTGCTGTTGCATACAGTGGGCTTCACTCTGCCCCCTGCCCACAGAGGATGCCCCTTCCTCCTGGCACCCCCACCTCCATCTTCATCTGCTGCAGCCGGGAACACCAGCCCCCTTCTCTCCCCCTGCCTTGATTAGGGCCCCTGCCAAGGCAAACATTTCTCCCCTTTAATCTTCCTGCCTTGGGTCAGTGCTGAGGTCCTTCCTTCTGAGCTCTGCTTCTCTCTGGCTAGCTGCCCAGAGGCCCATCTGCTGGGAATTGCCAGGCAGAGCTCAGGGGGTGCCCAGGGGTACCCGGAGCTCCTAGCTGCCCCCCCTACCAGTGACTTCCCTCTCTCCCCAGCTGGGCTCTAGGGAACCACAAGGCGTGGCCCCAGCTCTTCTGGGCCTCTTTGGCTAGCCTTGGGGCCACCTTGCTCTTCCTAGGCCTCAGCGTTTTTATCTGGAGAATGGGAAGCTTGGCAGGACTGTGTGGCTTGCAGCAGACAGGCTGGGGGCAGCACAAGCCAGGTGCCTTTGATGGTTGAGTCACCAAACTGGCTGCCTGTGAGTGATCTGTCACAGTTGGTCTTCTCTGTGATCTCTCTCAGACCTTGGTGAGTGATGTCTGTAGGTGCCTCAGTTTCCCTGTCTGTTAGGGGGTGCCTAGCGGTTTGGGCTGGGGACTTGCAGACAGCCCTGCCTGGCTTCAGAGCTTACACTGTTCCAAATGCATGATTCTTATTATGATCACAGACTTAGGCACTTTCTGTATGAGAGATGCACCTCAGTGCCTCGGTCTCTGGTTGCCTGGGCACATGCTAAGCACCACAAGAACAGGACAACTGGCCGTGCACCTTGGTCTTGGCCCCAGGTCTGCATGGACCCTTCTTTATTAACCCATGAGCAGCTCACGCATCTGGGGACCATACTGGCCTCTTGGTCCCATCAGTAGACCCTTGGGCTGGAGGGGAGAGGGTTGATGTCCGCCCCCCTGTGTGTAACCTCATTGCGCTGTCCTGGCTGCTGACTTTGTCTTGCTCCCAGTTCCCTGTGTCTCTCAGGGGCTGCCTAGCCATTCCTGAGCTGACTGTGATAGGGACAGGCAGAGAAGAAATCTTGACCCAGAGGCTGTGCAAATTACAGCAGTCATCTTCCTAGAGCATTGTCCCTGAGACTTCAAGAGTGGGTTTCTTGGAGGAGGTGGCATCATAGTGTGGAGGGAGGGGTGCATGGGCTCCAGAAAAGGGCACACTGGGTATAGGCAGGCTCCTGTGGGAGCCCAGGGCCTATTGGAATAGCATGCCATAGCATTATTTGCTGACACCTTTAGGGCTGGCAGTGAGGAGCTTGCCCAGGATGTCTCCCTAATCTTCAAGGTAGCCTGGTGGTGGCTGTTGTCACTACCCCATTTCCTTGGGGGAAGCTGCTGTCTGAGGCTGGCCCTTCCTGGTGGTGTGGTTGGGATGGAAGGTGGGGTGCTGTTGCCTGCACTGTAGGGAGCCCAGAGCCAGTCCTTTGCCCCTTGTTTAGAGATGAGGCTAGACAGAGAGGACAACCCCAGAGTATATCGGGGTGAGGGTACCTGGTCTCATGCAGCCCCAGCTCCACCCCCTTGGTGAAGACAGTGTATGACTACTTAATGGGAGTATCTGCTGCTGCCTCTGGTATAACTTGCCTGCTGGTGCCTCAGTTTCTCCCTCTGTCCATGGGGGCATGAAGCCCTCTCTTACACCATGCAGGATGCGCCCGCCTCCACTGCCCTTCATGGCCTCTGTTGCCGGCAGTTCCCACGGCTGCCCAGCCGCAGGAAACCATCTGGAGGCCTTGTTTACCCTCCCCCGGCCTCCCTGGCAGGAAGTCACAGGAAGGGCTGTCCCCAGGGGCCTCCAGTTCTGTGAAGATGGCCAGTGGCTTGGGGGCCTGGGGCCTGGGCTGTGGAGGCCCAGAGTGGAGCCAGGGGGCAGGGAGCTGGGAGAGAATAGCTGGGCGGGCTGGGAGCTAGGGGTGCTGTGGCAGTTGGCCAGGAGGAACTGGTCCATTCCCTGAGGGAGGGTCTGTAGGTTCATCCACCCGTCTGCTACCCTCCCTGCCTGTGGGCCCCAGATTAGGTCCAGTAGGGCCTTGGCTGTCTCAGCCTAGGATAGTCTGTATGATGCAATATGGAGGCACAGACAGCCCTGGGTGGGGTGGAAGAAGAGGAGGTGTCCAGGAGAAGGATTGGGGTAGTGCATGGGTACAGAGTGTGGCTTTTAGGAAGGTTTCGAGATCCAGGGTGCTGGGCAGGGGTAGTTATGGCCCAGCAGACTCCTCTCTCTACTGCCACCTCCCTTGAGTCCTCCAGGGCTCCCAGCTCAGCCTACAAGTGTGGACGTGCCTGGCATAGGTTCAGGCCTGGGCTTCTGACCCATGGGACCTGTCCAGCTGCCCTGGCATTTGTGATGGCCCCAGTGCCCTCTGACTGGCCTATGTATGGCCGGTGGGGCCTGGGGATCATTCCCATGAATGCTGCCAACTGAGCCTGCCAGGCCCTAGGAGAGACCTGCGGCCTGTGTCCTTGCCTGCCTCATGGCTTTGGCAGTTGGGTGGGCTCCACAGGAGCCCCAGGAGCAGCGGCAGGCACTCTTTGCCTTTAGTACCCTCCCCCTTTTTTCCTTCCCCCTTTCCTTTGGAAGGCTCTAGCTCATGGTCCAGGTTTCCCTAGACAAATGTCCTCTGGCTCTTCCTTATGCCTGAGGAGTGAGCACGAAGGCTGGGCTGTGATGGAACACAGGAGCAACTGAGGGCCACCATCCGGTCTCTCCAGAACCTCGGTGGTTGGGCCAGTTCTGAGGTGGAGTGAGTGTTCCACTGGGGGGGATTGGCAGTCATGGAGTATCTGGGGTCCATTGGTGGGTCTCAAATGCCTCCTGCACACTGGACACATGGTTCTGGGGGTGGGCAGTCCTGCTTCAGAGGCCGTGATGGTACTTGGAGTGGATGGGCCACCTTTCTATGGCTAGTCAGGCAGAGCCAGGGTTGCCCAGGCCCAGACCCACCAGCCTCGCCATCTCACCTTGTCAGGAGACACCGGGTGAAATGGAATGTGACTGCATGACAGCCCCTGCAGGAGGGACCGCAGCATGGCCCGCAAGCACGTGGTAACCACTATGCCTCCCGGGGTGCCCAGATGCTGGTGAGGGAATAGGTGCTTCCTAGAAACTGAGGTCCTTTCTGCCCCTCATGCTGTTGAGGGATTTGTGGTCCTGGAGACTCTGATCCTCTTGAGGTCCGCCACCTGGTTACTGTGGCCAAATTCATTGTCAGGCCAGAGCTGAGTCTCTCCCCACCCTCAAGCTTCCTTGGACCTCCAGGTGTGGCCAGTGTCCCCAGGAGATAGTCAGTGTAGGCTGCTGGGTGGGCTTGGCAGACAGGGGAGCCAGAAGGGGTCCTAGGCTAGTGGCACCCAGTACATGAAGACCTGGTGGCAAGACGCATAGGTGCCATGTGGGAACTCCTGAGTCCCTCTGGGCACATCAGGGCAGGCCTTTGAAGACATGGACAGTGAGATCTGAGGGCATTGTGGGGTTCCTGGTGCTTAGCCAGGGCTCACCAAATCAGTGACCAGTGTTCCCTGTGGGAGGAACCAGAGCTGTTGCTTGGAGCATCTTTTCCTGGGCAGGGGACCTCCATCCTTGGGGACCCTGGTGGGCATCCAAGAGGAGACAGCCTAGAGAGTTGTGGAAGAAGCAGCTTCTTCTGGCTCTGCCCTGCTTCCCACACCTCCTACGCCTCCCCTTGCTACCATGGGGCCACACAGTGTTCATGTGTGAAGCACATAGAGCAGACCAGGTACCTAGGATGCTCCAGTGAGACCCTCACCAGTTGGCAGCACCCTTTGAGTGCTGGCTGTCTGCACTACGAGGAGCCTCTGGGAAGTAGTCCTGGTTCCATCACTAGGGCTGACCCTGTGCCTGCTGCTGGGGACCCCAGGACACATCAGTCACCACCCTATCTGCTGTCCATAGTCCACAAGCGGGGCAGACAGATCACAAGCAGTCAGTGATGTGGGGGTTCCCAGGGGAATGGGCAAAGTCTCTGCTGCTGGCCACATTGAGGTTTGCTAGGGGCTATTTAGGGTCCACCAAGGAAGCAGCTGCATCTGAGTGTGGACCCTGGGTTCCCATCCTGGTTGCCTGGCCTTCTAGTTCTGTGGGCCAGTATAGAGGTGACCCCAGTTCTTTCTGGGTGCTTGGGTGAGTCCTGTCTTCTTGTCGGGGGTGGGCAGTCAGCCTGGCACTTCAGACCTTGCTCTCCCAAGATGCTCTGAGTGGTGAGTTTGGGTGTGCCCCAGTCTCGGTCTTGCAGAACCAGCCCCAGTGAGCACTGACTGCATGCAGTGCTTATTGAGAAGCAGGCAGTCAAGGGCAGCATTTCAGCAGATTCAGGGAAGGGGGTCAAGTGATGCCAAGTTCCCCCGTGAGGATCTCCTGGGTAGGGTGTTGGAAGTGGTTAGTGAGTGACCTGGGAGGACGCAGCCTGATGTCTGAATATAGAGGGAGGCATACTAGAGCGGCAGAGCATGCTCCAGCCAAGGGCACAGTGGTACAAAGGCCCAGAGACAGCTGCAGGGGCAGCTGGGAGGCAGATAAGGCTGGTGGCATCAGGTGAGGTGTGGTAGGAAGTCAGAGAGCACAGAGGTGTGGGGATCAATGCACCTTCAGGTGGTCTGCATTTAGACTCCTTTGGGTGATAAAGGTGCCACAGAAGCATTTATGCAGAGGTTGTGATCTGACTTGGGGGTCACTAGGTGGGGGCTGGATGTAGCTGGGGTGGGATGGGAATACCTAATATGCCAGGCTGGATTGGGCACTCTCCAGATGCCTGGTCACCTTACATTGCCCTGTTCTGAGCCCAGGTGCCAGCATCTTGCCCACCAGCTGCCCACAGCTGCTTTCCTTCCCTGTCTGGGGATTCTGGGGACTTGCATGTCCTCTCTGTGCCTCCAACTCCATCACAGGACCAGATTCAGGATTGTGGAGACCTGGCTAAGCTGAAGACCAGTGCCTCCCTCTTGCTGTGGCCTTCTTGCCATGAGCTTTTGCTCTGACTGTACCCTTGCCTGGGATGCTGGATCCTTACTCTGCTCTGTTGGATTTTCTGAGGCAAGAGAGGACAGTGTGTCCTTTACTGTTCTGTTGGGGTGCTATCCAGCAGACCTCCCAGGGATAACCCAGCTCTCTAGGGATGTCCCCCACTGTTGGTGATCAGATGGGCTGGACTCAGCGAAGTCAGAGTGAATGGATGTGCATATGGCAGGGTATTGTCTGTAGGCCCATGACCAGTGGCCACCTCCATCTCTTCTTTCCCATCTTAATCCATTGCTTGGTGTCCCCCATCTGAGTTTTTCTGGGTACCTCCTGCTGATTCTATCACCCAAATTACAAAACTTTGCCCCATGCTCTCTGTGTGCTTAAGGGTGTGTTCCACTCTTACAATGGCTTTGGCCAGTCCTTCCCATTACTGAGGGTTCATTTCTGAGGCTGCCTTTACTATCCGGGTCCCAGGAGAGGGGGTTGAGCCCTTGTGGGGCTTCTGTCGCCCACCCTGCCTGGGACTCCTACTTGCCTCTGGGACCTCTGTCCCAGACTTTCCTATCACCCCTACCTAGCACTGGCAGCCACCTTCCCTTGGTAACTTGCACAGACCACCACACATATGTGTGTGTGTGTGTACGTGCATGCACAAGTATAAGTGTGTGTATGTGTGTGTATGAAGACGTGCCTGCCTCTCTTCCCAGCCCCTGCCTAAATCCCTGAGGGGAAAATTAAAACACACCAGAAGCTGACCCAGATGTCCATCAGCTGAGGCGCAGATAAACAGAATGTAGCATCTCCCTACTATTGACATCACTCAGCCAGCAAAAGTCCCAGTGTACTTGGAAGAGAGCAAGCCTCAGAGATGTCATACTGGAGAAAGCAGTCACCGAAGTCCACACATACATCTCATTTATAGAACATCCAGAATAGGCAAATCTGTGACACTGAAGAGACCCAGGGTTAGCAAGGGGACAGGTGATTGCTTGTGGGCTTGGGATCTCTTTTGAGGTGATGAAGATGTTCTGGAATTAGTGAAGATGACTGTAGGACATTGAATCTACTAAAACATACGGACCTATGTGCTACTTTCAAATGGCATTGGAGTTGTATCTCGGTGACAAAGGGCTCAGAGAGTGGGGACACAGAGCCAGCATGCCTTGGCTGTGCCCTGACTCTGATGCTGCCTGGAGACTTCTCAGCTGCTAGAGAAGTGTGTGCCAGTGCTTGTGGGGTGCTGGAGACCCATGGAAACTCCATGGATGCTGGACGCTGGAGAGAACCTCTCTTGCCCTTGCAGAACACTGCTGTCAGGGGCTCTGCCGGAGACAGCATATGGGTGAGTGGAGGCCGAAGTGGCCTCTATGTGGGAGGTACCCCACCTCCCCTTTCGCACCCATGGGAGTGACCTGTTTCCTGATTTCTCCCAGTGCTCTGTGCGTTATCTGCTTCTTACTGCTGAGCTCCCTGTGCATCCCTAGAGTCTGGCTGTGAAGGAAGTGCAGCCAAGGACTTCCCAGTCCCCAAGGCACTGACCGGCGCTGCCCTCCTGAGTCCTCGCCTGGCCATGCTGGAGGAGTCCTGGGAGCCTCCATGTCTATCTGACCTGTGTGAATGGCCTGGCTGCAGCACTGCCAAGTAGGGCAAAGTTCCCAGCTGGGGGACCATCCTTCAGGCAGAACAGCTCCTCGGAGAGTTCCCTCTGCCCTGGGGATATCAGGAGAACTGGAGTTGTTTTGTGGAGGTTCCCCTGGCTGCACGCAGGGGAGCGGGGCTGGGAGACCTTGACACTGTCTCCTGCTCCCCATCTGCCTCAGGCCTGGTGGTCATCTGACCTCTTGTCTGTCCCAGATGCCTCCAAGATGCCTAGTGAAGGCGTTAAGGGACATCCCTGGGCTGAGGGCCTCCTCTGAGCCAGTCCTTTGCTAAAGTGCCTGTGGGTGTCACATCCCTCGCAGAGGAGCCCTGATCACAACCTGGATTTGTCCTCAGATGCTAGGAAAACAGTGCTCTCTCTCTCTCTCTCTCTCTCTCTCTCGGGAGCTGGGTGGAGCATTGCAGGCTGCCTGGTTGCCAGCACCTCGTTCAGATGCCCACCTCTCAGGTCTTTCTCAATGACCTGCTGTCAGCTGGGGAGCCAGATACAATGGCTTTGGCAGCTGGTGAGGGGTGGCAGGGACAGAGAGAAGTTGTGGCTGGTGCCTTCTTGGTGCTGCTGAGCTGGGCATCCAGTCTAGGGATATGGAGTGGCCTAGGCTGTTGTTGCTGAGGTGGGACACTGAGGTGTTCTTGTTGCTAGTGCCAGGTGTCAGAAACTTTCTTGAAATGCCCCACTGGTTACCTGTTCCTGAGAGCTCATGTCTGGAGTAAGGGCCTTGTGAAATCATTTTGGGAAAGAAGCCCTCGAACCCAATTTAACAGAGTATCCCAAGAAGTCTCTGGCAGCCCACCTTCCCATGTGAGACTCCTGCAGTGCAAACTGAGTGTGGGTTCTCCTGGACTTTTGTGTCTTCTCAGAGCCCCCTGGGTGCCCAGATGGCAAGGGGGTTCCAGGGATTCCCAAAAGGCCTCTCGGAATAGGAAATGTCCCTCCAGGTCCCAGGAGAACACTGAGGGTGGCTTCCTCAAAGGATGGACTTCTGGAGAACCCATGTCGTATATGAGGATATGGAGGCACAAAAAGGTTGAGGGTTGTGCCCAACGTCACACAGTTGGAGGAACCAGGATGCGGACCAGCCAGACTCCAAAGTTGGTGATGCTCTGTGAAGGGCGAACTCAGAGCAGCAGCCACAGTCTGAGTGAGAGCGTGAGACAGACATGGGAGCAAGCCCGGGCTGTGCAGTGGGAAGGAACCTTCTGCACCCCTGCTGCCTATGGGGGACTACTGCCTTGGGCTGAAGCAAGGGCTCTGCCTGGGGGTTATGGGAAGATTCCCATGCCTCTCAGCCTATTTCCCAAGTGTCATATGGGAGGTTGGTGGCACCTGGGTGGAGGCTGCACATGCAGGGCTCTGTGCTGACTTCTGCAGGAGCCTGGGCCTGCTGGCTGGGTGTCTGAGGGCCTGTGGATGCATGTTTGTGTGACATTTTTGCCACATGCCCATCCATCATCCCAGGACCAGGTCTGCTGCTGTGCTGCCCAGGTACCTAGCACAGGGCATTGCACAAGTGACAGCCAGAGGGTACCACTGGAGATCGTGTCACTGATGCACTCACAGCCTGATGCCTTTCAGAGAGGAAGATGCTGAGGGGTGATAGGCCGCAAGTTGGGTCTCTAGGATCTCGGTACTCCAGGGGAACTGTGGCTACATGAGCCTTCCATTGTGTATCCTTCTCTGGGCCTTGGCTGTACTTCATGCTCCTGCTCTTTCGGGGTGCTGGGGCTGCCCCTTGCCACTAAGCCAGCCCAGAAATAGCTGTGACCTTCCATGGCTAGTCTGGCAGTGCCCAGAGCTGGGAGGCCTACGTGCACCCAGCCAAGTCCCCTCACCGTGCGGGGCTGGCTATTTTGGACATGGCCTCCCAAGGCCAGGTCAGGGCTCTTTCCCGCGGACCCGGCAGGCCCTCTGACGTGCATCCATAGGGCCTTGGCCAGGCGCCCTGGCTCCCTCCGTGATCTCGAGCCCCTGTCCTGCAGCCTGACCCAGAGGCCTGGGCCCTAGGCGAGACTGGGGTTGGGGAACATGGGGACTGGGGCAGGTGCTGGGTGATACCCTCCCTCCACCCCAAGTCCTCGCCTGGATGGAGAGCTCAGCTGTTTTATGGAGAAAATGCACAGAAAGTGTCCACACCGGACTGGTTCTGAATCCCATCTCAGCCCCTCAAAGCTGCCTGAGCCTTAGTTTCTTCATCCATAAAATGGGGTGATGGGTGCCTTCCAGGCTGCTCTGAAGATGGACAGGGGTTGTTCTTAGGGCACTGTACAAAGCCATCGCACAGAGGGCTCCTTGGGTTTCCCCATTCCATAGGGCTGGACATGGCTCAGGGTGGGTACATCATAGGGCACGTGGCTGTGAGCTGGGCAGTGGCCGATCCTGGACTTGGGCCATGGACAACTCACAGATCTGGACTCCAGCTGGCCAATTTCCTCTGTGACATGGGCAGGGGTACACCTGAGGCCTAACTCAGGCTGTAGTAAGTGAAAGTGGCCACCACATCATGAGGGCCCAAGGCCTTGCCACTATGGGGAAGCTTCTTGGAAAGCCCACTGACAGAGTCCTGCTGTGGGAAGACAGGTGGTGAGCATGGTTGGCTGGGCAGGGGTGGGAGCTCCTCTCCCTGCATGCTGGGGTGAGATCTGACGCTGTTCCCAGGGTTGGGGTCAAGCATCATGGAGGTGCTGCATGGCCTACCTGGTACTGGCTGCAAGCTGATGTCCCCCAAGGGCCTTGGCCCCTGTTTTCCAGAGGTCCTGAGGAGGAGCTGTGGCCACTCTTCCATGGACTGGGGCTGTGGGCTGGTGGCCTGGCTCCTTTGGGTGGGTTCATCAGCTGAATTTTTTTGTCCTTTCTGCAGAGTGGGCGTACTGTGAACCCACAGTGTATCGTGAGCCCTTTTGGGCACTGTAACATCCTTGATTGCACTACAAGGTAAATCTCTGTGTTCTCCTCTGGGGTTGGGAGTGTGGCCCCACACTGGGCTGATGTCTAGCCTGGGAAGGGCCAGAGACCCACTGTAGCACACAAGGTTTTCTCAGTGCATGGAAGCAGCTGGGGTGGAAGCCATGTTGGTCACTTGTGAGTGCCAGACTGTCTCCTTACCCACTAGGGGCCCTCAGGGCCTTGGATGGATTCTGGTGGGTGGACTTTGCTGGGTGGCCTCACCTGGCCATAAAAGGGACTGTTAGATATAGAACCCATTGGTTCTCTCAGACTCTGGGGATCATTGTGCTACTGTCTGGTCCTGTTTGTAGGGCACAAGATGGGTAAGGACAGCACTTGGAGAGATGGGGGAGACCAGGATCAGGGGTCTTCTCTTGGCCTCTGCGTTACTGGAAGGGGCTTTGGTGGGGCTGGGAGCTAGGGCCCTCTTAGGGGCCATTAACTTTAAGTGGGTCCATAAAACTCAGTATCCTCTGAGACTCCATGCCCTCTTCTGGGAACTGGCCTTTTGGGACCTTGGAGAATGGGTGGCACAGTGCCAGGAGTCGGTGCCAGCATGATGAGGCTGAGGGGGAAAGCACCAGAACCCTTGGACATTTAGGTTAATACCAAGGGCAGGATCAGCTTTCAAAGCCTGCTTTCTCCATGTGGGGATCCTGGAGCTGCAGAATTCCTGAGTTGACACCTTATACTCTAGAATTCCCTGCTCATAACTGGAAGCCACTTCCAGTATCCCATAACTGAATCCCAGGCTCTATATACAGGAGGCTGAGCTGCAGGCAGCAGGCAGCAGAGCCTAAGGAACTCAGCTTCTGACTCTGCAGGGCCAGTATGGACACATATGAATACAGATGGATACAGCCTGGGAACCTACCTGTATCCAAGGCGTCAGAGTGTGTGTGTGTGTGTGTGTGCGCGCGCGTGCGTGTGTGTGCATGTGCTTGCAGTATGGGAATTTGAATTGAGGGCCTTACACTTGGCTTTACCACTGAGCTACATTGCCAGCACTTTTAGAAAAAAGTTTTTTTGAGACAAGTCTTGCTAAGTTGACTAGGCTGGCCTCAAACATGTAGTCCTGCCTCAGCCTCTTGAGTGCCTGGGATCACAAACATGTACCACCACACCCAGCACGGGTGCTGTTTTGAAAGTACCAGTAGGTACAGGGTGTCCATGCAGGACCAGGCTGGCTGCCTGGGGAGGAGTGGTGACAGGTTCAGGCTTGCAGTGGGAGTATGCCCACCACTCCAGCCTTCCAGGTGCCAGGCAGGACCTTGGACCTCAGAAAGGTGGCTGCTCCATCTCAGCATAGAGGAGGCAGACAAGAGGCAAGAGGGGTGAGGTACCTGAGGGCATGCAGCACTTAGAGCCCCTGGAGCCTCTGGTGGTTGCTGTGGGCCAGGCTGTTGCAGGGACTGATTTGGTCACCCCTTTGTGCGCACAGAGTTCCCTACAGGGCCATTCCACGCTGGGCTCTCAGTCATACTGGGAGTTGGGCAGTGAGCACTGGATGGGGTCTGGGGATGACCTGTCCCCCTGCTGTCCAGTTCATATGTGTGCCATGATCCTTGGAGGTCTGACACCTCCAGTAGAGAGAGGCAAATGTGACTCAAGTGACCTTGCTGTGGGGGCCCAGCCTGGTGTGTGGTCCAGGTGGACCTTGCCTCTGGGACTGTTCCAGAGAGGGATAGGTGCTGTTAGAAGGTGGCAGGGGCAGGGGAGATTCAGATAGGGCTGGGTTGGAAGAGGTCACAGCAGGGAGGGAAAATGTTGGAGCTAAGACCTGGTGGCAGATGTGAGTCACAAGGCCTGATGGGCCACATGGGGTGCCTTGGGTACAGAAGTGGTAGTCAACCCAGGTGCTAAGGGGGGCTTTGGGCACTGGGCAAGGTGCAGGAAGTCTGGTCCATGGGCTCTTGGGAAAAGCCTCTGTCTGGGGTGGGGTACCTGGCAGGGGGCTGACAGCCTGTAGGGAGATGGACTTGTGAATGGGGTTGCCAGGGCAGGGGTGAAAGGGTTGGGGGGCCCCTCCTAAGGCTAGGAGTAGCCCTGGAGCTCTCTTTAGGGGACAGAGATAATCATGAACTTCTTGGTGGCCTCTTTGTCCCCAGGAGGCACAGCTCTGGAGACTGTTTAGCCTGAGATACTCCTATAGAACCTCTCATATCCCAGTGGCTGGGCAGCATCCTGATGAGGGAGGGGCAGGTAACTGGGCTGGACTCCCAGAGCCAGGACCACCCCGCCCCCTCTGGTGGATTTCACTTCCTGGAAGGAACTGGGTTGGTGCCTGTTGGGGCTGAGTGAGCACGTCTAGGGACCTGTGCAAGGCCAGGGCAGGATGGGGGAGCAGCGTTTGCAGACTTTCTCCCTCTGCCTTCCAGTGGAGAAAGTGTGGATCCTGGCATGAACTGAATGCCTGGAGACCACAGCCAGCTCTGGGACAGACTGAGGCTTCTGCCTGTCAGGGTGACAGGGTCATAGTGGTGGGACTGGCTCTGTCTGGTGGGTTTAGGCTGCCTGGCTCCAGCTGGAGTCCAGGCTCCATCCCACCATCACAGGGTCAAGGGGACTGTCCTCCCCCTGCCTGTGTCCTGCCCCACAAGGGAGGGGTTTTGTCTCTAGGCCAGGGCATCTGCAAAGTCTAAGATCTTGCGTACCAACCTGCTTGGGTAACTGTGAGCCCCCTGCCCCTCATCTTGCCTAAGTCCCACCAAGCCTTTGACAGGTAGGTGGGATAAAGCCATGGAGGGCAAGGGCTAGCATGCAGAGGACAAGAACCCCTGTGAGTGTTGCCAGCCTAGTTGGCCCTGAGGCAGATCCCAGAGATATGGCACCACAAGAGACTCAGGACTACCAGGTTGATAGGGCAAGGGTGCTGTCCTCGTGGCCAGAGTGAAAGCTTAGCACGTGGTGAGGTGTTCTGAGCTCCCTTCCCACATTGTGGGGCCCAGTCTTAGGATGGGCTGGTTCCTGTGTTCCTGCTGAAGGCACTGACTCCCAGGCCCTTCACTGGTTGTGCCATAAAAAATTGGGGCCACCACCAGGGGCAGTGCAAGGACTGGAGTCTAGCAGGCAGGGTCCAGCCTGATTTCTGCCACTGGAAAAGTTCCTGACCATTCTGCCTATATCCTGTTTTGTTAAACAAGATCACATACAGTGACTGGGTGGTTTATCCATTATCACTGGTCTTTTTCCTAAAGGAGGTGCCATGAACTATCACTTTAGGATAGTGGCCAGGTCAGGGCTGTCCTAGATCACCTGGTTCACCAAGGTGCCCTTGGGGTTCTGTAGACTGAACTGGCCTGGAGTTGAGGTTGGCATGGCCATTAACTGAGAATTTGAGCAGGCCCTCTGCAGCAGGGGAGTGGCCCCCTCGCTTCCCCTGATCTTGACCATGATCCGACCCCTGCAGTAAGCAGGACTGAGAGGCTGGTGAGCCCTGCTGTACAGAACAATTCAGCAGAACTTCAGAGCCACAGACTCCACCCCCAGCTAGTGAGTAGAGAAGCCCTACAATCTGCTGGCCCTATAGTCTTTGGGCTCTGCTAAGAAGCGAGTATTCCATTATTAACGTTTATTGTTATTTTTAATCAGCTTAGTTGGTCATCTGTTGTTACCTTGGGTGTAGTAGCTCCTTGAAGTTTGGAACTACCCTGGATTTTTAGGTTGGTCTTAATTGTATGCAATCAGAAGTCCCTGAGAGGCTTCTGGCTGTGGTGGCTGGGTATCTGTCCCATGGCTCCTGCCATCTGCTCTGGCTACTGCATGGGTTCACTGTATGTTTGAAACCTGCCAGGGTCTGCACTCTGGGTGGAAGACATCCACATGATTCATTGGGCATGGGAAGAAAAGGAGCCAGGTTTGGAACAGACTGCCAGGACTCAGGCCTGTCTGGCCTTGTGTAAATTGGGGCTCCTGGGTCTTTGGTCTTGGGTAGAAATGTGGGTGTGTGGAAGGGTGGGGTAATGACACATAGGTCAGTGTGAAAGGGGTCTGGGAGCCAGCCTTGTTCTATTTCTTCCCTGGCATCTGTCAGCATTTCCCAGCATCCAGCACCCAAAGGTGCTCCACACACACACTCATCAAATGAGATGAATGAGGCAATGAATGCTGGCTCTTTCCCCTCATTGGGAGTCTGAGGTCTGGGGTGGGAGTAGGGGAGACCACAGAGAGATGTAGGGGACAGAAGATGCCTGGCCATGCTGAGCCTGGGAGAGGACAAAGAGCAGATTGTGTTGGAGTGGGATGTCCTGGGTAGCTGGGGGGCGGGTGTCAGGCTTACCTGTGCAGTTGAAGGCCATGTTGCCCAGGGTGGGCCTAGTAGCATTTGTCCTCATGACCTTGAGCCATGGTGCCTGGGAGTGGCACCCAGCTGCCTGCCCCAGTGCCCTTTGCTGGCCTAATGACAGCTTGGGTGGAGCCCAGAGCCTCAGCCATAATCTAGTGTCCACCTAGCCACTGGCACCCAGAAGAAATGATAGCCCACTGGCCTGTGGTGGAGTGGTGGCCTGCTCAGGCAGTGCTCGTGGCTTGCCAGATGGGCAGCTTTGCTGTCTTCCTTTCACATACTTCTCCATTCTTTTGCCTAGTTTTGTCAAAGAAACCGGAGAGGCAAAGTCATCGGAAGTACTGACTATGGTTAGGAGAGTAGGGCTCTGACTTCCATCATTCTTCACCTACTATTCAGTTACTGCTTTCTGCTGTCATGAGATATTGTAGATCAATTCTTGGATAGCATTACATAATCAGTACTGCCTGCTTGTACAGTACAGTAATTTTTGCAGGGTGTCAAGTTTCCATAGTACTCCATGCTCCCAGTACAGCTTTTCTAGGGCACCATTACGGTGTCAAGTTTCCATAGTACTCCATGCTCCCAGTACAGCTTTTCTAGGGCACCATTTGGGACAGGGTGAGTTCTTTTATAATGAAAATATTTTTTTCCCTAGCAAAACTATTTATTATGTTTTATTATTTGTAATAATTTTGTTTTTCTCTATTTTTGGTATTACTATTTGTGGTTGAGTTCTCTTCTCTCCATATCCATTCGAGTCTTTTAAGAAATTATATCTTTTTGTGGTATGAAGTAGACAGGTGAGGTTGGTCTTGGGGAGGCCTTGGTTTGGCAAGTTGTGGGGTACCGTGCCCCACAGAGCACTGTTGGATGTGTGTGGGGAGGGCTGTCTGTGTGGCATCAGCTGAGCCCTGGGGAGCACGCTTGCAGCCAGCTCATGTTTCTCAAGGTCCTCAGTGGGGAGAACAGGTGCCATGCGGCGGAAACCTAGGCTCGCTCCTAACACCTCTGCTTCCAGGGACAGCCCAGGCCTCGTGACCAGCTTAGAGATGGCTCCTCCTTAGAAGGTGGCTTCCCTCCCTGGCAACATCTCCATGTATAGAGGAGACCTTGAGTCCAGGCAGGTTTAGTGCTAGTTCCAGGCTGTACCCGGATGACGTGACCCTAGGGATCAGAACTACGCCCTCCTGCCTTCTGGCCAGCTCCTCCAGCTTCCTACTGCCTGGTCTTCTGTTTAGCGGCGTTCTTGCTGCTTCTCACCCCAGCCATGGGTTCTGGGGAGCACTAGAGAAAAGGACAGATAACTTGGGGAGTTACGGAAGGTAGAAAGCACAACAGCTGCCAATGAGCAGTGAGCTCCCATTGTTGGAGGTGAGTGATCTAGCTGGGGATTGTGTGGCGTGGGTGATCTTTGAGGCTCCTCCAGACCTCAAGGGCTGAGATTCCATGATGGGTTCTAGATGTTTCTCAGATTTGGACCTCTGCCCAGAGCATTGGGTCATTTGTTCTTTCCACAACAAGT
The DNA here is from genome assembly GCF_012274545.1 of Fukomys damarensis. Classification (NCBI taxonomy): domain Eukaryota; kingdom Metazoa; phylum Chordata; class Mammalia; order Rodentia; family Bathyergidae; genus Fukomys; species Fukomys damarensis. The sequence continues at coordinate 82,731,482 of NW_022900917.1, forward strand.
GGGGAAAGTCTTGGTGCCTTGTGTGTTACGTGGGGTGGAGCCAAAGACTTCATCCTCCCCAAGTTAGGATACCTTCCCTGGGGCTGGGACTTCCTGCTCTGAAGGGCATGTGGCCCAGGGGAGAGGGGACAGCACAGGCAAGCAGGAGGGCAAGGCACTATCTCCTTTGGAGCTTTGGGGCAGGGGCATGAGGGCTGGAGTGATGTCCTAGGGGAGCAGTGTGGGCTTGGCACTCTGGCCTCCCCCTTCCCCTAGCAGGGCAGCCTCACTGGCTCTGGCAGGGCTCCAGGAACGACTCCTGCTGTGGTATAAATAGATTTCTCTGAAAGGCTGGGGGCTGCGCCAGCTGCAGCAGGTGCCCCCAAGCCTGGCCAGAGGCCCCAGGCAAGGGACTAGGCCCAAGGTGGGGGCAGGCATGCGGGCTATGTGTACAGCCCAGGCACCATGGTGGGATCTGGGTCCTGGTCCCAGGTCCCAGAACTTTCCAGGTCCTGGAACTTGCCAGTATCTCTATAAGAGACCCATTTATGGATGAGAAAGTTGAGTCTGGGTGGCAAAGGGGCTGGGGTCCAGATGAGCACGGTTCTAGAGGCTCAGCAAATCCAGCTCCAGGTATGGCTTTTCTGTTCTTGGCCCAGTGACTTGGATACACTGTTAGCTTCTCTGAGCTAATGTGATTTCATTTCTCCCCCACTGCCCCCATGCCTCAATGGTACCAGTAATTGAACCCAGAGCCTTTTCACTGAGCTATATGTCTAACCCTTTTTAATTAAAATTTATTTTAAGACAGGGACACCACTCATTCACTAAGTTGCCCAGGCTGGGCTTGAACTTGCGATCCTCCTACCTCAGCCTCCCAGAGTACTGGAACTACAGGCATGCACCACCAGGTCCAGTTCTGGGTTTTATCAGTATAGTATGGTTGCCGCTGGTGTCTGGTGGCACAGCGTCCCACCAAGGTGGTCCAGGTGGAGAGGGGCAGGGCAGCAAGTGCCAGAGCTGATCCATCCACTCCTCGGGCCTCAGGGAAGAGGTAAGAGCCAAGGCCTGCCTTGGTGCTCAAACTCTGCCAGGGCAGGGCCTCATCAGGGGGCTCACCAGTGTGGGGGTTCCAGGGCCACCTGGCTTGGAGGGGCAAACCCGTGAGACCTTCCCCTCTGGGTACAGCCACCCTTCCTTGTGTCCCGTGCCTGCCCACTGGGGATGGCAGGAGGAAGGGAAGAATGCACGGCTGTGCCAGGTTGGGCTAGGGGGTGCTCTCTAGGAGAGCGTCTGGGGGGGTGTGTACTCTGCTGGGCCCCTGGCCAGCCTTCCGGGTCCACCCCCTCCCTGTGCTGACCGCTGATTGCAGGGGCCAGGCTGTCTGTCTGGGAGCTGGGCTCACAGCTAAGTTCCCAGCAAGGCAAGGCCTCAGGGGACCCAGCGTACGGGGGACTCTTAAGAGTCCTGGGCACCCCACTCTGAGGGCCTCCGAGGCCAGGGCAGGTATGGAGGTGACAGTTACACCAGGTCCCACTGGAAACCACAGTCTGGGGAGCACGTGAGTTTTTGGACTTGTGCTCCGGGAGGCCAAGCCAGGGCACTGTTGGTGGGGGATGTTAGGAACCTAGGGGGAGATCAGGAACCCAGGGAAGAGTCTTTTGGGGCTATGCTAGAGGTCTTCATGAGTGGGGCATTGTGCCCGGAGAGGGGTGTGGCAGCAACTCCTGGGGAAAATTCTGCCAGGCCCTGCAACCTGGATTCAGTGCCTCAGTTTCCGCAGCTGTCTGCTGGGAGGATGAACGCAACCACCCTTGGGGGTGTCCTGAAGATCAGGTGAGGGGAGAGCAGTGTGTGCTCCTTGCTGTGGGCTGACGAGCTGGGCAGGGACTGCAGGGCTGGGCGATCCCCATGCTCACTGGGCCGCGTGGACTCTTGCCGCCCTCCTCTCTGGGGCGACAACCCTTCCTTCCGCTTGGCCGGGCAGCCGGCCCGGTGGTCAATGCGCTCGCGGAGGCCCAGCGGCCGTTCCCCTTCCTGCCGCCGGCCGTGCTTCCTCTTCCTTACCAGCTCGCTGCCGCCCTTTGTTTCCCGCGGGCCGGGGCGCGGCTATCTTTAGGCGGCAGGTGCGGAGCCCGCT
>NW_022900917.1:82733819-82766645 GCF_012274545.1 Fukomys damarensis
CCCCCGCCCCGCCCCGGGGTGGTGGCACCCTGGTGATCGGGTGGGAAGCCTCGCTATTGCCTGGGAGCCAGCGAGTGCCTCACCACACCCGTGAACCCCAGGTCCTCTGGGCCTCCCAGCTCCGGATCCCGACCTTGCCTCTCCTAGGAAGCCACAGAGCCCAAGCCTCCACCTCCTCCAGGATCAGAGGGTCCCATGTTTGGAAGGACGACTTCCTTTCTGGCAAACTCCTTAACTAGCTGTACCTCCCTGAACCTCACTCTCCTTGTCTTCCCGCTGGGATTCACTGTTCTTGCTGCCTAGACTTGAGGTTGAGAAAACCCACTTAGGGCACGCCTGGTCTGGCGAAGGACCAGAGAATGTCCTTCTGTGTCTCCCTGGCCTGTTTCCTCATCTGGCAAACGGACCAAGATGGGCCTCCCTTAAAGGGTATTGAAAAGGAGCGTTTCTGCAAAAAGCACAGGGCTGGGGCACTGTCCAGAGGAGGCTGGGCCAGGATCGCAGGAAGGGGCGGGCCAGAGGGAAGGAGGAGCTTGAGCCCAGTCCTTGGCCTGGGAGGTGGGCATGGTGGCTGGGCTAGCAGAGGGAAGCAAGCAGCCTAGGCTTGGGCCACAGGGAACGCTCACTGCCCGGGGGTGGGGCTGGGGCAGCCCAGAGTTACTGGGATTGAGGATGGCAGGTGGGGACCAGGTCTTGGGTCAGCCCTGCCTGGGGTGGGTGCAGATGGCAGCAGCCTGGCTTCTCCCTCTGGAGCTGGAGTCCCTTTAGTCCTTCATCTTTGGGCTTCTTGGTGACCTCACCTAGGAGGTGGGTGTCAGAGAGAGGGCTCTTCCCTAGTGGTCAGCCATAGGTAGGGTTGGGCCACGTGGGAGTGCCTGGGGTCGGAGGCTGGCACATCCTGCTTTGCTGTCCTGGGGTGGGGCCCCAGACTGCAGAGGCAAGTGTGTGTGGGAGGGTGGCAAAACACCAGCCCTGCTGGTCCAACCTGGATCTGGTGTAGCCCAGGCTCTGATCTTTGGTACTGACCCAGCCCAGTCTACCCCAGGGCCTTGCAGGCCTCTGGCAACTTTGGGCCATACGAGAGCAGTATGGGGTGACTCAGGCCCACTCTGCCTGGGAGACACTGTCCTCTGGTACTGGGTGGCAGAGCAGGCCATGTGCTGTATATAACCTGGAGTTACCAGGTCCCCAGCCCCTGTGGGTGAAGGGGTCAGCCTCTCAGCAGAGGCTCAGGAGTCCTGTGGTGGCCTTGGGCCTTTTCCCATCTTTGCTTTTGTAAACATGAATGTGGCTCCTGTGTTTGTGAGTGCGAGTGAGTTAGCTCATGCTAGTCCCAGGAGGTCCCAGGTGTTTGTGCACTATTAGCACCGGGGGCTTTCCTCACCTCGTCAGGGCCATCGCACTAAGTGGGCACAGGTTGGGGGACCTGAGTGGCTAAACCAGAGACAAGACTCCTTTTTACTTTTTCCCTTATTGGATGGTCCCCCTTTGGGGGTGGAGGCTAGGATGTGGATGCAACCCCTACCCTGAGCCCGGGAGCACTGAGCCTGCCTTGGTATGGAGGGCGGGCTGAAGAGCCTGTACTTCCCTGTATAGCTGGAGCTAGGACACTGAAGCCTGTGCCTATGGCCCAAGACCAGCAGTGGTGCCTCAGAATCCATGGTCCCACCATGACCCTTCCTCACCCTGACTGTGGCTCTGGAGGCCCATCTGTTTTGTGGGCAGCTAGAGAAAGGGCTGCTGGGGCAGGGACAGAAATAAGTGGAGATAGGCAGGGAAAGGATGGAGGACTCTGCCAGGCGAGGTCCTGTGAGGGGTCTTTGGGTAGAGTAGGCAGGGGTGTGGACACACAGGAGCTATGGGAAATGGGGCTTGGGCTGAATACATGGCTAGAGGGGTCTGTTAACTATTGAGTAACAGTGAAGAGACCCTGGAAGCATCCCTTGTGTTCCTTCGTTGTGCAGATGGGGAAACGGAGGACCAGAGAGGCCAGTGATGTGCCCAAGGTCCCCTCTGTGGGTAGGGGGAGACCTGGGGCTCCTGGGGACCTTTGGAGCCGTTTAATCCAGAGAAGGAGAGAAGCAAAGGTGGAGGTGCTCTGCTGACTTTATGACCCCAAGCAGCCAGTGAGCATCCTTCCTCAGGGCACTGTCATGTTTAGACTTTACTCCAGGCCAGCTGTGCTGTCACCACCCTGGCATGTGCCTGGCAGCTGGTCCTCTTTGAGTTCCTAAAGGGCAAGGCAGCTTGTTTTCCTCCCTGCTTGGTCAGTCTGTGAGTAATCAGGAGCAGGGACCGAGGCCAGGATGGGGAAGATGCAATAGCTACCAGCTGAGTGTCTTCATACTGTGTCCTGAGCAATTCTCCCTAAGGGTGGGCTGTCCAGAGTGATCTGGGCCATTCCTCAGTGGCGAAAAAGCCCAAGGAAAAGCAACCATCCTGAGTGTATATGTGTAGAGACAGGCTTGGGGGCAAGTAGACATGGAGTCTGCTTGTTGGGGTTCACCATGATGGAGGGGGCGTGTATATGGCATCCTTCTCTTCCTGTGTTCCTCCTTACCCCATCCTAGTGATTGTGCTTGGCTGTCCTTTCTTCTTAAGGTCCTGAGTTGGCCCCGTCCATCTTTGGGTTTTCACATAGGGAAACTGAGGCAGAAGGCGGGCCATTCATTTCTTTCTCCTCCCCCAGATGTTGCCTGTGGAGAACCAGCCTGCAATTGATGGAGTGGCCCTTGTGGGCCACCTCTGAGCACTGCCGCGCCCAGCATCGCCCCTGAGCCTGCCTCCGAGAAATACTTGTGCCTCCGGGCCCTCACCACCGCCCTTGCCTGCTGATGGCCTCTGCTGCCAGGGTGGTCAGCCCTGCTGACTGAGCCCCCCTCACCCCTCTAGGACCTGCCATACCCCAATGGGGTAATGTGACCAAGGGCCTGTGTATTGGAGACTTCCTGCCTGCCACTACTGTGACCTCCGCCCCAGGGCTGCCAGAATTGGTTCCATTCAAGTTCAGTCTTCCTCTGGACCTTGGGGGTTTGGAGCCTACCTTGGAGCAAAGGGGTTTGTTGCTCAATGCCGAGAGGGTGTCCCCAGCAAAGGACCCACCCTGGACACTGTGTGGTGGCCACATTCACTTTGGCATTTTTAAATGTTCTTTGGTGATTTTTTAGGTGTTTGTTGTCCCCTTTATCCTCAGCCAGCTCTGAGAAACAGGAGTTTGGAATTGCCCATTTTACTTTGGGGGACTGTTTTGCTCCTCTTTTGAGGGGAGGAGTTGGGTTTTCTTTTTTAATTATCCAAACATTGGGCAGCTTCCTTTCCCTTTCCCAAGTATTTGTACAATATTGGTTCAGGGTGTGGGTGTGGGTTTTTTAAAAATCCTTTCTCTCAGACACGTACAAGGATCTTGCTCTACTTGGTTTTCTGAGGCTGGTGGGGGCTTCTCTGGCTGCAATCTGGCCCTCTCTGCAGCCCACTGCTGACCTGCCCTCTGCCTTCCTGAGGCATGGCGCGAATGAACCGCCCTGCCCCGGTGGAGGTGAGCTACCGCAACATGCGCTTTCTTATCACACACAACCCCACTGATGCCACTCTTAGCGCCTTCATGGAGGTGAGTGGGGCTGGGTGGGTGTCGGGCGAGGTACCTGGGAACCCTGGCGAGCAATTATAGGCCTGAGCTGGCGAGGGAATTTATAGCTGTCTTTTTCTGGTCCTCTATGGAGCTGAGCTCAGGCACCTGTGACGGGGTCCTGGATAGGGCACACGGAGATGTTTGGGGGGCTTGGGAGTGGGGAGTCTCAGGGTGCAGTAGGTTCCCTGGGGCCAGTGTATGAGCAGTGGAACTTGAGGTTGTGTGAATCCAGGCTGGTGGGGAGGTGAGGACTCTGTGTGATAGGATGATGCCTAGGCTAGAACTGAAGTTGGCCACAGGAAGGAGTGACCACTGACCCCTGAAAAGGCTGGAGGAAAAGATGCCTGCTTTCTGAGACCCCCACACTTGTGACCAAGTGTATTTGCAGAGTCTGTGCTGGAACCAGACTGGAGCTGTCAGCTCCTACTAGAGTTGTCAGTGTGTTTGTAGGCCCAGAGTGTTTGCAGAGCCAGTAGCTGTGTATTTGCCAATTACAGAGCCCATTACTACATGAGGCATTTTGCAGACCCATCTCTCAGCCCTTCCATCCCGGACACGAGATGAGTTATCACAGGCTTGTGTCATAGTCAAATGGGGATGTGGATGTGAGGGCATGGGGGACCCATATAGAGGAAGCCCAGACCCTGACACTGAGCCTAGTGCCCTGGGGAGGGCAGCTGTCCCCGCTCATACCTTGACCCTTGAGATAGCAGCAGGGCCTGGGGAAGGACTGGTAAGTGAAGCCCTATGGGGTTGGGGCTCAGGGTGAACCAGGATAAGGGCTCAGTGTGTGACCAGGATGAGGGCTCAGTGCAGGACCTGGTTTATGGCCTGGAGTAGGATGAGGAACAGAGCCCAGAGTGTGACCAGGGCTCAGTGTGTGAGCAGTATCAGGGAAGGCTCAGCCTGTGACTAGGATCAGGGCTCAGTCCTGAGTAGAATGGCAGCTTCCTCCCCTGAAGGTACAGAAGGATTTGTGGTATCCCTGTGACCTCAGAGGTAAGCACCCCCTCCTACTCCCTGTATTCTCAGAATAGTTGGATCCTGGCTTCTCTGTCTGGTGTCCCCATTGCATGACCAGCAGGGCCCCGTGATCCCTTACCACTCTCAGAATATCTGCTGGGAGCAGGTAGGGTGGTGCTGGCCCTGCCTATGTCCTGGGTATAAATACCCCTAGTCTGGCTGTGAGCTTGATGACCTTTTGGCTGGGCAACACGGAGTTTCCCCCACTGATATGTGGGGCCTGCCCCTCAGAGATCCATTCATGCACCCCAGGCAGGAAGGGGCCCTGCTCACTGGGAGACCAGAGCCTTTGTCTAGTAACCAAAGTAAGAGTTGGGACCTGAGTACTGCAGAGGCTAGAGGTGACGTGCAGTGGGCAGTCGCAGCTGAGTGTGGACTATGGTGAATGAATGTAGATGGGGACGTCTGCCTCTCTTTAGGTAACTGAGGAATAGGCACCTGAGACATCAGGCTGGACCATCTGCTGGTCACCAGGCCTGAGTCCACACTGTTTGCTGTGGGGGATACAGTCTGTCCTGGAGAGTGGTCTGAGGGGGATGCAATCTCACCTTGGATCTGAGGGCACTCAGCCATGTCCTGGCCAGGGATATGGTCCTGAGTCCCCAGCCCAGCCTGTTCCCTCTTCACACCCTGCCAGGACCTGAAGAAGTATGGGGCCACCACAGTGGTGCGCGTGTGCGAGGTGACCTACGACAAGGCCCCACTGGAGAAGGACGGCATCACTGTTGTGGTAAGGGGGCACAGGGGACATGGTGGCTGCCCCAGGGCAGGGCTTGGAAGATGGGTGGATATTTCTTGCCAAGAGGCTGGCACATGGACCTCTCTGGTGTCATTGGGGGCCTGGGCCACAGGTGTGTGGGCACCTGGGGGAGGCCAGAGTTTGGGACCTGTGACCAAGAGAAAGTCACCCCTCCTGAATCCCTTTTCTCAGTCTTGGACCATGAAGCAGAGGTTGGGTTGGTTGAAGCCGTAGCTCCTGTGCTTGGATCCTCCTATGTGTTGGTGCAGGGGTTGTCTGTGTCACACAAGGTGTCTCCAGATCTCAGCCATACAGCAGCCTGCAGCCCCTTATATGGTTTCATCTCTGGGAAAGCAAGGTGTGGGGTCCATCATGACCTGAGGCCGCAATGCCAGTGACATGAGGATCCCCTGAGGAGTGGTGCTCACATAAAGATGTGGCCTCACCTACCAAGTGTGCTTGCCGTGGGGATGACCTGAGCCCCACCGCCTGCCCACTGGCGGAGCATGGCCTTCCCAGGGCCTTCTCAGCCTCTTCCCACCTCTTGTCTGGGGCTGTCTCTGGGCAGCAGGGGTCTGGAGAGGTCTTCTGTGGGGCTGTTTCCTGACTCCCAAGGCCCTGGGGACCCTGTTTAGGTGGAGGATGGGGCAGCTCTATGGCCATATGCTGTGGGTTAGGCCACAATATTTGGAGCCCCAGAGCCAGCCCTGTGGGGCCCCCTAGCCCCTGGCACATGGGCTCCGTGCCCCAGGCAGCCTGGTATGGGGTTCTTTGTATCCTCTTTGTCCACAGCTGTTACTATGTGTGGCAGCCATTGCCTGGCAGTTGGAGTAAGGGAGAAGAGTCTGCTTTGTCACATAGCCTAGGCTAAATCCCACCATTGTCCCTTTCCATCTGTGGGACCCTATAGGCCACTCAGCTTCTGGGTTCTCACCTGAAAGTGTAGGCGCTTGGAAGGATTCGAGGCAAAGGCACACAGCACATCTTGGCACAGGGCACTTCAGCAGCCTCTCTTCCCCTTCTCCAGTAGCAGGAGGGATTGGGGTTAGATTTAAGGCAACCCCCATGGGCCCATGTGGGTCGACCCCAGTAGCAAGCAGTGCCTATCCTGGAGTAGTCCCTTGGGCCTATGTACCTGCCTCACCAATATGTGAATGTCTTGTCCCCCTGCTGTGCACCCTGGGCTTGCCCACCTCCAATGGGGACTGGCGTCATCTTCCCGGGGTGCTGGGGGTACAGTGGGGAGCAAAGAAAAAATTCCAAAATGAAAGTAATCCCTGGGTCCAGCTGGTGTGCAGAGTCCAGCTCCCAGAAACATGGCCTCACCTGCAGCCCTCTCTTCACTCGTTGTGGTACCTGGGCTGTGTGGCAGCCTGGGGGCTGAGGGTACAGCAGATATGAGGTGGCAGGCTTGTGTGTTACTGCAGGGAATGGGTTATCTCAAGCCAGCCACTGGCATTCAGGTGGGAGGGACTGCTCCTTGGGCTGAGGGAGGAGGGCAGAGGACCCTTGGGGCTCCCCAGGAGCTTGTACTCAGAGAAGATGGGGTGATTGAGGGAGGCACCCTGGTGAGCAAAGCTGAAGTAGGTGGGACCAGGGAGCTGGGCGTTCACAGCGAGGTGCCCATGGCCCAGCCAGCTTTCTTGCCAGCTCCTGGCATTCTCTGCTCTTCCCAGTGCTGCTGTCCTCATCCTGGGTCCCAGGGTAGCCACTCCAGGCCCTACAAGTCAGGGTCCTCACGGGTGTTTCACCTATAGGACTGGCCATTTGATGATGGGGCACCCCCACCCAGCAAAGTGGTGGAAGACTGGCTGAGCCTGCTGAAGGCCAAGTTCTGTGATGATCCTGGCAGCTGCGTGGCTGTGCACTGTGTGGCAGGTCTGGGACGGTGAGTGGAGCGGAGTGGAGGTGGGGGTGGGAGTGGGGGTGGAGTAGGGCTCTAGTCTTTGGGTGCTGCTGGTGTTGGGAGCTCTCTTAGAGCTTGGGGTCCTGACTGTCTCACTTTCTAACTTGGGCCACATCCACATGATCATCCTTGAGGCCTGATGCCCCAAGTCCTCTGATGGCCTGGTGGGGCTGACCTGACTCCCTGCTGCACTGGTTGCTGCCCTGTGCTCCTCCCCTGGCACAAGGGTGCCCCTGTGAGCTCGGCCTGCTCAGAGCAGGATCAGCAGCCTGGATCTGGTTGAAAGGATCTGGCAGTGGAGCCCCCCATTTTGGAGGCAGCAGCAGCTGATTGGGGTTCACAGCCAGCCTGTACTAAGCTCTTACCCCAGGACAGATTGAAGCTAAGCCCTTTGTTTGTGTGCTTTAGATTATCCATCCCTGACACATTTTAGTACGAGGCACAAAGAGACAGTCCAAACCCTCTGAGGTTGCACAGGAGGGACAGGAGAGTCAGGATCTGGACCCAGGAAACTGGTCTGGACTCCAAGTCTGTGGCCTTCACAGGAGAGCTTAGGGAACTGGGATGGGTCTGGCCCCTGTGAACACTTATATCCTGCATCTTCAGTAGGTAGCCTGTCAGGGGAGGGCCAGGGTACAGAGGCTTAGATTATCCAGCCCTACTCTCTGTTTGCAGGGCTCCAGTCCTGGTGGCGCTGGCCCTCATTGAGAGTGGTATGAAGTATGAAGATGCCATCCAGTTCATCCGGCAGTGAGTGACCTGCTGAGTGGGAAAGTGCTTGGGGGTCTGGGCTGACACCCTGGCCTCTTCATACACTCCTCTGTGGTGGTGCAGTGACCTCCAACAACCCACCCCACCCCTACCACAGGTCTCTCTGCTTGTGTGGTTCCTTCAGCCTGCGGCTACCTGAGCCAGCAGGGCTGGATGAGCCTTGAGCCATCCCTGGACAGTTGGGAGCTGGAAGCCAGCAGCAACAGGAGTGTAGGATGGCTGTGCTCTACCTCTGCAGCTGGGGCCTGCTGGCCAGGGCATCCTTCCTGCCCTGGCAGATAGCATCTGCTTAAGACAGCTGGGCTGGAAGCCAGCAGCAACAGGAGTGTAGGATGGCTGTGCTCTACCTCTGCAGCTGGGGCCTGTTGGCCAGGGCATCCCTCCTGCCCTGGCAGATAGCATCTGCTTAATGCCACTGGTGTCTTTCGTTATTTTTCTCATTTTTGAGACAAAATACCTGACACCTAGTGTTAAAGGAGGAAAGGTTTATTTCAGCTCAGATTGTAGAGGTTTTAGTCATAGCCTGCTGGCCTAAGGTAAGGTGGCATGGCAGTGGGACATCACAGAGGAGAAATAGTTCATGGTGTGGAGAAATAGTTCATGGTGTGGTAGGCAAAAGGCAGCAGCCAGCAGCAGCAGCCTGCCTTCTGTCTTTTAGCCCATTCAGACAGTAGTAAGCCTTTTGGGTGGTGCCACCCATACCTAGGGTGAGGCATCTATCTTCAGTAAATCCAGCCAGCCACACCCAGAACTATGCTAATTCCAGTCAGTGGACTAATTTAGTACCACATACTTTAGATCCAGCCAGTTCTGAACAGCTCTACCTATGAGTGCACAAGGCTTTGGGGGGACATCTAGATATAAGCCATAACACCTGGTAATTCTGCCATGTGCAGAGGACCCTGGATACAATCCAGCCTCTCAGTGGGAAGCAGGAGCCTCAGAACCTCCCAGTTATGCCCAGGGACGCCAGCACCAGGCTCTGGTTACCCTTTAGCCTCTTGTCACTGGCTTGGCCCCTCCTTATCCTCTTTGGAGGTTTCTACCTTCTAGTCACTTTGTGGCCTGCCTGGGGAGGGCTCCCATTTACCTACTCAGTCAGGCAGGGAAAGCAGTGGCTGACCCTGCCCCTCCCACCCCCCATGTCTGTGTGAGCATGTGTGTGTGTATGCACGTTTGACGTACATGCTCTTGGTGCGTACGCTTTTGTGTTGCCCTGAAATATAGCCTTTGCCAGGGCTCAGCCATCTTCTTCCCAAGGCATGTTTGTCATGTATACTGAGGGGGCCTGAGCAACACACACAGTGGCATACAACCCACATACACTTTCGAGCACATGCCCATGCTGGGACACACACGCTCAGATGCATGGGCACACGTGTGTACATACCAGTACACACATGGGTACACTGCAGGCTCTGGGGCGTAGTCCTGAGCAGGACTGGCTGCACTGAGTCAGTTGGGCTTTGGTGCCCCCCATCCCACCTCCTGGCTTTGCTTGTAGGTTCTACAGCCCAAAGCTATGCCAGGCAGGGCAGGAAGAGTTCTATAGGCCATGAGGACCAGCCCTATGTGCCCTGTGTGTGTGGTGGGATGTGCAAGTGGCCAGGCCAGAGCCTGGGCAATCTTCTGACTGACCCCATCTCCCCAGGAAGCGTCGTGGTGCCATTAACAGCAAGCAGCTTACCTACCTGGAGAAATACCGGCCCAGACAGAGACTGCGGTTCAAAGACCCGAACACACACAAGACCAAATGCTGCATCATGTAGCTCAGGTGTTGGCCAGGCTTGGGGCCTGTGGTGGTTCGCCCTCCCTTGTCCTGGCTGACCTTCATCGGCCTGTCTTCCTGTGCCTCGGTGCCCCTGTGTCCCAGGAGTCAGGCAGCCATGTGTTCCATGTCTTGGCCTCGTGTGCCCCTCTCCTGCTCACAGTGTCTCTCTGAGACTGGTCAGCCCCATCTCTGGACCTCTTGCCAGTGACCTCCAACAACCCCACCCCTACCACAGGTCTCCTCTCTGACCTGGGCATGGTGGTCGGTATATTTTTAACCACTGGGCCCAGCCCCTTGGTGGCGGCCCCTTACCCTGCCCTGTTCTTGGCACCTTAAATTATTGGATCGTGGAGCAGTCAAATGCTCTGGATACTCAAAGGCAATAAAATGATAACCATGGTTGTGTGTGGAGAGTGAGTGCAGGGCCAGGTGGGAGTGGATTGTGGCCTTGAGATCTGGGAGGCCACTGCCAGGAGCCTGAAGCCTGTGATCCCCATATGTTGGGGTTCCAGGTTGCTCATGTGGCTCCCTCTGGTGGCCATTCTGGGACTCTGCACTCCGATTTGGGTCTGCAACCCTGATAGAATGAGTTGCTGGTTGCAGTTTGGGAGGCTGTCATCAGTGTTGCTCTTGGAGGCATGGTGGGTATATGTGGCAATTTTGGGACCTTGGGTTTGCAAAGCAGGGAAGGCTCCCTATTCTACTTCTAGGAGGGCCTGCATCTTAGCCTCTAAGGTCCATGGAAGGGGCTCAGCAAGGGGTGGTGTGAACTTCAGGTAGAGGCCACCCATGGCTTAGGGCAGGGTGGGGGGCAGGCACCTGCTGTCTGTCTGGGGAGGGAGCCGAGATGGGTGTGAGCTGGGGGGATCTGAAGTGGAGAGGCTGCCTACGGGCCTGGCTCACACTGCCATCTGCTTCTGGGTATAGGTTCCTGATCGGGGGTCACCTGCCTGCAGAGGAAAGGGGTACAGGAGGGTGGGAATGCCACTGGGAGCATGGGCCCAGGGCTGGCCTGGCTGACTGTGTAACAAGGCTAGGAGTGCTCTCTGCCCCAAGACCCTTAGGCATTTGACACCCACCTGGGTATGCCACTCACAGGCCTTGGATGACCCTCTTAGCCGGGTCTCTAGGCCAAGTTCCCTAGTTTTCTAGGCTGGCACTTGAGTCACAGAAAGGAGTCCAGATCACCTTCCATCTGCATCTGCCACCCAGCCTTTGGCCATTCTCTCCTCAGGGCCCCACCTGGCCTGTGTTCCCTCCTCCCCCTCTACACCTACTCTGGGATAGGACCCCAGGGCAGCTGCGGGGGACTCACCTGTCCCCCCATCACTGTTTCTGCCCTTCCCAGGAAGGCAATTGTGTGTAGAGTGCACGGTAAGCCAGAAGCTTATTTCACCAAAGGCGGGTGCCCACCACCCGGGCCTGGGCCTGTCTACCTATACTCTTGATAAAGACACTGCATTGGGGGAAGTAGGCCCTACCTCCCCATCTCCCAGCCTGCTCCACCAGGCCTAGCATTGAACTACTATTCAGGTAGTTGCTCTCACAGAGCTGCTACAGCAAACCAAATTCCTAGAGCCTGCCTGTCCCCAGTACTCGGCCAGCAGTCTCCAGCCTCATTTCTAGATGAGGGACAGACTCACAGCCTGGGAGCTTGTCCAGTCAGTGTTGGCTCCAGGAACCCACTGGGGAGTCCCAAGTTTTGCTAAGTGAGACTCTAGAAGGGAAGAGGCACTATAGGGGGCCTGGGTGGCTTGAGGGCAGTCAGTGGGGCAGCTAGCAAGCTCACCTCAAGGAGACTGCTACCCTGCTGAGACAGCTCTGCCACCTACCAGGCTAGATCTGAGCCACTGTCACCAGCCAGGGCCAAAGCACAGGAGGACTCCATTGCGGGTACCCATGAGGTCAGGGTGCAGGTAAGATATGTGAAAAGGCAAAACTACCTGAAAGTCCCCCAGGTAGCTCCACTTCTGGAGAGGACCGAGAAGAGACTGGGTGTGGTTCAGCTGGCCTGGGCTCCTGGCTGGAGGTCTGCCAGGTCTATCAGTGCTTAGTCTCCTCTCCTGGAGCACACCCATGGACTCACCTATATCCGTGGCACATTTGGGGATGGTTGCTGTAGTTTTTTCAATCCACCCTCGAGCATGCCCTGTTGCAAGATGTGCAGTCTCGGGGGTTGGGGAAGATGGGCTGGGATCCTGCTGGGGAGGTGTGGTGCTGGGTCTCAGGAGGGCAGAGGCCTGCCCACTGGGCCTGGGGGTTCTGATTGGATGGAGAGAGGCTGGGTTGGGAGTCCGTCCCCACCATCAGTCCCTCAGCCACTGCCAGACTCCAGTCTGGAGATGGACTGAAGGCCACAGGCACCTTGGCCAGTGGCTCCATTCAGCTGTGACTGCCCAGCACTTGAGCTCAGGTCACATGAAGTGGACACAACTTCTGGGAATGGAGGAACTGCCTCTATCACAGACTTCTCAGTGTCCCTGTCCCCCACATCCCCTTTGTCCTCCCTGCCAGTGTCTCCTGAGGTTTGGCTTGACTACAGTGGAGGGGCCCACAGGATGGAAGATGGGTAGCAGAGCCAATGTAACACTTCTTTGTTGAATCTAGACCTTTCTTTCAAGTGGAAAAGTTATGCAATGAAGCTTTGTGTGCCAGGTGGGCGTTAGAGGGAGGGGTGGTGGGGGCAGGAAGAGAGGCTGGGAAGACAGCCGGAAGTCACTTCTGGGATCTGGGTGACACCTTCTGAAAGAATAAGAGCTGCCTGGTGGCAAATTCCTGGATGCTGGGCGCTGGGTCTTTTTTGAGATCTTCAAAAGCTTCAGGAGAGAATGGTTAAGTCAGAGGTGACCCTGGCCTGGGAGCAGCCCCCTCATTCCAGCTGGCTGAGGTCCCGGAGGCTTCCTTTCCCCACTCTCGAGGCAGCTGTGGGGCCCTTGTTTTGTGGAAGCCAGAGTGAGCTGACCCACCCTCTGGTCCCCGACTGAGGCTGGGGGGGTGGAATGGGCAACACGAAGAGGTGGGCCTTGGCCTGAGCAGAGCCTGTCCTTTTGCTGCCTAGGGCTTGGAGGGCTAGAAGAGCCCTACTCCTAGGGGCCTCAGTCTTGCCATCTTTGAAATGATGTAGGATGTGGAGAAGGGCTTGGGGGCTGTGGGCAGGGCTACTTACCATGGAGTAGCAGGTCCATGTCCCTGTTGCTCAGCATCTGGGACATGGCCTGGGGGAAGTAGCAGATGGTGTAACCTGTGCAAAATGGGGTGCAGCTGACCAGTCTACTCCTGCTCCTCCTCAGCCCCAAGCCCCCTCACCCACCCATTTTCCTCTTGCTGGTGGGTGGGATCAGGTTGGGTGTAGGTCAGGGAGGCCTGGGGTCTCCAAGCCTGACACTCCCTCTACCCACCTATGAAGAGTATTGCCCAGGTCATCATGTGGTGGCAGCTGTGCAGGTACTTGAGGGCCTGTGCCAGGTGGATGCTGAACTCTTCCTGGCTGCGGGTCATCTGGCGAGGGAACAGCCACCTGTCACTGCCTGGGGCAAGGCCTGGAGGGACCACTGGTCTCCAGCCATGCCCCCTCCAAAGCCCTCAGAGAAAACAGGGTATGGCCCGCCTGGCCTTACCACACCCTGATGCTCACCAGGCAGGTCCAGAGGAAGTGGCGGGCACTGAGGCTGTGCTCCCAGGCCAGGGTGCAGAAGAGGATGTGCCGCTGCTGCCAGCGTAGCAGGACGGCACAGCGATAGAAGGCAAATTTGGCCTGCTGTGGGGAGAGCCACAGGAGGGTCACTCACAGCCTAGTGTGAGCATCTATGTTGCACTCCGGGAACCACGGCTCAGGTAAGCATCTGAGGTGGCCTGCTGTGCTCGCGTTCGGGGGACACCTCCCTCCCCGCCTGAGTGCCTGTGTGCAGCTCTTCTCAGGAACAGTTGAGAATGATGCAGGGAGGGTTCCGAATTCCAGCAAGTGCAGGGAGTGGCTGAACCCTACCTGTGCTTGGTATGAGGAACTGTTAGTTGAAGAAACAGCAGACAGTCTGGCTCATAAAACAGCACAGTCCTGCCTCTGTGAGTGTGTGTGTGTGTGTGTGTGTGTGTGTGTGCGCGCGCGCGCCTTGGGGGAGGGGCTGTGGTCTGACGCTGGCCCGTGGAGCCCTTAGTCTACCATCTGTCTGCTCAGCCTCCCCGGCCAAGGTGAAGCCCTGTCAGCCTTCCTTGCTGCAGTGGGCACTCACTGTGACGACAGCTGGGCATTGGTCCTTCAGGTGCAGGAGCAGGGGCACCATGCTCTGGTGCACCTGGGTTTGAAGGTCGCTGAGCTTCCCACCTGCCATCGTGTCCACCAGGTCCCCGAATAGTGCCATGGCTGCTGCTCGGATCTGGTCCCGTTCCTGTAAGGCAGGTCTCAGAGGGGGCCCAGACCCCAGCCTGCTGGGTCCTTTCTGCAGGATTCTTTGGCCAGGCTTGGGTCTCCCAGTACAGAGCCAAGCCTACCCCTCAGGCAAGACTCTAGGACAAGGCCAGACCTTCCCTCTCAAACAAGGTTCCCAGGCTATCTCCCAGGTCAAACTCAAAGACATAAAATAATTCTCTTTCATAGCCACAGTATGAAACTGTGACGAATGCAGCTTAGGGGAGGGTTTAGCCCCGCTATTTTCCAGTAGAGGAAAAGTAGTTCCTCTAAATGAGATCTCATGTCAGTCATAAGGGTAAAAGATTTGTGAGGCAGTTGTAGGTTCTGAGATTGAGGGTCAGAGATTGGATTTGGCGGTGTTCAGCCATGAGAAAGACCCGAGCGCCACCTGGTGGACACTCAGCCAACCCGGTCCACCTGCTTGAAGTTAAGGTCAGCTGTAGCTGGGAGTTAAAGAGGGAGCACCCCAGCCCGCCTTGTCCCCGGGCCTACGTCATCGAAGAAAATGTGGACATTGATGGCGACATTGAGGCTCTGGGCGCCTGCGCCCTGCATGCCCAGTTGGTGCAGCACTTCTGACATGGTGTTCATGATGCCCACGACCACCGGCTCACTCTTCTGGAAGAAGCCTTCAAGGAAGTGCGGCAGCTGCGCACGGAGCAGGCTTTCCTGCAGGCAGTGGGGCAGTGGGTGGCGGGCCGGGACCTGCTCCTCTGGCCCCCCCCATGCCTTCAGTGCGCCCACATCCCTGACCAACTCTGGCCCTCCTGCTCCCACCCTGTGGCTGTGGCTCCCAGTGACTCAAGAACTGTAGATGCCGCTCATCTCCACCCACCAGCATGTGTGGCCTTGGACAGGGCTCCACTGTGGTGGCCACCCGGGGATCTTGGGTTAAAGGACAGATATGGATGCACAGAGCCCTCTGTACTGCTTGGATCCCAGCTCCTTCCTACTCATGGGCCCAGAACACCCCTGCCTTCACCCTGTTTCTGGGCTTGCTCTGGGTTAGATGGGGTCTGAGTCTGGACCAGAGAAAGGCTGGTCATGTTGTACACACTGAAGTCACTAACTGGGATTTTGTATGCACTGGGCCGTAGCTCCAGGCCTTTTGTGTTGCAAGTTACTGTTATGTTCCATTTTTACACTTTTTGCTTTAAGCATTCTTTTCAAATTTATTTCCAGCCAGTTCTGTCTGCCCCATTTGTTTGCGCTGCATTTTTGAATTCTCAGGTGCATTGTCAGAAAGCAGCATGGATTTTCCTGCCATTGGCCCCTTGTCAATGACTTGTGTGAAAACCAAGGTGGGTTTTTTAAAAAATAACTTTTAAATAAGTTTGAAGCACATTTTGTTGGCTTCCTAAGCTCTGTTTCACTTAAAAATATTAAGTTCATTTTCACCAAGTGATTCATATGACAGCATTGTACACTTGTGTGTGCCTATGAGGGAGCTAGCATGCCAGGACAGGGTTCCAGGTATGGGCAGGACCAGTATAAGGGAATCCTAGTGGGAAGGGCCAGAAAAGAGGCCAAACATGCACAATAAGGTATATATCTCCTCTGCTTGGGCAGGGTGGTCTGCTTCATCCTATCTTGGTCAGCCCATTCTGTCCCTGCCTCATTAGTCTTCCTTGCCAGTCGTTCATAGGTCTACCTGTTCCCTCTGGCCCACACCTCACTTGGGCTGGGTGGGAACTATATCCCCTTCCTCATACTGAGCCCTCCCGGTGTAGCAGGGGCCTTGCCTGCCTTCCTCATTCCTCACACAGCCCCAGTCAATGCAGGGCACGGAGGAGGCACATTGAAACTCCCTCTGATCACCTCTCTGGGAGAACAGCTGGAGAAAATGAGAGATAACGAATGAATGATTGGGTGAATGAATATAAAAAGATTGAACAAGTGAACTAATGAAAGAATGAGTCAGATAAAGGGCTCCAAGAACAAACATATGGGTGTGTGGGTGAAATGCCTGGATGGGTGGATGGATGAATGGGTGGGTGGGTGAATTTATGGTTAGATGGGTGAGTGGTTGCATGATGGATGGATGGATGGATGGATTGGAGAGTGGGTAGACAGATGAGCAAGTGCTCTCTAGTCACCATTCCCCATTGTGAAGCTCCCATGAGTCACATGCAATGCATAGAGCTTTGGTGATCTAACAGAGATCTCCCCCTAACCATGTAGAGACTTATGAGTTGAACAGGATTGGAGTGAACTAGGGTGATGGTTAAATGCTTTTGGAACGTCTTTGGAAACTGTCCCTCTGTGGCCTTCCCCATGACCTCATTTTCTCCTACAGGCCCTGAACTTCTATCGGTATGTTCACAGCAGCCTTTTCCAACTGCAGCATTCTAGGATCATAACACAGACCCCAGTGTGGATGAAGGGGAGTGAAGACCTTAACCTTCCCAACCAGCTGAGAACATCTTTGTCCAGCTCGCTGGACCCATGCAGGGCGTTAGCATAAAAGATACTGCTGCTGTTTGTGACAGCCAGTGGCTCAAGGGCTGATCGTGGCTCAAGGGCTATCTGTGCCGCAGCACTGGACTCTGCAGCTCCCATTCCACTCCCGTTTTATGGACACTGGCACTGAGACCCTAGGGCTGAAAAATTGCCAGCCAGAAAGTTCTGGAGTAGGGACTGGCCTGGATCTTGGCCCTAACCACACATTGTGCCTCAGAAACCCATAGAACAGAGGATCAGAAATTCTGTGGCCTGAGGACCTCCCAAGTCAGCTTGAAGGCTGTCCACTAGCTGTTCCTTTTATTTTAATTAATTAATTAATTAATTAATTTTTTCCACTAGCTGTTCTTTATCAGATGTGGGTTGCTATGGTAACGGGGCAGCATTGGTTGGAATGGAGAAGATATGGGGAACCCATCCACCAGGTTCTCCAAGGAAGTTTTCTCTGGCCAGGCTTGGGGAGCTTCCTGAGTGGGCACCTGAGCTGTGCAGTAGACTCGTCTCCTCCTGGTAGAGAAGAGACACTGGTGCTGGGGAAGGTACGCTGCCACTCCTCCTACAGCCTGTCCCTGTCTGCAGATGAGGAGAGGTGGTCTGAAGGGATAGAGCCTAAGGGAAGGGAGCCAGGGTCCCCACCCAGTGGGCTGAGGCTGTGGTGCCCACCAGCCCTCACCTTCTCTGGGTGGAAGAGGATGTTTCCGAGAGCCTGCAGGCTGGACACACGCACTTCTGGGCTGGGGTCACAGAGAACTTTCGCCAGCACCGTCCTGGCAGCCTGGGTAGGAAGGACCTCCAGCAGGGCAGGGCTGTAGAGGAACTGGGAATGGGGCATGTAGATCCAGTTTGGCATCCTCTCTGGACGTCTGGGTCTGTGTTGTGGGGCTCAGGACCCAGGGTCAGGATGGGGCTGGGGGGGGCTGGCACTGTGGGTAACCAGTACCCTTTAATGTACCTCTGGGAAAGTGGAGGCCCAGGGAGGAGAAAGGCCTTGCCTGAGGCTACACAGCATAGCTAGTGTCAATTTGCACCAACGCTGTCTTGTGGGGCATAGGGGGACAAGCGCACAAGTGGCTCAGACTCTCCTGCTGGTAGGGTGGGAGCTGACAGTAGGCTTTCATGGGTTAAAGGCCTCAGGTTACCTGTCATTCATCATAGAAAGGACCCCTCCCCCACTTCAGTTTGGCCCAAAGCCCACAGCTGCAAAGCTGGCCACACTCTGCATCTTTCTGTGTTTTGAAGTTTTATTGTCCCAGCCAAAAACCTGGTGTCCCACTGAGGCAGGCTAAGGCTAATGTGAGCGTGTGGGTCTGCCTAAGCCTACACCCAATGTCCCTTCAGCTCATCAGGGGCCTTTGCAGGGTGTAGAGAGACAGGATCCCCAGCCCCCAGCCTTGCCCCTACCTCGTTGAAGATGAGGATGGCTACCTTCCTTTCCCTCTCCTCTTGGCTCTGCAGGCTGGGCAGCAGCTGGCCAAGCATGGCCTTAACCTTCCTGCAGTGGTTCTTCACCATGGCCCTAGGAGACAGGGCCTAGGCTGTGGTCACAGCCCACATCCACCCTCCTGCCAACACCCGAGCCAGGGACTTCTGTGGCTGGAGGTATCCCAAAGTGGGTGATCATTCTGAGGGGGTGGGGACATGGGTCTCTCTGAGCACATCCCACTCCCTTTGCCCCCAGTGCCCAGTTTGTGCCAGAGATGGGCTGAGATGGGCAAGGCTGAGAGATAACATTGACAACCTCTATCCCTTTAGGGGGTCTCCGGCCAGCTGAGGGCTGAGGGGATGCTGGCATCTACAGGTGTGCCTGTGAGCAGGGCAGCGGGCACATGCCTCTCAGTGCCCCAGGGCCTCTGTGTGCACTCTTGGGGTCCCTAGAGCCTGTTTGTGAGCAGGACCCCTTCTAGACCCAGTGGCTCTAGAAGACCAGGATTCTGTCACCGTGGCTGCTACATGCAGCTCCTGGGGTGGTGGTGGCCTGGAGCAGGTGCTCCTTCCCTGCCCCACACACTGGTACCTGGCGAGCAGGACCACACCCTGTGGGTAGGTGATGATGGAGGAGAAGCGCTCCCAGGCACCCTGCAGCTCCAGGTGGGCGAAGTCATGCCAGTGCCCTGTGGTGAACAGCAGGCTCTTCAGAGCCTCCAGTGATGTGCTATGGCCAAACAGAGGAGTGAGAGCCACCTAGGGCCACAGTGATCATTCA
The DNA here is from genome assembly GCF_012274545.1 of Fukomys damarensis. Classification (NCBI taxonomy): domain Eukaryota; kingdom Metazoa; phylum Chordata; class Mammalia; order Rodentia; family Bathyergidae; genus Fukomys; species Fukomys damarensis. The sequence goes on from NW_022900917.1 coordinate 82,752,729, forward strand.
GGTCACCCTGCCCTTGGCAAGGAAGGGTGCACCCTCCCTTGTGGAAAGGCATGCTCTGGCTCCTGTCTTGGCTGCAGCTGTTCTCAAGGCTTCCAGGCACATGTGTGGTCCCGCCCTTTGTCATCAAAGGAATACTGAGGCCTCTAGTGTGGTGGGCTAGAGGTAGGCTGGGGTCCCAGCTCTTGGGGAGAGAGACTCGATTTTGGTTTGGTGCTCTGAGATTGCGAGCACCCCTGGAACTTCCTAGAGGGGACAGGGACCCTTTGGCTGGGCATCAGGGTGGAGCTCAGAGGACATGAGGTCCCATGGAAATTTGAGTGTCTGGGACTCTGGTGCTGCAGAGAATAGGGGAGACCAGAGTGCCTACCCATGTGTGGGTAAGGAAGAATGTACAGGCTACAGGGTGCACCTGTGTGTGGTGCCTCACCTGAGCATCTCAGGTAACAATCCCTTGTTGCCCTCCCTCACAGAGGAGGAAGCATCCCTGAGATCCCATGAGGCCTGGTCAAGGGCAGCAGAAAGAGTCAAGCCAGGTCTCTGGCTCCAGACTCTTGCAAAGATATCACTGTCACAGGTACAAGTCTGCCCCAGGCACTGATCACAGTTCCTGAACACACTGGACAGTCTGGGAATGCAAGGTAGCCCTGGCTTGCTGTCCTTTCTCCATTCCTGGCCACCTTTTGCCTGGTCACTAGGAGTATGTCACTGGGGTGTGTGATCACACCATGGAATGGGCTGTCAGCTTGGGTGGCACGTTTCTGAGCAGATTTGCAAAACCAAGTGTCAAAGGATAAAATGCCATTCTGAAAGTCCCTGATGGTGCCAATTCAAATGCCAGCTGGCTTGTCATCTCGCCCCAAGCTGTGTCATTAAAAAGAGGCAGCATTTTTCCAGGTCACTGGTCTCAGCCACAAAGTGATGATGGTTTTCGGAGACAAAGACTTAGGGAGATGGGACACTCTGTTCTCTCTGAGAGGCTCTGGAAGTTCTGATCCTGGGGCACCTTGGGCATCACGACTGCTTGTCCTTCATGACTGCACTGACCTCATAGACACAATGGCACTTCCGAGAAGGTGACTGTCAGCTGACTTGAACATTCCTGAGAGTTTCTGCCTCTGGGGGTCTCTACCACCTACAGCCGTCCCCAGCCCAGGACCCCTAGAAAATCTTGAGGATATGGATTCCTTATGCTGACTGTGGCTGGATGGTTCTTCCTTCTTCCTGGCCCCAAGGTCATGCTGTCCTTCAGCCTCTCAACATCCTGGCATCCCAGTGATGCCCACCCCATCCCCAAGCAACTCTGCTATCCCATTCCTGCCCTGGAGGGGACAAAGCCTCAATAGAGGAAGTGTCACCACATGTGTTCTCTGAGGACTGGCCAGTCACAGCCTACACTGCCCCAGCCTCACCATTTCCTCTTATTCTGGTTTTACTTTTGTTTTTAATTGTGGCAAAATGCATTTACACAATTTGCTATTCCAATAATTTTTAGGTGTACAGTTTGGCAGTATTAAGCACATTCACAGTGCTGTGTAACCATGACTGCCATTCACCTATGGCACTTTCTCAGGATCATCTCAAGCTGATGCTGACTCCAAAATTCCTGCCCCAGCCCCTGGCAGCCTCCATTCTTCTTTTTGTCCCCATGGATTTGACTCCTTTAGGAACCTTATGAGTGGAATCCTATGGCCCTTGTCCTTTTGTGACTGCCTGTTTTTACTCAGGAAGCTGTCCTCCAGCTTTGGCTCTGTTGCCTCATGCATCAGGACACCTTCCTTTTTAAGGCTGTGTAGTATCCCATTGCATGTGCAGATCACATTTTCATTACTGTTCATTTATGGTGGGTGCCTGGGCAGTTTCCATTTGTTGGCTCCTGTGTGTGGTACATACAGCTAGAATTTTCTAGGATCTGTGAGTTCCTGCTTTCATTCTTTCAGGTATAAACTCAGAGGTGGGATTAGTGGATCATAGGGTGAGTTTTAGTTTATGTTTTTTTTCCCCCTCATTGTACTGGCAATTGAACCCATGGTCTTCATGGTGAGTTTCACATCCAGCTGTTTTTTCTTTCTTATTTTGGGACAGGGTCTTGTTAAATTGCTAAAGTGTCCAGGCTCAAATGTACAACAGGCATGCGCAGGCATGCCCAGCTATTCTGCTAAGTTTTGGAAAAGTTGCCACATGCTATCTCTCACAGCAGTGGCATCCTTTTCTTTTCCCACCCACAGGCCTCCAGTTTCGCTCCATCCTTGCCAGCTCTTGTTACTTTTTGCTTTCTTTTCCATTGCAAAGGGTGAGGTTTCTCTTCTTCTTTATCACAAGCCTTTGTCCCTTTGGCTCAGGGGGGACTGGAACACTGAGGAAGCCAAGCAGGTAAGGATGAGCATGGCTTTGAAAGAGGGGATGAGGGGCCCTCAGGGGGTTGAGTCACCTCATGGATGACAGGAGGAGTGGGAAGTCCTTGTGGGTGGAGCCTGTGTCAGCAGGAGGAGGACTCAGCTGAGAATTGACCAATCCAGACTGTGTCTTCAAAGTGAGGGTCTCTGTCAGTCAGAGAAGCAGTAGCGGGGGTGGGGGTGATCAGTGTACATGGGGCAGCCCTGGCCTAAGATGCATGTGCTGGGCCCAAGGTGGCCTTGCTGAGTAGGTGGCAGGAACTTTGGAGGCCCACGACCAGTCTCACTTGCCTAATGCCTCACCTGGCTGCAGTCTGGCATCCTTCTGGGACACCCCCAGCCAGTGGGCTACTCAGTAGTGGACCCCAGACCCTCTCTTAGGCCCCTCTGTCCCCCAACACTGCCAATCCACCTGGAACATGAGTCAGGCCCTGGACCATGATACGCTGGGTGATGCCACCTACCCTTGAGGCCCAGAGAGTGACCATCAGCCTCTCCACTGCCTCTCATTGCTTGTCATCCTTCCTGATGTGGCTGCTGATTGGCCCATCTCACCCTGAGGACCCTTCAGGGTGGCTCTCACCTGGCAGTTTCTCCTTGGAGAAGGGACACACAGGTCCTTATCCCAACTCCAGGAGGGAATGGGTGCCAGGTTGAACCAACCAACCCTCTGATGGCCCTGTGGCTAAGGGATTGGTTCAGGATTGGGCATGTGACCTGAGTTGGGCCAATCGGAGCCAGGTCTGGTCCTATTGCTACTGGAGCCATGGCTGAAAGGACCTGCTCAGAGAGAGAGAGGCCAGCAGGAGAAAGCAGAGCTGAGGAAAGAAGGTCAGGTGGATATAGCTTGAGAGCTCCATCCAGCCGGGCCTAGCAGAAAGCTACTCAGGGGCTCTAAAAAACAGATGGATGTCCATGGTGCATGAGGGAGCATTAGAGAGACATACAGACATCACTAGTACAGAGAGAACTCCAAGAAAGACAAATGCTCCCAGGGTATGGGAGTGCCTGAGGTAGACAGATGGCCCTGCCCCAAAGGACCATCCACTCCTGGGGTGCAGGCAGCAAACAGAAAAGAAGGCACAGATATCAGGTGTTAGATGGACCCAGGGAGGGGATGCTGTTTAGAGTGTGGCTGGAGGGGACTGGCCAAGGTACGTGGCATGTGGGTAAGGGGAACATTGGGAGAGAAGAGGGCTGAGCAGAGACAGTCAGTTGTAGCTTCCTCCCAATCCTCTCATGTTCTGGGAGGAGAGGGTTTTATTAGGTTATTATGGAAGATTCATGCATTTTGCATGTCTGATGTGAATAAAAAAGGAACTTTATGCACACTGGAACTCAGAGACAATATGAGAAGGAGTGACTTTTTTTTTCAGTGACGTGCCTTGGGGAGAGCTGTTAAAACTGACAGATTGCATGAAGCACATCATAATACAGACAAATGAAAAGAGTTGCCCCAGCTGTTTTAAAATGGGCTTATTGGATTTCCATGACTGGATGCAGATGGAAGGCCAAGGCAGCCAGCCCTGCTGTAGCCCAAGGATGGGATGGTCCCTCCCACCCATGCCTGTCCACCCTGGTCAGGCACAGAGGGATGGGGTGGGGGCCACTAATAATGGCACAAAAATGTGTCATGGCCCCTGAAGTGCCCAAGGGGCTGGAAGGGTGTCTACCTCTTGGGAGCTGGGCGCAAGGGCAAGATGATTCCATACTTAAACTGGGTGAGGTGATGCTCACATCTAGAAGCCTTGCAAGGAGGCTAAGAAGCAAGAAGCAGTCACCAGGCACCCTGAGTTGATGAGGAAACAGGACATGTACAGAGCTGGCGGGAGAGCCATGTGACTGAGGATGTTGGGGCCCATAGTTATGGTGGGATGAATGTGTCTCCCCTAAGAAAGACATGTTAGCCAGGGATTTAGCTCAGTGGTTCTGTCGCCTGCCTTGCAAGCCCAAGGACCTGAGTTCAATCCTTGGTACCAGAAATACATGTTAGAAGTGTAACCCAGTACCTTTGAATGTGACCTTATTTGGAAATGAAGTCTTTACAGATGCAATCGAGTTAAGATGAGGCCATTAGGGTGACCCTAATGACGATTGGTGTCTTTTTAAGAAGAGAAATCTTGGGCACAGGCACAGAGGACAATGCCAGTGACAGAAGAGGCAGAGATCAGAGTCACGCAGGCCATCAAGGATTGCCTGGAGCCACCAGCAGCTGGAAGAAGTAAGGAAGGCTTCTCCCCTATGGTCTTCAGAGGAGCACTGCCTGAGGACACTTGGATTTGTGTCTTCGAGAACCTTGGGACAACACATGCCTGCTGTTTTAAGCCTCTAGGTGTGTGGTACCCTGTTCCTCAGCTGGATGAAGCTAATATCTGACTTTCTCTGGGCATTCCCGTTGGCTGGCTGGACAGAAGGTCTGAAAGGTCCTGTGCTTACCTCTGGGGGCTGGGCAGGGCTGCCTCCTGGGCCTGCTGCCCTGGTAGGGACTTGGCTTTGGGCAGGTTCAGCTCCAGGACGTAGTGTATCTGAGTGAGGAGGGCCAGAAGGAGCTGGGGGTAGGCCTCCTGCATGACCTTCTTGAACTCTTGCATGAACTGCAGCTCATGCAGCGTGTTCATGGCCTGTCAGGGGAGGAGAGAGTTAAGTTTCTAAGCCCTAGGCTCCTGCACCAGAGGTGCAGAGTGAAAGCCACATCCCATCATGCCTCTCACTCCTTGCTTAGACACTTCCAGGACTAGGCGTAACATCCAGATGACACCTTTCCCTGTGGTCAGTCCCTGCCACCTGTGCAGTATCAGGCTGGCCTGTCTGTGAGCTCACTATACCTGCTGCTCAGGTCACCTCACTGCTCAAGAGCCAGGTACCTCTGCTTTCCCTACTGTCTGCTGGGGTGCTGCTGCCAACACCCTCAAGACCTTCCCCCATGACCTAGAGCCACCTGTCTGACCTGCCTGAACTCTGCCATTGACTCTTTACCCTTAGTGATTGTCTGAAGGCCATCTGCTTGGGGTCTGGCCCTGAAGGTGCTGTGTGGTGACTGCACACAGTAGTTTAACACATTAGTATTGGGGACAAATGGCCCTTGAAGGCAGAGCCTATGACAGCAGGCCCCAGGACCCGAGGCTTGCCATGCCCAGAATGCTCTGGCTGGGGAGACAATAGTGGACAGGTATGATGAGGGATGAACAAGGGTGGGAGGGCACTTGGAATGCAGCAGGAGGCAGCTTCTAAGAGTTCTCCAGAATCCATTGCTCCCTAAAGGTTGGTGGACCCTCCCTGGAGCTTCCAAGCCCTTACCCTCTGGGTGAACTCTGCCCCAGGCCCTCTCTTTCCAAGGCTGTACTTCACAGTGAGTGCCAGGCCAGGCACACACTGAAGATCCAATCCCCTTTTTCACTTGCAGGGACATTTCTATCCTGACAGTCAGGCCTAGAACCCTGGGCTGGGAAATGGGGAGCTGGGCCTGCAGTTGGGGGTGTGAGTCCAACCTTAGGCCAGGAGATCCTTGACTTCCTGGCCAGAGCTGGGTTGCTCTTTTGTGTCCCACCTCCTGGACACTGATTGAGGGCATCCAAGAAGCCTGGGTTGGAGGGATAGACTCACAGCCAGCGAGTACAGGTAGGTCTTCTCCTTGGGATGGGCATTGCCATTGCCGGCTCTGGTGGACAAGGGACGCTCCTTCAGCCAGGCCAGCAGCACAGCCAGCACCAAGCGGCTGATAGACTTTTCAGCCCCCAGGGCCTTCCAGAGGCATAGGGCGTGGCTGTGGGCAGAGATGGGCTGTGAGGACTTCGTTGTGACCAGGATCCAGCTCTGGGGGCAATGCCCAGGGGGAGGAAGGGGCTGGCCCTGATCCATGCACAGAGTTTTGCCATTGGTGCAGTGACCTCAGGCACGTTTTGCAGATGAGGGCATATTCTGCCCTTTGAGGGCTCATGTCCCTCAGCCAGCACATTTTTGTTGAGGGGCTTCTGGCCTGCATGTTCCAGGGGACTGAGTCAGGGAAGAATCAACAAAGTCCCTTGCCTTTTGGATGAGCATGTCAGGAGAGGGCCACTCGGCCCAGGGACAGACAACTCAGGATGGTTGCACATCTACATGGTCATGGACAGAAAGGAGGCTGGTATCATGGGGTAGATGTGTGGAGAGCAGGAGAGGGCAGGAGTCATGAATTTGTTGGCCATGGCACTGGTTTTAGTGTTGTCTGTGAGATGAACTATTGGAGGGGTCTGAATAGGGAGTGTCATGACTGTGTGTGGTGATCTGTCCAAGACTCTTCCTTGGCAGCCAGGTGAGTATGGGCAGGACGGTTTGGGTGGGAGCTGCTGACTTCCTTAGACTGGGGTAGGTGGTGATGTTGGGAAGGAGTCAGAGTGATTTTAGAACTCTGCATGCCTAGGTATGCCTGGGAGGTGTGGGTTCTAGAAGATAAGGAGTGTCCTGGGGATGTCCCTATAATGAGGATGTGGCCTGAGGGTGTCCCTATAAAAGAGTGTGGCCTGGGACTCTTCCATGTGAAAGGCTGTTAGACATTCATAGGCTGTCATTTGGAACATGGGGTGTGGGGAGTTTGGGCCAGATGTGAACACTGTATGATATCAGCACTTGGGGGGCCTTTAAAGCACTCAGATAAATGTGATTCCTATGGCAATGAGTAGAGCTGATGATGAGGTATGAGGGTTACCCTGCTGTCCCAGGTCTAAGAAACTAGGGAGATGAGGAAGCTAATGAAAGAGAGGGTACAAGAATGGATAGGTGGTGTGAACCAGGAGCCTGTGCTCCTGGAGGTCAGGGGTGAAGACTCCCAGGAGGAGAGTGTTGCTGACTGATCCAGCTCTGCTGATGGGTCACGTGAAAGGGGACAGAGACTGATCATTAGACTTGGAAGTGTGAAATTTCCAGTGACCTTAATGAGAATAGTTTCATTGCCATGATAGTAGAAAAAGTCTGACTTGGGCATGTTTAAGGGATATGGAAGCCACAACCCAGCAGCAAAAAAACAATAAGCCAATTTGGAAAGGAACAAAGGGCTTAAATAGGCAATTTTCCAAAAAGACCACAAATGGCTAAGAGGCACATGGAAAGATGGTCAGCATTATCAGTCATCTGGAAGTGCAAATTGAAACTGTAACAGGTCACTTCACACCTACTAGGATGGCCACAGTCCAAGAAATGATGAAAAGCAAGTGCTGGCGAGGCTGTGGAGAAGCTTGGATGCTGCTGGTGGGGACAAAACGGGGACAAAACGGGGGTAGTAGCTGTGGAAAACCACATCATAGTTCCTCAGGAAGCAGGACACAAAACTGCTACATAGCCCAGCAACCTCATAGACAGGTTCAAACCCAAAATGATTGAAGGGACTTGAACATACCCAATTTTCCCTTGGTTTCTTCAGGGATTGGTTTCAGGAACTCTTTCAAATGTCAAAATTCAAGGATGCTCATGTCCCTTACAAAACTGGCACAGAACACATATATAACCTTCATCTGTGTGTATTTTACCCTGAGATTATATAGAATACCACAGAACAATGTCAATGATATGTAAATTGTTGTTCTACTGTGTTGTTTAAAATATAAGTACAGCAAAAAAGATCTGTGAATGTTCAGAACACAACACTTTTGGAAAAATATTTTGAGTCCAGGGATGTGGAATGTTTAGATCTATAGGGATGACTTACTTGTACACTGATGGCAGCAGTGGCTCATAATGGCTCAGAGGTGAAAATAACTCAAGTGTTCATGAGCAGATGAACAGATAAACAAAGTGTGATGTGTTCACATAACAGAATATTATTCACCCAGAAAGTGGAAGTTTTGATACATGCTTCAGCATAGATGAACCTTGAAGATAATGCCAAGGGAAAGAATCCAGACCCCCAAAGGAAAACAGTGTATGATTGCCCTGTATGAAACATCTAGGCAAATTCATGAAGATGGACAGTGATTAGAGGTTCCCGGGGTGGGAGGGATGGAGAGCTATGGGCATGAGCCCAGTGTGTGCTGCCAGCTGCACAGAGGGTTGTTCTTGGGAGTTAGTGTTTGATGACTACCGGTTTCTCTTTAGAGTGATGAGAAAGTCTTGGAATTAGATAGTGCTGACAGTAGTGTGATATTGTAAATATAATTAATGCCATGGAATTATACCCTTAAAAGTAGTTGAAATGGCAAATTCTGTCATACATATATATTTACCATAATTAAGAGAATTAATAAGATCACATACCCAGATCATTAACTTCAAATCATTAACCTTTAAGTGGGTGAATGATATAGAATGCAAATTATATATATTTTTTCAGTGCTTGGGATTAAACTCAGATAAGTGCTTTACTACTGAGCTACACCTCCAGCTTGAGGATATATATCTTAATTAATCTGTTTTAAAAAGGATTGCAAGGGCTCCCATCTTCCAGTAATGGTATGCTTAGTTACTCAAATCAGCTCCTTTTTTGAAAACAAATCAAAAGACTAGAGAAAATATAAAGAAATATCATAAAGGCATTAGAAATGACAAGAATATAAGAAGTACCTGGCCAGTGTGTGGGGCTTGTGAGGACCCCAGGAGATGGTAAGCACAAAGTTACTAATGTTCTCAGGGAGGACAGAAGTTCAGGAAAGTCAGGTCCTTTTTTTTTGTCAGCCTTATGGGATGAGGGCTCAGAGACAAAGGCTCAGAGATCAATTAATCTAACAAGAGACCCTATGTCACTCACAAGTAGCTGTACGAGCTATGGTGTGTTTCAGCCTGGTTCCAATTGCCTGGGGTATCCAGGGAGTCTGCAGTCCTGGGTTTGATTGACAGTGATCTTAAGTGGTTGTGCTCTTGGGCACTCAGCAGGGTGAACACAAATCCCTTGATGAGAAAAGTATTTTCATTGTAAGCTTGGAATTATTCCTATAATTTTGTTTCAGAAATAATTCCTGGCATGTAGTAAAGATAATCACCCATGAGGAAGCCAACTCCATGGGTGACATATAGCAAGAACAATGAATAAAATGAACCCGACAAAGCTCAAATGTTAGAATGACCAGACATGGACTACAAGGACATGCTTAAGAATATTTATGGAACAAATCTACATGGGATAGAGGTGGTTAGAAAAAGGGCCACTTGAAATTTTTGAAAAAAATAAAACTAAAATTAAAAATATAATGGACGAATTTCATATCAGAGTAGATATAATTGAGAGAGAACTAGCAAACCAAACAGTAACAACAACAACAACAAATCCCCATCAAACCAGAAAAAAAGTGCGTTGTCTAAAATAAAGAAGCAACAGATTGACAGCTGACTTTTCAGAAGCTGCAATGGAAGCTGGAAGACAATGAAATGACCAAATGACTTTGTTATACTGAGGGAGAATATAGTGGCCCCCTAATCCACAAGGCCTCTGCCTCAAGACCTTCACTGGATCCTTTAAACCATAAATAGTACTCAACCTCAAATAAGCTATGTTTTTTCCCTGTATATATATACTTTATATAAAGTTTAATTTATAATTTAGACACAGGATGAAATGAGCAACAATGATAAAACAGAATAATTAAAACAGTATACTGTAATTTGTAAATGTGGTCACTTTCTAAAAATATTTTACTGTATCTCACCCACTCTTCTTGTGATAGTGTCAGAGGTACAGAGTTCAGAGCCTATGTACTGAGATGAAGTAAGGTGAATGATGTAGATGTTGTGATGTGGTATTAGGCTACTATATAAGGGTCACCAAACAAACTATAGTGCTACAACAGTCCATCTGGTAACTGATCTGGCTACAAAGTGACTAACAGACACACAGTGTATACAATGTGGATAAGCTGGACAGAGGGAGGTTCATGTCCTGGCCAGAGAGACAGTATGAAATTTATGAAATCAGGCTACTCAGAAAAGTGACCAGTTTAAACCATAATTGTTCATTTCTAGGATTTTCCATTTTTAATTTTTGGACTGTAGTCGACTATGGGTAAGTGGTGCTGTAGGTGATAGGGGATGATTCTAGTGGCCAACTGGGAATTCTGTACCTTGTGAATTTTTTTTCAAGGCTGAGGTGAGCTAAGGACACTTCAGACAGAAACTGAGAGCATTTGCTAACTACAGATCCAAAGTAAAGTATATTCCAAAGGATGTGCTTCAGGCTGGAGACAGATGGTCTTGGCTGGGAGGCTGGAGTTTCATAAAAGGATGAGGAGCAGAGAAAGTAGTAAAATGTGGGCAAGTCTAAATGAATTTGACTTGTAAGATTTCAGATAGCAAAGAATTAAAATAAGCAACACAAGCATTAAAACTGGGAGTGTGTTCAGTCATTTGAAGATTTTGAAGATTCTATTTTGTCTGTAAAGAAAGCAGAGAGTAAATTTAATCCTGAATATATTAACAGTTATATTACATGTAAATGTAATAAGTCCTCCAATCAAAGACAGAGATTGCCTGGCTGTAAAAGACCTAACTAAATGTTGTTTATAAGGGACAAGTTTGAAGCAAAAGAATGTAGAAATATTCAAAGAAAAAGCAAGAGAAGAAGAATGTCATAAAACACCAACAAGAGAAACTTGTGTGGTGAGATAAGTACTGGAATAGTCTTCATACAATAATGTGAACTCTAAAATCTGATTTAATAGTAGCCAAATGGAAACATCTTCAAAGAATACATCAACATGATTCTATGACAATATAAAAGTGGCAATTCATCTGAATTTATGAAAACAGTAAAACATATTGAATAATGAAATGTATTTGTGTGCAATAAAAGTATATGTAAAGGAACAATGGAGCTCCATTCACATAGGTATTTACCAGATTACTAAAAGTAATCACTAAGATAAGCAAATACCTAAGTTAAAGTTACCGTACTAATGTACATAAATACTAAGTTATTACCTACTGACCTAGTATCTAAGTTATTGTCCATAAATGAACCAATGATGAAAATGTGTCACAAATCAAGGATATGTCTAGTTTTACTTAGTTGAACTCTAATCAAATAAAAACAGTGGTTGAAGTGGGAAAGAGAAGAAGGAAAATCTGGCAACCTAATTTTAATGCAATAGGTCAAGAATAGCCAGGACAACATGAAGCAGAGAGAGGCCTCTTTATATCAGGTGAGGACAGTTATCATAAAGGTACAGGAGTTCATACCCTGAGTGCTACTCTTGAGCTGGACCACAAGACCGGTGTGAAAGGACTTACACACCGCAAAAGCCACCCAACTCTACTGCTTGATTTGTGAGGAAAGAGTGGGGCTTTCAACACATGATGGTGGGATGATTCAATGAAAATGGAACCCTACCTTGTATCATACATGAAAATCATTTCCTAGTGAGTCAGAGAGATAAATGTGTGAGGCCAACAGGAAAACTTTTTTGAAACAATAGTGAGAATGATGTAAGCCACCAACCTGTTCATGAAAGGAGACACTAAAGAAATGAAAATGCAGACTTCCATGTAGAAAAACGTATTTTTAATGTCAAAATCAAGAAAGGATCTACATCCAGATTGTTTTAGAGGATTCCCAGACATCTATAGGGAAAGTGAGGACAACATGACAGAAAGATGTGTTGGACACTTACTTGGGCACATCCCTAAAGAAGGAGCCCAAATGGACAAAATGAAAGGAAAAGGTGTTGATTTAATCATAGAAGTGAAAATAAATACCACTGTGTGATGAGTAGCATCTCCCAGATTGGCTATCAATGTTAAATATTAGAGGTGACTTTGAGCAATGGGAACTCTTAAAAAAGAGTACTGTCAGGAGTGTGAAGCACTTTGGAATACATCTTGCATTCCCTATGACAGTGGGATATTTGCACAGCTTTACCACATTATGACACCAGAGCTTTCTGTACTTGATCCTGACATCATGGAAACCGAGCAGCCATGTACATCAGGAAAAATGTGTCAGGGATTTCCCAGTAGTACTGTCAACCAGGGTCCCAAATAGGAAAATTACTCAATTGTGCACCAGCAGTAAGAAGGATCACCAAACAGCATTTTTAGGGTGGAATGCCAGGTGGCACCAAAAATCAATGAACTGCAACTTGATAGGATCAATCTTTAACACATGGTGTTTGAGGAAAAGGGCCATCAAGAAGAACATTGGAAGAGACATATGATGCTATTCATACGTTTGGGACATGCTCCATCATTACGGCAGGTACTTCTGAGAAAGATGAGGATAAACCCATCTCTGTCCTGCAGAAGCGTGGGGTGGAAGGAGGGGCTGAGAATCTGAATCAATAAATCTGCTTCGATATCCAGATTCACACCACTAATGTAGCTCAAGAAACCACAAGACTTAAATTTTTTTTTTCATATTAGGGATTGAACTGAGAACACTGAGCTACATCCTCAGCCTTTTTAAATTTTAAATTTTGAGACAGTTTTGCTAAATCATTAAATTGCCCAGGATAGCTTGGATTTGCAGTTTCACAGAGACCTAGGGCCATAGAGGCACGTGCCACAGGGCCCAGCTCAAGCAAGACTTAAATTTAAAGTGGTCTCAAGGTCACTGGAGTCAAGTGACTGGCAGAAATATATAAATCTAGTTGTAAGGCACTGTCTATGTGAGATGTGCTCTGATTTCATAAATGTTAACATGTGAAAAATGTGCTTAGAACTGAGAAATAAGCTATAAATCCCAGTGTAAGTGAAATGAAACTATAAACTTGTGGGTAGTTGGAGACAGTGCCTGTTGTTTGGTTCTCAGCCTCCCAAAACTTTCTTGAAAAACACCACAGAACAAGAGGATAAAATTGAAGCTACATGGAAACAGTCCTCAGTGTAGATACATAGAAAGCCCAAATTTCAAAATTATTAAAAGTAAAAATGCTAGCCTCAATATGCAGGCTCTTACCTCCCCTAACCCAAGGCAGACTGAGACAAACTGTGGGGAAAAGAGAAGGCAGAGCAGGGAACAGTGTTCAAAGGTGAACTAGACCAACTTCAGGAAGACTAATCCACCCTGAGTCTTAAAATACTTAAACAAACAAACAAACAAACAAACAAAATGACCAGGGAGGTCACAGCACCAACCACAGAGAAGGGTAGTCTTGAAAATGCAAAGCTTTTGGGAGAAAAAGATTAAAAAGAAAAGAAAGAAAGCATCCTTTGGAAATCAGGTGGTTGTTAAAAGGGAAAGTGGAAAAGGGAGCTATCAGGGCCCTGCAGAGAAAAGAGTGCCAAAATAATTGGAGGATGCATAAGGTTTTGCGGACCAACACAAAGTCTGTTAAATTATCTGGTCTTTGCTGTACTGACAGAAGAGGTTGCCATGAACTCGAAATCCCACAAAGCACTCCAACAGTACAAACATAAATGGGAGAAGAATTGACTGATCCATGGAGTTATTGCAAAAGAAGTCAGAAAAGAAAAATCAAAACTCATAAAATGCAGAAACTGCACTGGAAGATCATGATTCAGAAGACATTGCTAAGACAACACTCCTTCCAAATGTAGTTAAACATACTCAATAAGCATTTATAGATATGAAATCCACCCTGAATTATAATTTCAAAAAAAGGACAAAAAA
>NW_022900917.1:82766662-82816840 GCF_012274545.1 Fukomys damarensis
ACTCAATAAGTTTATAGATATGAAATCCACCCTGAATTATAATTTCAAAAAAAGGACAAAAAACTCCTCAATAAGAAATGAGACAAGAATTGACTGAATTCAAGAAAGAAATGAAAAAAAAAAAGTATCTCAAACCTGAAAAATAATTAGAAGGTATTTAAGAGAGATAATACTCTAATGAAAATTTAATAAGATGTATTTAAGAAAGGGAAGAAAGCAAGCAAGAGGAAGAGAGTGAATTTAGGAAAGAAGTAAAAAAATGTTAGAGAGAAAGTCAGATGAGGAAGGGGTGGCATGTGTACTATTGGAGTCTCCAAGGAAGAACAGAGCTAGATTTAAAACTACAAACAAGAAAACTTTTCCAGAAATAGTCACCAAAAGCCCTAAACCACATAATGAAAGGATACAAGGTACTGGAAACACTATCCCAGAATGATGAACTTTGAGACATTTCCTAATAAAATGATTAGATTTAAAAGATAAAGAAAAATTCTGAATTTCACAACACAAAAAGACCAACTAGCTTACAAACGCAAAAACTGCTATTGACTTTAGAAAAAACAAAAGGGTAACAAAGGAGGAGCATAGTGAAAAGACTTCAAAATGGCAGATGTGAGCCAAGGCTGTTGTAGCTGTGTCCTTCAATGGGTAAACCCCAACAGAGAAGCACTTGAGGAGCTCTGGAGTGCAGAGCCTTCCATGAAGAGTCTGCTGAGTATGGATTTTGCCAAGCCGAGAGATGGCCAGGCAATTTAGTGTAAGGATGGCAGTGGATGCGATTGTATGATAGCTAAGCCTGACTTGTCAACTTGATTGGCTTTGGGAGCCACCCAGGGGATTGAAAGCACACTGCTGGGTCTGAGTAAGGCATGGAGATGTGATCTTGATACTGTATATGATCCTTGGCCCTTCCCTCTCTGGTGTTTGTGCCCTGCTTTGGAACCAGCCAATCATGGAGTGAATCTGCTGAGACTCTGAGCCAAATTAAACTTCTCTGCCTAGAAGCTGTGGATGTTGGTTATTGTGTCCCAGTGATGAGAAACGTCACTGATGCAAGTGCCCATACACTAGAGGTAACTGTAGAGAGGGCCAGGCAACATGAATGCAAATGTTACACATTTTGACAAAGAGCAACTGTGAAGACTGGGAGAAGAAGGGAGGCACAAAGAGGAATATAGATGATCTCACTGGCTATAGTACAGAAATAGGTGGGAATTAAAGGATATTAAATAAAAATAAGCCAGATATTAAAAGTTTAAATAATAAAATATGGGACCAAGGATATTAAAGCAGCTTAGAAGGGATTAGTGGTACAGCAGATGCTTAGTATGAACAAGGCTTTGGGTTCAATTCCCTGCACTAAAAAATAATCTGAAATTAAAATAAAATAATGTTAGAAACACAATAAATAAGTAGATCAAAATTATATAAATTACAATCCATAAATTAAAATAGGAAGGCAGCCTGATGTGGTGGTGCACAACTGTAATCCCAGCTACTCAGAAGGCTGAGGCAGAAGAATTTTAAGTTTGAGGATAGTCTGGTCAGTTAAGCAAGGCTGTCTCAAAATAAAATAAAAAGGGGTTGGTGATATATTCAGTGGTAGAGCATTAACATGTGTGAAGCCTTGGGTTCAATTTTCCATATTAAAAAACAAACAAAAAAATCTCACTAATATATACCTCATTGAAGAAAACAGCAAATATAACAACATACAGTTATAAAATGTTATGACAGACTAAGCCTATCAACAATATCAATTACTGTCAACGGGCTTAACTTTTGTACTAAAAAAGATTTTCAATTTCAGTCACAATTGGAGATCAAACTACATGCTATATATAAGATGCATACCTACAACATAGGGATTCTGAAAAGTTTTCATAAAAGAATGAATAAATACATCCTGAGCAGATGGAAAAGAATAAAAAAGCAGGGCAATGATTCAGATAACAACTGGAACTCAAGTCCCCAAAGTATCAAATATGACAAAGCAGAGCACTTCTTTTTGTTGAAGCGAAGCGCCTTTGAATACTAAAAGTCACAATCCATAAATAACGTATAGCACTTATGAATATGCATGTACCCAGTCACAGGGCAACCACATTTATGAAGTCAGTTAAGAATAGAAGATAGACAAATACAAAGAAACAAACTATGTTTCTTTAGTAAGATTTTTAAACATTCTCAGTAAAAGACAGATTAAGTGAGCAAATATCAAGCAAGGAAGTAGAAAACCTAAACCATATATAGTAATCAGTAAAGCAAGGATTATGCATAGATATCATACTCCATTTTCTGATGATAGAAAATATACCTTTTTTTCAAGTACTCATGGGACATTTCACTAAAAAGTTAAAAAAAAGTTCAATAAACTCCATAAAATAGAAATATTATTAATAACACTGATCACAATGCAATAAAACTAGAAATTACTAGAAAAACAAAAGGTTGCAATATTGAAATTAGAAATGTCAAGCTGGGTGTGGTGGAGCACACCTGTGATCCTAGTACTTGGGAGGCTGAGGCAGGAGGATTGCTGTGAGTTTGAGACCAGCCTGGGCTACATAATGAGTTCCAGGTCAGTTTCAACTACATAATGAGACCCTGTTTCAAAAACAAACAAAACAAAAAAAGAAATTGGAAATCTCCTTGGAAAGCACTAGTGGATACTGGGAGACTATGAGGCCCTCTCTGAGGGTGGTGGGGTGGTGGTGGTGGTGGTGGTCCTGAGTTCCTAGTGACTTGGGCAGCATAGTGAGCCTCTGAGGGCAAGGACCTGGATATGTGTAGGAGTCACTGTAATGTAGGGTGCAAGACCTGCCTTGAGAGAGAAGGAATCAGGTAAGGACAGGTGAGGGCCATATGTGCAAATGGTGGCCTATAGGTCTTGGGGTCCCGAGGCTTGTTGGGCACCAGAAAGAGAGGCTGTAAAGGTGGGAGGTATTTCTTGAGGGGGATGCTTGAACTTGCTGGCAATGCAGCAGAGGGTAGGACCATGAGAATAGGTAGCTGCAGGGGGATAGAAGACAAGATCTCTGGGACACAGAAGATCTAAGTAGGAGAAGACAAGATAAGGGAAGGAGTGAAATCCCCAGTATCAAGGCAGTGTTAAGTAATTTAAGGCAAGAGGGTATCACTGACAAGGAGCTGCATCCTCAAGGAGTGAGGGGGTGGCACAGGGTGGATATGTGGTGGATGGGTGGCAGGTGATACAGATTGAGTATAGGAGATTCAGAGCTGAATTTTAGGGAGGAGTCACAGCAAGGACCCTGGCCCCACCTCCAGCCCAGGGATCTGTGGGTCATGGTAGAAAAACTAGCACCACTGAGAGGACTGAGAGGCTGCTGGATCCTTGGAAGAGCAAGATAAATCAGAACGTTTGGAGCGGAGGAGGAGAGGAAGTGGCTCTGCTGATAGGTGGGGAGATTCTGGGGTTAGCCAGGGTCTTGGCAGAGCACTCAGGATTCTGATGGACTCCCTGTTCATTAGGCTGGGTGGGGCATTTCATGGGGGCATGTCGGGTTGATGGTGAGCAGAGACTCCCTAGCGCTCACCCATGAGGTGTGCAGGAGCCCCACAGGAAGCCCCAGGTCTGTCCCTGGTGAGGTGGGAGGTGTGGGGACAGTGAGAGAAGATGGGGCTGGCACCTGTCCAAGGGCATAGAGAAGTCTAGGAAGGCAGCCACCAACTCAGAGGTGTGGTCCCGTGCCAGCAGGGTGATGGCTTGGAGGACATTCTTTTTGGCCTTGGGGACGTGGACAGAGCAGAGGTGGCGGTGGATGGCCCGGCCCATGTTGGCAACCTGCTCGAGGATGGAGAGGTAAGAGATGAAGGAGGACCTGCCCTGCTGTGGGGAAGCCTGAGTGGGGAGACACAGCCCTGCCTTGCCCTGGATTTTTGAATGGATTCCACCATCGTTGGAGGCATTTGAGAACATCATACTCTCTCAGAGTCTCAGGACAGTTCAGAGCTCCATTCCTCCTCATCTTTTCCCAAACCTGCTGCTCTGGTACTTGCTGCCTGTGTGCCTGGGGCACCTTGCCCTTCTACTTTTGGGTCTTTACTGTGCTTCCACTGAGACCTGGCTCCAGCACTGCTGTCTGAAGCTGCCTGTTGGCAGACCTGGTGTCTGCCATCCACTTGCTGGGGTGCTTCCCACCCACCACCTCTGCCTTTTGTCTACTGAGCCATCCTACCCACTTCTGTCCACTGGCTTCTTGAGGGTCTGGCCTGGGCCTCCTCCACCTCAGTTCTATACTAGGCCATAGGCTGGTGCCCAGTCTGTGCATTTTTGCCCCTTGCCTGCAATTCCCACAAGGCCCCCAGAATTCCTGGGCCGTTCATTCAGTCTATTGGTTCTTGCTTAGGGCGGGATCTGAGTCTCCTCTACCTGGCCCAAGTGCAAGGGTTCAGTCTCAGCCCAGATGATGCCCCTGACTTCTGCCAGACCTCTACCCTACCCTTCCCGCACTAGCTGGACACCCCAAACCTTTGTGGTCTCCAGCTTGGCCCCATGCTCCCAAATGACAGCGAGGAGCAGCTCAGCAGCTGCCTGCATGTGGAAGGCACTGGTGGAGCCCAGGCCTTCAATGACCGTCCAGACGAGGTCGGTCAGCTCTGTTGCTGTGAGGTACTTCATGATCTCCTGTGGGAGCAGAGAGACTGTCACCTTGGACTCATGTGCCCATGACCCCTCTCCTCTACTGCCTTCACTCAGGCTCCCCAAGTTTCCAAGCATCGACTCTCCAGGACTCCCCACATGGGCTCAGCATTTGCAGCTTATGGCCAACCACATCCATGGCAGGCAGGGAGGGCATGATGCCCAGTAATGGTGGGCACAGGGCTCTTCTCCTCTCCCAGCCTTGTGCTTGTTCTGGGGCCCCAGCAGCTGCCCAGCTCTCCCCACACTCTGCCTATCTCTGCCTTCTCGGGCACTGTCATTTGCTAGTCTCTGCCTAGAGGGATGTTCAGTGCTCCCCACAGCCAGGTTCTGGTCCTCATTACCAGTGTTTTAATCAAAGAGAAACTGAACCTCAGAACTGCAAAGGATCATTGAGGTTACCTGGACCGAACCCCTGCCTAGAGAGGTGCATGATGAGCTTCAGCTATGGAGCAGGGTAAGGGGCAGAGGTGGGGTCAGTCTAGTGTGGAAGTGAGGGCTTCGTTTGTGTGGCCTCCAGAGGACCCCCACTGTGCTGCTGCTCACATTCTCCTGGGGTCACTCTAAAGGACCAGGGAGGTGGCTCTCTGTAGGCTGAGCACAGGCTGCTTGGGAGATAAAGGGGCTATGGGAAAAATCCAAGGTGGTGGGTTTGAACCCTGCTCCTGAGGGTAGGGTGGCTTGGTTCCTGCACAGGCAGGACCTTCTGAGAAGACCTGGAGCTCTACTGCTCAACATGGTAGCCCCCATTAAATTAAATTAAATTAATTAATTTAAATTAATTCAGCGAAATAGAAATTTCAATTCCTAAGCAGCACAGGTTACATCTCAAACATGGTAGCCAGGTGCCAGCGGCTGCCTTGGATGCACAGATATAGAACATATTCACCTCTCAGAAGGTTTGAGTTGGAATGTTCAAGGTGACCAGACCCTCTGAATCCCAAAGTATATAACTGCAGGCCTGGCAGAGTCATTTGAGGTATCATGCATTAACCAGGGGCATAAATAAATGCGAGATGGAGGAAATAGGGAAGGCAGAGGTGGAGGTGGCAATGAGGATGGAGTGGGAGCCACAGTAATGGTATGATGACGTTGGTGGTGGTGGAGGTGGAGGTGGTGATGGTGACAATAGTGATGGTGGTGGTGGTGGTGGTGGTGACAGAGATGGTGATGATACTGTTGGTGGTGATGATGGGGATGATGATATTGAGGGTGATTGGTGCTGCATACTGATAACAGTGGTGATGATGATAGTGATGCTGATGAAGGTATTCAAGAACACATGGAGAGTCAGGGATAAAGTCAGAATTAGAATTTGGGGAGAGTTTCTTTCTCCAGCTAAACCTCCCCAGATGTGCCATCCCACAAATAGCGAAACCTCCCATCCTTGCCCCTTTCCTTGTTCCTAGCCTTCACTGCCCCTTGTCTAAGGAGAGCCAGAGCCAGGTGCCTACACTCTGTGTGCAGGGACTGCGCAGGGTGGAGGAGGCTGCCCCTTCCCAGGTCCTGATGCTATGCTCCTAGCGGCTCAACTACCTTCGCTGTTGGCCCCCACTGAGCTGACAGCCAGTGGGACCCTCCCTTTTCCCCCAGCACAGGTTGTCCTCTGTAAAATGCAGCTGAGCCAGGTTTCTCTCTTCTGGACATGGAAAATAGATGTGTTGGCCCCAGGGTTTTATATTTTCTGGGCTAAAGTTCAGATGGGTCTCAGAACATGGACAGTTTACTTTGGCTGTGAGAGCACAGGTTCTGGAGTTCACTGTGACTGGACCAAGTCCTGCTGGGGCACTTATTACTAGCTGTTCATCATCTGGTTCAGTCTGGTTGGACTTTATGGCTGTGTGTTGAAGCCCAGCTCCTCCCTTAGGCCTCACACTAAGCCCTCGGGAGCCCCCACTTGTGGTCTGGAGGTCTCAGGACTAATAGGGACAGATAAGCATGCCAGTCACATGGTCTTTGCTAGCGAGGGTTCAACCCCAACATGGGCAAGCAAAAGTCACCACCTCACAGACTTCATGAACTGACAACTCTGAGGACCCATGAACCTGGCTCTGCCCAGTCAATGCCAGCACCCAGTTTCCACCTGCATCTCAGTTTGTAGGTCTTTTGAGGATAAACATATTCAAATTGCTACACAGGAAATTTTGAGCCATGCAGGACAGGTTTATAAAATTTGAGAAAGGGATCTGTTAATGCTTGTGATGCCCCAACATATGGTAGGTGTCTAATGTGTGCTGGCTTCCTCCAACCCTCCCTGCACTTGCTCTGCTTCAGCAATATAGTAAGGAACAAGTGAATTTATTCCCACATCTGAAAGTATCTCCAGGTCTACTCCAGCCATGTCCCCACCTGGACCTGCCCTGACTCTAAGAGCTTTGACCTTGATGGCTCTGGAGCTGTCCTGATGGAATATAGTGTCCTCTGGGGACATCACCTTCTGAGGCAATGAGGATGCGGTCCTTTGGTCTCCAGTGCTCCATGGGGAGGCTTCATTTGCACCAGGCTGGGAGAGCTCCTTGGGGATGTGTGATTCTTCCTGCAGAGCTGCTTCTGCTGGCCAGAGGCAGAACAGGGGTGAGGCAGGGCAAAGGTGGACCAGGGTCTATGTGGGGAAAGGGTAGGAGTTAGGGTGAGGTCATTTAAAGTCAGGGCCAGGCCTGTGTCCCAGTTTGGGGATGGGAGTCCGTGGGGGCAGGACTAGGGGTTGGGCAAGGCCATTGCAGTTTTGGACGAGGTTAGGGCTCCTTTGGGGGTAGATTTGAGGTGAGAGTACTCCTGAGGCAGTGCCATGGTGTACTGTGAAAGCTCACCTTTCTGGTGCATCAGGAACTGGTAGAGCTGGCCTACCCCTTCCAGGCTGAAGTGCTGGGTCACACTGTCTGGGTCCTTGCACAGAATTCCCAGCATGCCTATCAGTTGGCCCATCGGTCTGAAGTCTTCCTTTGGCTGTGTAAAGAGTGTAGGACCACTGATGGCAGGACCCACCCGTGGGGTCCCTCCCCAGCCACACACACATATCCCAGCACAGCCTATGTCAGAAGGGATCTTCTCAAATTATGTGACGGAGTGGGGACTAGGGAGTGGACAAAACATAAAGGCTTGCCAAAGAACTTGGTAATCAAGCCAAATAATGTTAATGCAATGTTAATAAATATGAATGCAAAAAGTAATTCCCCTCCATGATAAAGGTTCAAGATCTGTAGATAAAATCCAACGTTGTACCTGCTGCCCTAGTTCCAATAAAACCTTATTTAACAAAAACAGGAAGCTAGCCTATTGGCCATAGTCACATTAATCACATAAAAATATGATTAATTATGGAGTTTTTTTTGGTGCCCCTGTAAATTTTGCACCCAAGGAGATTATCTCTCCCTTGCTTTACCCTGGTCCTGGTCCTGTGGTGTAGACATGAATTGTGAGTAAATTGAAGCCACTTTGATCCATTCTAGAAGGCCTTCTTCCTCTGGGGCAGATGACTTTCCTGGGCAGAACAATCCCTCCCACTCCAGGACCTGCACCTCTTACTTTCCTTAGCCCAGGCAGTCTCAGATATCAGGTGAGGCACCGATGCCCACCTTCCCCCAAGAGTTAGTACTGATTTTGGTTGATAATGCAGAAGCACTCACTTTCAGAAAAACCATCTCAAGTTCATCACTCCCAAGGCCTGATGGAAGTGATTCCCATTTGCCCCTCTAAAGAGAAATTATCATCATTCATTTTATAGGTGAGTCGCTGAGGCCGGGGGATGGGAAGAACCTGCTCCAGGGCTCAAGTGCATGGAACAGCCCTCTCCAGAGTCAGGGCCAGGGCCATCTGGGTTCAGAGCCTGGCTGCAAGGCCTACTTCCTCAAGTGTAAAAGGAGACAACACCTGGCCTGCTTCACCACCACGGAGCCTGGGTGGGACAGGAGGCCCAGCTCCAAAGGCGTCTGGGCGGGGTACTCACATCCAGGAAACATCGGTGGTTCAAGAACCTGAGCAGGATCATGCAGCTGTGTGCAGCGCGCTGCCGCTCGTGCACCTTCTCGGACGCCAGCCAGGGATACAGGTGCTGCGGGTAAGTGGGGTCCAGAGAAGGCTGGACCAGGTGGATAGCCAGCCCCACCTACCCTCGGCCAGGCCCTGCCCACCCCCGCAGAGCTCCTGGGTCCCAACAGTGTCCCTGTGAACAGCATTCTCTGTTTCTTTCCCGGACTGTGCATAGCCTCCCCACACCCTCTGTCCCCAGGAGCACCTGTAGGAGTAGTCATTTCTTCCTGCTCAGGGCCCTGCAGGGCTCCTGGCTCCTAGTCTGCTGTGCACCTGCTCTAGAACCATGCTTGCTCACACATGTGTGCACACACAGGCCTCTTGTACAGCCGTGCTGTGTAGCCTGAGGCTATGCTTAAGCCTCTCTGTTAAAGGCCCCATGGTTAGAGATGGTGACTTGAAGAGGATGAGGACACAAAGTATTTGGAGATTGACCCAGTGATCGCTTAGTAGCTGCTGGAACTTCCACTGGTGGCAGCCACTGACACTTGGCACATTTAGGGGGTGACATGCCTAGTTCCCCAGGCAGGGCTACTCACAGTGGCTCTTAGCTTCCAGCTATGCATCCAGCCTGGGGGTCCCTGCTTCCCCTCCTGTCCCCGCTTCTACTTCCTCTTTCTTCCCCTCCTGTCCCCGCTTCTACTTCCTCTTTCTTCCTCTCCATGTCTCTCCCTCCCTCTCCCCCTTTCTTCCCTGCCTCCTCCTCTTGTTTTCTATCTCCTCCTTCTCCTTCTCCCTCTTTCCCCCTTCCCCTTCTTTTGTACTGTAGCCTGAACCCAGGGCCTCATGTGTGCTAGGCAACTAACACTGAACTGCCCCTCTAACTCCTTTGACATTTTTATTTTGGGACAGGGTCTCACTAAGCAACCCAGAGTGGCCTTCAAATTGCAGTCCTCCTGCCTCAGCCTCTAGAGTAGCTGGGATTATAGGTGTGCACCACCCTACCTGGCTTCTGCCTGGCTTCTTGGTGAGTCAGCAAGCCTCATTCTAACCACCTCCTCCTACTTGGCCACAGGGAGCTCCCTCCACCATGGCCAAATGAGTGCATTTATTTTTGTCCCTGTCATGCTGTCTTCCTGTGGGGCTCTGCCCTGCCCAGGGACTGCTTAGGTCCTCATCCAGGACTCCTTGGTAAAGTGCCGCTGGCCTTGGTCTCTGATTCCATGGACAGAGCCAGCGTTTCCTCTGGGGTAGGACTCTGGGTCACCACTGCCTGTTGACTGGCCTCCCTTCTGTCAGGTCAGGAATCCTAGAGGGTGGCAGCCTCAGGCTGTGAGTCCCTGAGGACACTGCTGCCGGGGGAAGTTCTCTTTGGAGGATGTGTCTTCACCAGACCTCTTCCAGCCAGGCTGCCACTCTCTTGACCTCCAGTTGTCCCAAACCTGGGCAGGCCCTGCATCCTCTGGGATGCCTCCTTTGGGCTTTCTGGCCAGGGCTGAGGATCCCTTATCTCCAGTCCCAGGTACCCCACCAGCCCTCACCATCAGCAGGAATTTCATTTCGCTGGCTGTGGGGCTCTGCATGATGAAGCTCTGTAGCATGTGGTCCAGCGCCTCCAGTGTCTGGCTGTACAGGGTCTGTGGGGGTGGGGGTGGAGGTCAGCCCAGCCTGGGGGCGAGGGTATATGGGGCCACAGCATTTGGGTGATGCTTTCTCCCTGCATATCCCAAGTCAGGCTCCTGCCATGGGAGTTCCAACTGGCTCAGGAGGAGCTCTCCTGCAGTCCCCATTCTGCAGAGTGGGAGATGGGCCAGGAAGGCTGTCCAGGGCCACCCAGGGGCACAGCTTTTGGGTGGCCAGGAGAACTCATTCCCAGAAGGCTGGCCTCCTTGGTGGGTGACCTGTGCTGGTTGCGATGCTCCTCTGCTGCTCTCTTAAAGTTTTAAACAGGCCCTGGCTTTCACTTTGCACTGGGCCCAGAAAATTACGTGGCTAGCTCTGGTTTTTGGGACTCACAGCAGATTCTAAATCACTTAACTGCTTTGCTTGCTGGGCATGTTCATAGAGGAAAGGCCCCCAGAAATTCTCCCCACTATCAGGGGCACCAGGAGCCAATGGGCCTCTGGATACTAGCTGGATGGGACCCTGGGGCCCCACAATAACTTCCCGAGAGCCAGGTTGCCCTCTGGAGATGGCAGGAAGCCAGCTTCATGTGCCAGATGGGATAGAATTGAATAGAAGCCCAGCCCTGCACCACCAGCTCCAGTGCCAACCCCCAGTGCTACCTACAGGATTATGGAATCTGTGGGGTCATGGGCTCTCTGGATGCACATGGGGTTGAGGTTGGGGCAGATGCCTCCTTTCTGGAGGGCTGTGGCTGTGGTGTGCCCTGGGCCCAGGGGATTCTTGGTCTGTTACCATCCTATCCAAAGGGCTTGCTGTGGGTTCTAGTCTGGACCCAGCCTTGGGAATGGAGCAGTGTGCTGGCGGGCTAAGGTAGGATTCAAATCCTGATTCTCCCACCAGCCAGCCTCATTCCTCTGAATGGGTTTCCTTATCCTCTGGTCACTGTCAGGAAATGTCCACAGAGACACTTGTTAGCCACCTGCATGCCTGTTTGCAGAATGCCCTGCACTGGGTATGCACGCCCAGACTCTCATTTCAGCCTCCTGGCTCAGTTCCATGGCTCTATTACCCTACCCACTTCTTAGAGGGTAAATGGAGGCCCAGCATAGTTTGGAAACTACTCAGGACCCCAACCCTGCCTGTGGGGTGGCCAGGGAGCCTCCCTACAGACTGCCCCCTCCCAGGCGTTAGCAGAAGGTAGAACCCAATGCCTTGCCCACCTGTATATTGGGTGGCTCCAGAAAGAGGCAGGTGTGCCTCTCCAGGGTGTCCATCAGGGGCAAGGCAAACACACTGCGAAAGCAGGTAGACAGGAGTCGTGACTTCCTGTCTTTGTCTATAGGTGGCCTCAGTTCACTGTTGGGAAGACAGAGGGCAGGAGCATGAGGGTGGGAAATGGAAGGGGCTGTCAGCGAGCCCCATGGAGCTGGGATTTAGGGGATCCCCTGACATCTGCTTCCAACATGATGACCTTAGAACTTTCTGTTTCCCACAGAGACCTGTGCACACATCTGCCTCACTGATCCTCTTGCTGGTTCTCTGGCATCTGAGGAGTGTGCCACCCACAGAACCTTTGCATGTGCTATCTCTTTAGCTAAGTATATATGCAGAGCTTTCTTTCTTGCCCTTCCTGGACTTTGCTGTAAAGTCCTCTTTCAGGGCAGGCTACCTCAGCCTCCAGCTATGTCTTGCAGCCTCGTAGGGCATGGGGCTCATGGGAGTATTCAATCAATACTCGGTCAATAGCCCATCAGTTCCACTGACCCATGCTTGGTCTCATGTGGCCCTCAGTCCCGGAGGGATTTGCATCCTGACTTCCTCCCCATTGCAGGTTCCTCCAACGTCTTCATCAGCCCTGATATGTGTGGTCTGAAAAATGTCCTTTTACCTATAAGTCAGCTATGGGGGAACAGGGCTATTCCCTGCTGGTTCACTGCTGGGTCCTAAAGCCCAGGAGGCCTGGTACACAGTAAGTGCTAAGTAGCTGTGTGTGCAGTGGGTAAATTAGGAGATGAAGCTGGGAGAGGTTAAGCTTTGAGTGGAGGTGGGTTTGACCCAGTCTTGGGGTGGATGCCCACCCCACTCTACCAGTTATCCTGCCTATCCTCTCTGCAGCCAAGCTGAGGCAACTCTGAACACACTGGGCCTCCATTTCCTAGGCAGTCTCTCCTGGTCCTCCCTTACCAGCTGTAGGTTGAGAGCTGATTTGGGGACTGCTTCTTGGCCCTAGGGTCCCCGAGCCCCTGGACTCTAACATGCCTCCCTTTCCCTGGGGTTGGATGGGGTCTAGAGTGAGTTTCCCTTTGTGGACACCCCTCCTCACCCCCAGATCCTGCTGTGCTGGGGTCCTACCAGAGCTTGGAGGCGATGTGGATGACCTGCTGGCGGCTGGTGGTGCACAATGCGCCTGGGGGCTCCTTCTCCATTAGAACCTGCAAATCCCCCATGAAGGCTGAGCCACTTGGGCCTGGCCCATCCCACTCTGATGCTGGGTCTCATCTTCACCTCAGTGCCTGGAAACCCTGGGACCCACAGGCCCCTCTATGATCTGGACCCTGCTTAGAGACCCAGAGTACAGCCTCTGCACTTAGACACAGCAGACCTGAGTCCTCATCCTGCCTGCCAGTTGCATGACCTGGGAAAATCTCCAGATTGCTCTGAACTCATCCATGCACAAGAAGCACAGCCTTACATGTGTGTTCCACATGGAGTGAGGTATGGAAGCTCGGGTTTGGAGCTCCAGTGAGGAGGGGACAGGCTATCCTGTTAGTGCTCCCATCGCTACTGCCCAGCCACTCCCATGTAACTTTACTGCTTGGAGGTTTCCTAAAGCCTAAATTCCTAACCTGGTCTCGGGCTCAGGTCAACATGTGCAGGACAGACAGTGCTGGACTTTCTGGGCCTCTGTGGCATTGCCTATGAGGATGGATTGGTATGCTAGGGGCCCCTTAAGCACCTAGTGGCCAGGGACACAGAATGCTTTGAGGTGCAAGGGCTTGTGAGGGGGTAGACATACCCTGGAACCCTCCCCACACCTTCTGCAGTGGGTGGCTCCCAGAGAGATGCAAGTCTGAGGGAGGAGGCCCTTCTTGCCCAGGAAGGTGCTGGTATGAGGGAGGGGCCAGGCACCCACCATCAGACACTCGAGGAGCTGGGAGGTCTGGGAGAACTCATAGCTGTGGGCGCCCTCGCTTCTGCTGATAGCCCCCACCAGCATCAGGATAGCTGAGAGGAAGCTCTGCTTGAGGGTCTCATCCTGAACAGGGGACAAAGGGGATAGGACAGGCTGAGAAGCCAGGAATGCATAGGAGAGGGCAAGAAGCCATGCAGAAATGATGAGGCTACAGGCTGCAGGGTAGTGGCTGAAAAGCACAGTAGAGACTGCTAGCTCCATTCCTTATCAATGAAATATTTTTAAAAATGAGAATGAGGTGACAATGTTCAAATACCCAGGAGAGGCGTGTGAAAGCCTTAGTGAGGCAGCCACTAGGTTGCAGTTGCTGTCTGCCCCTCACTGCTCCCCAAGTTGGAGGCACAGGTGCAATCACACAGATGTCACTCTGGCCTTTCAGTGTCTAGATCCACCCCAAAAGTGAACATCTGGGGTTTGGTTTATGTGGTGAGGATAAGTCCCCATGAAAGCCTGAACATGTTTGGAGGAACCTGGAGGAGGAAGAGCTGTGAATCAAACAGGAATCTGGGCCTGGCTCTCTGGGCTTCTAGGACAGATCAGGATGTGGGTTGCCTGTCCTGGAGTCTGGATCTCTCTGTCTCTGCCATTCTCTGTGGGTGGTGGTCATGGTGGCCTGGAGTCCTGACTATCCTGAGGAGTGTCGGTTTTGGGATGGTGGCCTGTCATACCCATGAGCTGTAGCGGAAGTAGAAGATCATCCTAGACAAGATGTTGTCCACCCATGGAAGGATGTGGGTCTTGGCCCTGGCAGCCATCTGACCGTAGGCTAGTAGGATGGTGCTGCTAGCCCATTTCCATTGCAGGTCCTCGAAGCTCTGGCTCTGGGGAGTGGGCAGATAGAGTATGTCAGGTCCTGCTGGAGCCCTCCTCTGGGGGAGTGGGAAAGGAGGTGCCCTAGGCCCTACCAGGGTGTTGGAGATAGGGCATTACAGGGGAGCCTCAGTTTATAGCAGAAGAACAGGAGATAGCATTGGCTCTTTGCAGGGTTGGGATGCCCCTTGAAGAGCCACGTGGGGCTGTGTACAGGGGCTTGGCTCTGCTGGGACTGGCAGAGTCCAGGTCCACTGTTGTGACAGTCCCTGCCAAGAGCCTGCTGGATGGGGCAGCATCTGGTGCACTGCACCCCATCAGGTTGCTAGGGCCCTGGGAGCCTTTGCCTCTATCCAGAGATAGCAATAGGGCACGTGGTGCTTCCCCAATGGGTAAGACTCAGGGAATATGGAACTGATGTGGCCTTAAGGACCATCATGGCACCGCTCCCTCAGTGAAGACACTCCCTAAAGGCCTTGGAAGTAGGCTTGGTCTAGCTGCAGACCTTAGGAGTCGTTGGCTCTCACTGGGCTGCAGGTTAGTGGAGCAGTCTGAAAGGGCAGACCCATATCCTGCAGAGTCACATAGGGTACAGAAAGCAAGAATCAGGGTGCTCTCTGGCCTGTCTCATGTTCAGATGTGCCATGTGCCCCAAAGCCAGACTATAATCCGACACTGAACATCACAACACAACTGGCTTGTCACATGCTAAGCTTTCTAAGGCTATGGCCCATTTCTGTCCCCAACAGGCCAGGAAGAGGGAATCCTGCTCAGAAGAAGGAAACTAAAGCATGGAGGCTCACACTGCAGATGGAGGGAAGGTGGTACTGGAACTGGGATCTGTGCCCCATGCTCTTAACCCCAAACCTGGGGTCCCAGCCTGGTGGCTCTGGTACCTTTGGGGTGGGGCTTTGGAGAGTCCACTTGACGGGCCGGCTCCGGCCAAACTGATCCAGTATGGCCCAGACATCATCCAAGTGTTGGGTTGCAGCCAGCCCCACAGTGAGCGCAATTCCCTGTTGGAGATGGCCCAGTGCCACTGAGAGGGGACCCTGAGACCACAGGACTGGACTTGGCCCCTCAGTTTGACCATCAGAAGGGGTAGAGGCCTCATCCAAGATCACAGGGCATCCACCTCCCACCTGCAAGCTCTTTAGGACATGCAACACTGTGCCTAGCCCAACGGACTGTCTCATATGGGGTCTGGTGGGTAGAATGAGGGGAGGCAGGAGGCAGAGTGGGAGTGCTGGAGGCTGGCTGTCCTTGTGCAAGCTCTGAGCCGACCTGCACCAGGGTAGGATTGAAGGGATGTATGGGAATGGAGAAAAAGGACCCAGGTTGTGGGTGAGATCAGGACTGGGTCAAGGCTTAGGCTGTGACCAGCCTGTGACACCTAAGCCTGTGGTCAGGGCCAGGAAGTTGTGGGAACCAAGTAGAACTGAGTCCTCACCTCCCTCTGTTTGGGCCATTGGTGGGATGTTTCCAGGAGGGCTTGCAGGTGTGTCCTGACCGTGGTGCTATTCTCTGCTGCTTGTAGGATCAGCCCATAGTAGGTGAACAGGAAAGCCTGGTAGTGAGATCAGTGCCCTGTCCTTAGCTGGACGCATGTGTCCTGGCCTACCACCTCCTCTGAGCAGCCTCCCTGACCATGCTCCCTCAGGTTCCCCGGGCCTGCAGTTACCCTCCCCACCCTGCCTGGTGGTACAGGCCCAGCCCCTGTTCCTGTCAGTCCCACTAACTTCTCTCTAGGGACCTGGGCATCCTGGGGGTAAAGCCCTAGGCCTGCGTGTTGAGCAGGGGCTACCTGGGGTGGCAGGACCCACCTTCTCTGGGGGATGCTCCTGCTGGGTCTGGCTGGGCTTGGTGAGGGCCTCCAGCAGCTCCTTGGACCACAGGTCCATGTCCAGGAACTTGACTGACTTGACAATTATCTGTTAGCAGATGAGGGTGGACAGGCCTGGAGCCATCTCTCCCTCCTCCCTCTGCCAGCCTGCTCCCAGACACCCCAGGCCCTGGTTCCATCAACCTCTTGTCTTCTCCTCTGGATCTCCAGGACCCAACTCTCTTATTTGTTTGATGGTCTTCAAGGCCAAGGAACACATTCCTCAAGGGGACCCCAATTGTGTGCAGGTGAGGAAGGAAAATCTGTGCCTGGGGGCCTACAGAATGGAGTCCTGGTGGTGTTCCCAGCATAGAACAGGGTCTCAGGTATGGCAGATTCTGTGTTAGCTGTACGTAGCCCCTCTGCGGGGTGCATGCTAGGAGGTGGGACTTGGTCTTTGTTCGCACTTATATCTCTAGCACCTGCATCACGCCCAGCACTTGGTGGATGCTGTGCATTAATGCTTCTTAATCAATGAAAAGAGATCAAATGAATGAATGAAACATCCTTTCAAAAAACATGATTCTGAGAGTTCTGATCCTAACATCACATGATTTTATAATGACTGCAAAGTCTCTGCCTTTCCAATCTTCCTAGATTCTGTGATTCAATAAGTGTCAGATTTTTGTTCCCAAGAGGGTGGAATGGGAGATTTCCTTCCTAAGTATAATCCATAAGCGCAAAATCTTAAAAGACTGAGAAATGTGATGATAAACATTTAAATAAGTTTGTTCAGCAAAACTAGTATAAAATAAAATTTGAAAGAAAGGGCAGTTTGTTTTTCCTGTCACCCATTGCCAAGGTGACTTTCCTTTCGCCACTGAATTGCTTTGGTACCTTTAAAAATCATTAGAATGTGTAAGTGTGGCTGTATCCTGGAGTTTGTATTCTGTTCCACTGATTTATTTGTTTAACCTCTCCTGTATGTTACAGTTTAGACAAAGAATGTCCCCCAAAGGTCTCGAGCACTCAGAGGAGGGGCTTCTGGATGGTGATTGAATCATGGGGGTGATATTGCTGACTTGCTGTTAGGGGTCTGGTTGGAAGAGGTCACTGGAGGTGTGAGCTCAGAGACTGGCTCCCCCTTCCCTGCTTCTCACTTTTCTTCCTGCTTCCTGACTGCCATAGTCTGAGCAGCTTTTCTCCCCCCGGCCCTTCAACCATGCCCTTCCTGCCTTGGAGCCACGGGACTATGGACTGAAATCATGGACCAAAATAAACCTCTTCTCCTTTGATTTCTGGGTGTTGGGTATTGCGTTTCAGCAATGAGGAAAGTAGAGTATACTGATGCCCCATCTTCCTGCTTACAGTTCCTTCTAGTTAAGTCTTTTACCGTGTTATTCTACTTAGCCTTTCACTAAGTCTTGAGATCAAAGTAGTGGGGTTCTTGTAACTTTGTTCCTTCTTAGGATATTTTGGCTATTCTAGGTCTTTTGAAATTTCACATAAAATTCAATCTATAGGTTAAATTCTACAATAAAGTCTTGTAGGATTTTGGTTGGTGCTATATTCAATTGGTAAGTCAATTTTGTGAGACCTGACATCTTAACATTTTTGAATTTTCTTATTTAGGAATGCCACATATCTCCGTTTATAAATTGCTCTTTTTTTTTGGTACCGGGGATTGAACTCAGGTCTTTGTGCTTGCAAGTCAGACCACCAAACCGCTGAGCTAAATCCCCGGCCCTATAAATTACTCTTTGCAATACTGTGGGAAGAGCTTGCATATCTTTTGTGACATTTATCTTTCCTTGAGACTTTTAGATCTTTTGTGATACTGAGTCATTTATTTTTTAAAATTTTTATTTCTTGGAAGTTAATAAAGTACTTTTATTCATAAGGAAAACTTTCCCCATTTTGTTATACACATAAAACCAGCTCTGTGTGAAGTCACTTAATGTGGGGGCGGAGACAAGGATCCTGGTTGAGACCAAAGAGCACCACCCCGACCTGGAGTCTGCTGGGAGATTCGGGGTCAGAGGTGACTCCCAGAGCAATAAAGAGATGAGGTCATCCACCCCAGCCTCAGCTGGGATGGCATGTTGGTTGGCCAGGGCCTGGGCTGGTGGCAAACATTTTATGATTATTATTATTTTTTGGTACTGGGGATCGAATTCGGGACCTTGCTCTTGCGAGGCAGGTGGTGGTGGAACCACTGAGCTAAATCCCCAGCTCATACTGAGTCATTTAAAAAAGGCTATTTTCCAACTGTTTGCAAATAGAAATTCAATTGATTTAAAAACAATTTATCTTGTGTCCTAAGATCTTGCTAAATTTGACTGGTAGTAATTATCCATTCTAGTATTTTAAAAACTGTAATATTTTCTTTGTGTGAAGTCATTCTGTCTGCAAAGACAGTTTCACCTTTTTCAGCTGTATCTTAATGCCTTTTCTTCTTTTTCTTCCCCTATTGAACTGGCTGTGGAAGGCTGACAGGAAGTAGAGAGAGCAGATGTCTCTGCTTTATTCCTGATCTTAGTGGGAAAACATTTAATCTTTCATCAGGAAGCATGTTAGCTGCAGGCTTAGCTGTGCTTGTCAGTTTGGGTCAGCTTTTTTCTACCTTAGCTTGTTAGAGAGATTTTTAACATAAGTAAGTTTTGAATTTTAAAAAATCTTAAATTTTTTTTTGTTGTTTCCAAGTTACCCAGGCTTGCTATGAACTTGTGATCCTCCTGCCTCAGCCTCCTGAGTAGTTGGGACTACAGATGTTTGCCACTGTTCCCAGCTAAGTATTATACATTTTATCAAATGCCTTTTCTTAATTGTTCTTATAAATATATTCATAATCTTCTACTTTATTATAGTAATGTGCTGAATCACATTTATTATTTTTCAAGGATTAAACTGAGCACATATCCTTTGATAACCTGTTTGATCATGATATATTATTATTTTTCTCAACTGCTAATATTCTGCTAAAGGTTTTTGAGTCTACATGAAAGCTGTAGATCTGTGGTTTTCTGGTAATGTCCTTGGTTTTGGCACAGGGCTGTGCTGGCTTTATTAAATGACTCAAAAAGTGTCCCTTTCTCCTGTTTTCTTGACAGATTTTTGCAGAGGTGGTGTTCTTTCTTCCTTAACTGTTTGATAGATTTCACCAGTGAAGTGTCTCAGCTGAGAGTTTTCTTGGTGGGAATGAAGCTGAGGAAAATCCTGCATAGATATGCCTCCTGCTCTTGGTTCCTGAGTAAACCCACTGGTTTTCACCTGCTTGTAATCATACCTTGACTACAGATGACACCTGCGACATGGGGGAGGGTCCCTGTGCAATGGTTGGTGAAGTCAGATCCATCACTTTTCCCCAGACTCAGCCCATACACATCTCCAGCCCTGTCCCTGGGGAGGGAGAGTCAGACTTAGTCTCCATCTGCATACATGGCTGCCTGGTAAGTAGACTCTTTCTCCTTCAAAACTCATCATTTCAGTGTTCATCACACTGCATGGTAGAAAAGGTTCGGTAGCAGAAAGTTTTTAATCACTATTCCAATTTCTTTTGTAGATACAGGACTATTCAGATTTTCTGTTTTTTCTCCTGTCAGTTTGGTAATTTGTGCTTTTCAAGGAATTTGTCTATTCCTTCTAATTTGTCCAATTTATTGAAATCAACTTTCATTATTATCCTTTACTGCCAACAGGATTTCCTTTATTCCTTTCTGAAATTGGTATTTTGTGTTTTTTTTTTCTTTTGATCAGTCTAGTGAGAGATTTAGCAACTTATTGATCTTTTGATTAATTTATTTTTGGTTTGATTCATTTTTTATTATCTGTCTTCTTTTTTTTAGTTCTTTGATTTCTGATCTAGTTCTTGCTAGTTCCTTCTTTCTACTTACTTTGGGTTAAATTTTCTCTCTTTAGGTAGCTTTTTAAAATGAAATTTTAAATCGTCATTTTTTTACTTTTCTCCTTCTCTCCAATGGGACTTAATATGCATTTTATTCTAAGCATTGCTTTCTGTTGTAACTCCCAAATGCTGATTTGTTGTATTTTTCACTACATTCAATTTGGAGTATTTCCTAATTTTCCTTGTAATTTCTTCTTTGACCCATGGATTATTTAGCAGTGTGCTGTTTAATTTCTCAGAATTTGGAGATTTTCCAGATAGATTTTAATGTTGACCTCTAACTTACATTTTTGTCAGAGAATGTACTCTGATTTCAGTCCTTTAACATTTATTGGAACTTGAAGGCTGATCATGTAGTCTGGTCTGGCATGTCTTATTTGCACGGAAAGGAATGTCAATAAGATCAATTTGATTAATTGTGCTACTCTGGGCTTCTGCTCTTTTTAGTCTCTTGTCCTCAGTTCCTGCTATTGCACTGTTCCACACTGAAGATGATGTGACTTCCCCTCCCTGAGGAATTCCTGTGTCTCTCTGTGCAGACCCTTTTTGGGGATTAGTGCCTACTGTCTTCATGGCCATTTGAGCAAGGGACTTTTATCCCATTTGACAGATGAGGAAACAAAGGTACAGGGAAGCAAAGGTCACCCCAGGCACATGCTATGGTTGGCTGACCCCGAGTGTGAACCCAGGTCTGCCAGGAACCTGTGACCCTTCTCCCAGCCCAACAGTCCCTCATCCCTATGTGTGTCAGAGATGGGACCCTGCTTCTTGGCTGTGGAATCCTCAGTCCACCTGACCTGCTTCCTTCTGCCTCTGGCTTCATCTCTGGCCCTGAGTCTCTCTATCCCTCCCAAGATGGGTGGGAGTGGTGGCGAATGTTGGACACTTGCTCGGTGTCAAGCATCTAGAGAACAAGGCCTGAATTCCAACTCCTCCTGTGACCAGGTCACCTCTTCTCCTTGGTGCTCTGGCTCATTTGGAAAATGAGGGTCCTCCCTGCCACCCTACTCCCTTCTTTCCCTCCCTCTTTTCCCTTTCTTTCCTCCACCTCCAGGATGCAGCAGGTGCCCCCAGGTTGGCTGCTGCCACTCCCGCTGGTGTGCCTACCTGGGCCAGCAGTTCCTCCCAGTGCACCCTGTCTTCCTGGTTGAGAAGCTCCTCTGCAAGAAGAGGACTGGCTATAGGGTCTGCTCTGATGCCCACAGCCAGGGTTGGACCCCACATCTCAGACACTGGCTGAGTCAGTGTGACATTGTCCTCCCTCATCCTGGCCTGGTTAGCGGGAAAACACAGGCTGGGATTGGGCTAAGGACCCAGACAGCTGGGCTGGAATGATGGCCTCACCCCCTTGCTGTGTGACCTCAGGAAAGCTGTTCCTTCTCTATGCCTTGGGCCCCTCCCAGGCAAGTATGAAGAGGGGGAGTACAGCAGGGGTGCTCTGAGAGTCCAGAACACCTTCAGGAATTTGGGAATCCCACCTTAGAGGGAGGGGATGCTTTTGGGGCTCCTTGGGTACAGAGGACACTACACCCAATTTGTCAATACTGGGGCAGAGGCACAAGACCAAGCCAAGCCAGGTCCTGCCAGTCTCAGGCCTTAGAGTGAAGACCTTCCCTGCTTCCTCCTGTTGACCCTGCTGGCTGCCAACCCACTCTTTAGAGGACTTTGCCAAGCAACCCCCCACCCCCATTGCTCCAGACTGGCTCATCCTGGAAGCCCTCTCCGATGGTCTCTAGGGCAGTTGATCACTGTCCTCCCTGGGCTCTGTTCTGGTTACTGAGAGCAGGTGCATTAGCCAGGCTGATGGGAGCACAGTGGC
The DNA here is from genome assembly GCF_012274545.1 of Fukomys damarensis. Taxonomy (NCBI): domain Eukaryota; kingdom Metazoa; phylum Chordata; class Mammalia; order Rodentia; family Bathyergidae; genus Fukomys; species Fukomys damarensis. Next base: position 82,788,469 of record NW_022900917.1, read on the forward strand.
TGGTGTTACCCTCTAGTGAGGGCTGCCTGGCTAATTACACTCAGTGATATCACTGCTGTGCGCAGTGTGTCGGGGGGATTCTGTGGGCCTGGGACCACACCTAGATCTTCCCTTGACCTCCCCCTGTCTTGTGGGCAGGACCTACCATGGGAGGACAGAATGCCCATCACATAGAAGAGGCTGCGGTGTGGGAAGGTGCCAGTCAGGAGCTCCGTCTCCAGGTGCTGGGCTACTGTCTGCCAAGAGTGCCTGCAGATGGCCACCAGCACATTGCTGGCTGCATCCTGGTATGTGTCTTCCAGCTCCTGGGTGGGGAAAGGTGTCCAGAAATCAGAGCAGGCTTTTTCAGTTCTGAGTGTCTGCACAGATGTGTGTCTGCTTTGTCAGGCCAGGGAGCTGTGATCAACCCATTTATTTAGAGGGGAAACAGAGGCTGAGGGACCCTTGTGTTCATGGCTCTCCACATTCCTGCTTCTCCAGCAGTTTTAGGACATTCTAAAACTGACTGGCCTGTGTCCTCTCAGGGAACATTCCCAATTATTGCTTTCCATACCTTAGTCTTAGAGGCACAGTCCCTTGTGGTTCTTTTCTGCATTGAAGCCTTTGGCATGCTGTGCCCCTGCCTGGGGCTCCTTTCCTGCTCATCTGCCTATCCAGATCTCAGTCCATTTCTAAGGCCCACTGTCTCCTGTCCTCAAGACACCTGTCTGAAAACCCCTTTCTGACATTGCCTCTCCCCTTCCTGCTTCCTGGCCGCTCAGGACAACATCTCATCCTTTCATTTTTTGTCACCATGCATTTAGGACCAGAGGCTGTTCTTGCCCTGGGTCTCTGCCTGGGGAGTCAGCATGCCAGCTGCTATAGCCTTCTTCCCTAGGCCTTGCTAGGGAAGGTGCTATCTCCCAAGGGTCATCCTCTGGCAGGAAGGAGCCACCTGTGCCTGGGGCTGGCCCTATGCCATTATGCCCTGTCCTTTCTCAGCAAGTGCACTGCTATTTCTCTGTGGCTCCAATTAGAGTACTGCTCCTTTCCATCCTGTAGTGGCTGTTGGCACAGAGAGGCACAGCAGTGCTGTCTGCATTTAGTGACATCAGAATGTTAAGGCATCTAAGGTCCTACCACCTTACTCTCCCTACGATGTGCTTTAAGTCATTATATTAAATTGATATGCCACACTTTATTGAAAGTATAGCTATAAGGGCTTCTTAAGAAGGAGAGGGGTTTTCACATTGTTTTGGACTCTGAACTGGCCATTTGACCTGTTGTTCTGAACAACCTCTCCTCAGTCTGATGTACACTGAGCAGATGAAATATCAACATTGTTTAATCTTGGCTGGTGTGCAAATAGTCTGTCACAATTATAATTCCCCAACCATGGACCCTAACTGGTCTATGTCCTCTCAATGGCCCAGGGGTCATTCCCACTTATTACTTCCTATAGCTGCAGTCCTAGAGGCACAGTCCCTTGTGGTTCCTCTGTCTGTCCCCATCATACAAGCTCCTCATGGTTCTACATGGCACCTTGTGTTGCTCATTTCTGGGTGGGGGGTAGTACTAAAAACCTTTTTCCATGGCATTAGCTTTCTGTGTTTTTATATAACACATGCTTGTTTGGTGCCAAAGCTTGGGTTATGGTGGGCCAAGTTAACTGTCTCTGCTGTCTTGTTATCCAGTGTGTCCTCAGTAGGCCACCGTGGGGCTACCAGGGCTAGAGGGTCTGAATGAGACCTCCTGTCCCCACTCCTCCAGGAGCAGTCCCAGAGATTGCCAACCAGCCTGTGGACAGTTAGCAACCTGACTACAGGTCTGGCTGGGAGTAGGGATCCGGGGATGGGGGGCATTTTGTGGCCAAGCTGGGGGACCTAAGGCTGGATTATGGCCTGGAGGAATGGCTTAGACTGGCAGGTAGCTTTCCAGAGCTGGCTTGTAGGTAGCAGCTAAGGGATGGTAAGGACAGTGTGGGTAGAGGCATGTGGGCCTTAGGGGGCCTGTGGCCTTAGACCAGTACTTCCTCTTGGGTTTCAGCTGCCTCTTCTGGGGAGTGCATGAAACTGTCCCTTTGAAGGAGCTGGTGGCCAGGATGTTAGGAAGAAAGAATTCCTGCCACACCACAAGGCCTGGCACACTCTCACCATTTGGAGTCCTGGGCAGCTGCCTGCAAACCCAAGGGCTTGGGGACTGGCTATCTTGTGGGGGTGGGGTGGGGGCCCACCGTGGATTTGGTCATATTATCCAGGGCCAGTTGTATGAAGCTTCTCCTCCAGGGATCCTCCAGGCAGTCACTGGCTTTGATGACATTCTCTAGGACCTGGAAGAGCCGGAACTTGTGCCGGCTGGAGATCTGTGGGTGGCAGAAAGGACACTGGGATGTTTCATTCTGACCAAGTGGCACATGTCTGTGGGAGCATGGAGGGGAGGCTGTGTGAGGAGGCCAGAGGGAAAGATTGCAGGCAGCTGCTTTTAACCATTCAGTCAACAACCCTTAGTAGATACTGCCCCGTGTAGTGCTAAAGAGGCCTAAACCAGTGCTGCAGAGATCATGAAGGACAAAAATTTCTCCCTATCCTCATGGAGCAGTTATAGCAGTTTAAAAAATTCCGTCTTCAAAGACAGATCATTCATTCATTCATTCATTCATTTTCAATACTTAGGCAGATGTTCTCCCCCACCATATCTATCTCTCCATCCATCCATCCACGGATGCCACTTACTGGTTCTTTGACATTAGGCAAATCATTTTCCTTCCTAAGCCTTAGCTTCCTTATCTATGAGCATCATGATATCTACCTCTTGAGCCTGTTGAGTGGGGTCAATACATATCATTCTGCTTTCCTCCCTCCCTCTCTGGCCCATTTGGAATATGAGGAAATTGAGACTTGCTCCAAATCATCCAGCTGCTCTATATATGATACAGGATTTGAGCCCAGCTTGGGTCAAGCCCTCCCTTCTGCTCCCCAAATGCCCAATCAGTTCCCACCTGTGGGTTATCTGTGAAGTAGTCACGGATGGTTTCCATCACCAAGCTGGGGGACCTCTGAGCCATATTCCTGACCCTCTTGATGACAAACTGCAGGTAGGGAAGTTCTGAGCTGCCTATGTCCCGGAGCATCTTGAAGCAGATGGCTGAAGGTGACAAGAAGGTATGAGGGTGGGTGGGCTAGAGGGGGCATCGCATTGTAGCAAAATGGCTGGCTGGATGGGAAAGAACAGGCCTGGGAATGGCAAGGAGTAAGCTGAAAAGGAGACCTGGAGAATTGGATACAGTGGGAAGTCCTTCGACTTCTTCACTGTTCAAATGGCCCTGACTGAGTTCAAGATAAGATAAAGAGCAGTTATGCATATAAGTCTACGTATCCTTATTTACCCACTCATATTTCCATCCATTCATTGAACCAGTTACCTTTTCATCCATTTATCCCCATCCATCTATCCATCTACCCATCTGTCTCTCCTCCACACATTCATCATATATGTGTTTCTATCATTCTATCCATCTGTTTGTCCATTTTTTGCATTCATATACATATTCATCCATCCAGGCCACTGATGGTGAACCTATGGCACATGTGCTGCAGTGGGCTGTTTGTATCATTGAAAGTTCTAAAATGTTTGCCACTGACCTAGACACTCATAAATCCATCCACCCACTTATTCATAAATCCACCCACCAATCTATCCATAAATTCATCCATCCATCTATCCCTCTATTGATCCCTTCTTTGATCCTTCCATTCTGCCTCCTGTCATCTAGCACTTCTTAGTATTTAAGTGAAGGGGGAAGCATTCCAAGGAGGGGCCAGGCCTCCACAGAGGTTCTGAGGTGTAGAAGCAGAGTGGAATGGAGTGGGAGATGGGCACTCTTTGGGTTTTGGGTGGTGTTTCAGGAGTCATGAACAATCCCAGTGGGGTCTGCAGGGCTCTCTGCTGAAAGCTTCATTTGTTCTCCACACCCCTTGCAATCTCCAAGGTCCCTCCAAGGTCCCTCACTCTTGGGCATTTTTCCTGTGGAGGGTATAGTAGGATCTAGGTCCCTTCCCCTTTCGTGGCTGAGTCCCAGGGCTGGCAGTCACCCGAATTGTAGGCTTCCTCCATGAACATCTTGCGGTCCTTGAACATAAGTGCAGCCTGACTGCTCATAGACTTGTGGGGCAGGACACCGGAGGGATGAGCCTGTTGGTTCCTGCAGGCAGAGTCCTGAGGGGCCTTCATGTGTGATGGCTCCAACATGGACATGGAGACAGAGGAGGAGATCCTGAAATGGAGAAGGGTCCCAGTGTGAGTGTCTGAGGGTGTCTGTATTTATTCAAGGTGACAGAGTAAGGGATGATGGTGGGGGTCAATCTCATAGTGTCCTTCCCTGAGTCTATATCCTTCTCCCTTTGATGGCCTGGAAGGAGGGCAGAGGATGAGGCCTTAGGATACTGTTGAGTTGACAGCAATCCCCAAGGACACACGAGTGCCTGGCTACCCTGTAGAAACAGGCACAGATGCACTGGTGGGATGCAGGAGAGCTCAGGCTGCTACATTGCCTGCTCCACTTCTCACACTGACTTGGAGGAGCCAGTTTCTTTGAGACCACATAGAAGATTGCCCTGTCTGTCCAGGGCTCATGGGAGGGTTCTCTGAGGTCAGAAAAGCTACAGGAGCAGGTGGAGGGTGTGGGGCCCTATCAAGCTTGTGTCTGCCTTCTTCTCTGTTCCTCCTGTTCTGCAAACAAGGGGAAGGATTTCCACACACTGATGGTTGCCACAAAGAGGATGCATCCTTGCTTTTTGGAGAGCTGCACACGCTGCCCCCCCCCTCCAGTGGGGCCCCCAGAGCTTCTACTTTTTTACTCTCAGTTATGATTTCTGGCACCTCCTTCAAGTGAAGCCTATCCCAGTCTGCCCCAGGGTACATCTCATAGGGTAGCAATAGTAAAAAAACTGAACAGGTAAAGTACATGGCATTTTAGACAGAAGTTCATCTCTTCACATTATGTTCCTTCATCTCTTCCACCACATAAGCGAGTCAGGCCATCTTACTCAGAATATTTCCAGCCCCTCCCTCCATGCACAGGAAATCCAAGGCCCTGAAAATAACAGGGAAGACACTGATGCTTCCAGGTAAGTGGGTCAGCCAGACATGGGTTTACCTTCTACCTCAAGGAAATTGAAAATTGGAAAAAATACACACAGTCATAGCTATCAGACATCACACAGCAGCAGCAGCAGCACAAAAAAGTGGCCCCTGAGAGATGGGAAACCAACAAGGCCAGCTTGAACTACCACAGCCAACTGGCAAGACAGTTTCCAGTTTCTGGTACAGGGTGGGGGGAACATGATGGCCTGTAGCCTCCTAAATTTGAAGTACTGGAGGTGGCAGCTTGGAGAGATCAAAGTGGGTAGGGTTTGCAGGGAGAAGGCAGAGGAGGGACTTGCACAGGGAGGGAAGGATCGAGATAGACAGAGCAAGCCCTTCTTCATCTGTACTCAGTGCACATGAGAAAGAACCTCTCAAAAGGAATAGAGGGAACAACCCTCAGAGCTCACACAGGACTGAGAAGAGCTCCATTTCCATTAGCCACAGTGCATGGGGGAATTAGGCAGAGTACTTTGAATAGTGTTAGCTCAGTAATGGAGAGAATCAGCCCTAAACAAGGATGCAGAGATCTTCTCTACCAAAGCTCTAAAAGCAAGACTCAAACAGAACAAACTTTAATAATTCACATCCCAGGGCTAGGGATTTAGCTCAATGGTGCCACACCTGTCTGGTATATATATAAAAAAAAAATCCACACCTCATAATGAAGCTCAAGCATACAGAAATACCCAGTACCCAACAAAGTAAAAATCACAATGTCTGGCATCCAATCAAAATTTACCAGGCACATAAAGAAGGAAGACAATATGATCCACAGGGAAGAGAAAAACCAGTTGATCAAAACCAACCTAGATCTGGGAAGATGGTGAAGTGGTAAACAGATTTGAGGCAATCCTGATCAAAATATCTGACAAAATTAGAGAAAATAATTCTGAAATTCATTTGGAACTAGAAGGGACCCAGAATAGAAAAAGCAATTCTGGGAAGCAAAGGCATCACAATCCCTGACTTGAAATTATACTACAAAGCTACTGTGATAAAACAGCACGGTACTGGCAAACCCCTCCCCCAGCCCACAAAAAAACAAGACCTGAGGATTAATAGAACAGATTAAAGATGAAGAAACAACTCCAAACACACTCAGCCACCTTATCTTTGGCAAACAGCCTCACTAGAAGGGGTCAAACAGCCTCACTAGAAGAAAGTTAGCCTCTTTAATAAATCATGCAGGGAAAACTGGCTTTCCATGTATCATAGATTAATCCTAGACCCATATATCTTACCATGAAATAAACTAAAATAGAAATGAATTAAAGATATAAATGCTAAAACAGAAACACAAGAAAGACAAGTATTTTTCATTGAGATGATCAATAATGAATGTATTTCCCATAAAGTGAAAAAAAAATGAAATCTACTGGAAGATAAAATAAGTAGAACCCTTGAAGACATAGGTGTAGGCAAAGACTTTATGAACAAAACCCTGATTTATTACACAAGAAATATTACAAAGAATCAACAACTGGGATCTCATCTTATTGAAAAGCTTTTGCACAGCAAAAGAACTACCAACATTTCAAAAAGGGAAGAAAGGAGCTAAAGGTGTAGGGAAGGTGGGATGAGTAGGGGAAGGGTAATAAGGGAAAAGAAAAAAATGTGAGATAATGAAAAGATGGAAATAAAGTATTTGTAGATGGGAAGGGGAGGAGGGGGTGAAGGGAGGGCAGGGGTAAGGGGAAAAAATGAGAATCAAGACTTGTCATGTGGAGGTACAAGATCCCAACAATGAATGCAACTGTACTGTATCCCTAAAATGTACCAATAAACTCAATTAAAGCTGAAAAAAAAAACTACCAACAGAGTGGAGACAACCCATAGAGTAGGAAAAAATTTTGCTAGCTGTTTCTCAGACAAATAACTAATATTTAGAACTTATAAAGAACAAAATAGACCCATCAAATTTAAAGACCTACTTGAAAAATGGTCATCTGAAATAAATAGACACTTCTCACAAATGGCAAATAAGTATATGAAAACTCTTCAACATCACTGGTCATTTGAGAGATATAAATTAAAACACTGAGATTCCATCTCACTCCAGAAGAATGGCTCTCATAAAAAATCAACCAACAATAAATACCAGGGAAAAAGGAACACTTCTTCCCTGTTGGTGGGAGTGTAAACTTGTGCCACCACTGTGGAAATCAGTACGAAGATTCCTTAAAAACTAAAACTAGAGGTCCCATTTGACCCAACTATTCCCCTTCTTGGTAACTTCCCAAAAGAATTAAAATCATCATACAACAAAGACATATGCACACTTACGTTTATAGCAGCATAATTTATAGTAGCTAAATCTTGACAACAGTCTAAATGACCATCTATGGATGAATGGAAAGGACATGTTTTGTTTTTTTAAAATACAATAGAGTATTGCTCTGACACTAAGAAGGCAGACCTTGAAACATTTCTAGGTAAATGGATGCACCTTGAGTGAGATCATGCTCTTAAGTGAAATAAATTGGATGCACATGTTTATATTTAACACTGTTTCTCTGGTGTGAGAAACTGAAAGGGTAAATAAGGACAAAAATGTATAACAAATATTGGGAAATAGGAAGAAAATGTTCAAAAGGTAAGGGGGACAAGGAAGAAAGAGGAGAAAGGAAGGAAGGGAAAAGAAAAAGAGCAAATAGAAAAAACAGAGACAAAGCTGTTTAAAATAAGAATTATAAAGATTAGAGCAGAAATCAATGCAATGGAAACTAAGAAAATGATACAAAAAATAAATGAATCAAAGAGTTGGTTTTTTGAAAGAATAAATAAAATTGATAAACCCTTAGCAAACCTTATCAAAAAAAGGAAAGGAAAGGCTCAGATCCATGCAATCAGAAATGAAAAAGGTGAAGTCACAACAGATCCAACAGAAATCCAGAGGATCATTAATACCTACTTTGAGAACCTGTACTCTAATAAAATGGAAAACACAGAACAAATGGACAGATTTCTAGTTACTTATGAATTACCAAGGCTGAATGAAGAAGATAAAAACATTTTAAACACCCCAATTGCAATCAGTGAAATTGAAAATGTGATTAAGAACTTACCAACAAAGAAAAGCCCAGGTCCTGATGGATTCACTGCTGAATTTTACAAAACATTTAGAGAAGAACTACTGCCGTTACTCTTCAAATTTTTCAATGAAATTGAAAGAGAAGCAATACTTCCAAATTCATTCCTGGAGGCAAGTATCACTTTGATTACCAAACCAGAAAAAGACGCAACTAAAAAAGAGAACTACAGGCCAATCTCCTTAATGAATATAAATGCAAAAATCCTTAATAAGATATTAGCAAACAGAATACAGAGGATTATCAAGAAGATCATACATCCTGACCAAGTCAGATTTATTCCAGGGATGCAAGGATGGTTCAACATACATAAATCAATAAATGTAATATAGTATATTAAGAAAGTCAAGGACAAAAACCACATGATCCTCTTGATAGATGCAGAAAAAGCATTTGACAAAATTCAACACCCATTTATGATAAAACCCTACAAAAATTGGAATAGATGGTCTATATCTCAACTTAATAAAGGCTATCTATGAAAAACCAACAGCCAACATCATATTAAATGGCCAAAAACTGAAAACCTTCATGGTAAAATCAGGAACAAGACAAGGATGCCCACTATCACCACTCCTCTTCGATATAGTTCTGGAAACATTAGCCATAGCAATTAGACAAGAAAAAGAAATTAAAGCAATAAAGACAGGAAAGGAAGAAGTTAAACTGTCATTATTTGCTGATAATATGATACTCTACATTGAAGACCCAAAAAAACTCCACCAAAAGACTTCTAGACTTAATTGACACTTTTAGCAGAGTAGCAGGATACAAGGTCAACACACAAAAATCAATAGCCTTCTTGTATACAAACAATTAACTCACTGAGAGAGAAATTAGGGAAACAATTCCTCTCACAATAGCATAAAAAAATGAAGTATCTAGGAATCAACCTAACAAAAGAAGCAAAAGACCTCTACACTGAAAACTACAGCACTATGAAAAAAGAGATCGAAGAGGATATAAGAAAATGGAAAGACATCCTCTGCTCCTGGGTAGGAAGAATCAACGTAGTGAAAATTGCCATACTACCAAAACTGCTATACAGATTCAATGCAATGTCAATTGAAATTCCAACACTATTCTTCACAGAACTAGAAAGAAGAATCCAAAAATTCATTTGGAACCAGAAGAGACCTAGAATAGCAAAAGCCATCCTAGGCAACAGAGACATGGTAGTGGGTATAACAACTCCCAATTTGAAACTATACTATAAAGTCACTGTGATAAAAACAGCATGGTACTAGCAAAGAAACAGACCTGAGGATCAGTGGAACAGACTGGAAGACACAAAAACAAATCCAGATGTACTCAGCTACCTCATCTTTGACAAAGGAGCTGACCATTCCCCACTGGAGGAAAGATAGCCTCTTTAATAAATGGTGTTGGAAAAACTGGATCTCAACCTGCCAAAGATTAAAACTAGACCCTTATCTCTCACCATGCACTAAATTAAAATCCAAGTGAATTAAAGATCTAAATATTAAAACAGAAACACTAAAATTGCTGGAAGATAAGTTAGGGACAACTCTGGAAGACATTAGCATAGGAAAAGACTTTATGAACAAATCCTCAGTAGCATAGGAATTAGCAGAAAGAATCAACAAGTGGGATCTCATCTTATTAAAAAGCTTCTGCACTGCAAAAGAAACCATCAACAGAACTAAGAGACAATCTACAATGTGGGAAAAAATTTTTACCAGCTTCTCCTCAGACAAAGGACTATTATCAAGAATATATAAAGAACTCAAAACAGTCAGCTACCCCCAAATATAATGACCCAATTCAAAAATGGGCATTTGAAATGAACAGACATTTCTCAAAGAAGTAAAAGCAGCAAGTAAGTATATGAAAAAATGTTCCACATCACTGGTCATTCGAGAGATGCAGATGAAAACAACACTGGGATTCCACCTCACCCCACAAAGAATGGCTGCTATCAAGAAATCACACAATAACAAATATTGGTGGGGTTGTGGGGAGAAAGGAACCCTTCTCCATTGTTGGTGGGAGTGCAGACTGGTGCAACCACTATGGAAATCAATATGGAGATACCTCAAAGAGCTTGGACTGGAGGTTCCATTTGACCCAGCCATCCCTCTGCTGGGTATCTTTCCAAAAGAATTAAAAGAGTCATATCACAGTGACATATGCATACCTATTTTTATAGCAGCACAGTTTGTATAGCTAAAACTTGGAAACAGCCCATCTGCCCATTAGTTGGAAACTGGATAAAGAAGATGTGGTTTTTCTATAAAATGGAGTACTACCCAGCCATAAAGAATGAGAATGTAGATTCATTCATAGGAAAATGGATACATTTTGAGGATATACTCCTAAGTGAAATACATAAGTCACACATATGTAAATACCGAATAGTTTCTCTGGTGTGAAAAACTAAAATAGTACTCAAGATCCTAATGGGATAACTAGCAATGTGAAATAGGAAGAAAAGGGCTAAAGGTGTAGGGACAGTGGGAAGCGTAGGGGAAGGGGAATAAGAGAAAGGGAAAAAATGTGAGAAAATGTAAAAATGGAATTAAAGTGTTTGTAGGTGGATAGGAGAGGAGGGGGTGAAGGGAGGGTGGGGACAAGGGGAAAAAATGAGAACCGAGACCTGTCATGTAAAGGTACAAGATCTCAGTAATGAATGTAACTGTACTGTATGCCTAGAATGTACCAATAAATTCAATTAAAAAATAAGGACAGGAAGAAGAGTTGAAGGGAGGGGAGGGAATTGGGGAAAAAGAATTAAAATGCATTATGTACAGGTACAAATTCCCTATGACAAATGCAATCATTATGTATATCTAAAATACACCAATAAAATTAAACCAAACCAAACCAAAATGATAATATTAGTAAACAAGAACATTAAAATGGCTATACTTATATTCCATATGTTCAACATGGTAGAGTAAAATATAAGTATGCTAAAAAGAGATATGAAAAAATATTTAAAAAGCAAACTTACATTTAAGGTTAAGAATACCATGGCCTTCTTTAGCAGCAGGTCAGAAACAGGAGGAGATAGGATTATTAAACTTGAAGGCCAACAGAAACCAAATTGAACACCAACAGAAGAAAGACTGGAAAAATTGAACTGAGTCTCAGCAAGTTGTGGGACAACTTCAAAGGTTTTGTGTATGCGTAATTTAAGTCCTCACAGGAGAAGAAAGGTGACAGAAAATATATTTTTAGAAATAACATCTGAACATTTACAAATTTGATGAAAACTATAAAATCACATATCCAGGAAATTAAATAAATGTCAAGCAAAAGAAACATGAAGGAAATGACAAGAAATCACATCCAAATAAAGTCACCTAGAAGGAATGGTAAGAGAAATCTAAAAGATCCCAAAGACAAAATATACATTAAAGGAATGAAGAATGATGGATAGTTCTTCTCAGAAACAACACAAGCCAGAAGACTGTGTGGCAACATTGTAAACCACTGAAAGAAGGAAAGGTCCAGGCAACTTTCCGGGCTCTAATTCTATACCCAGAGAAAGAATCTTCAAGAGGCATAGATGAATTGAAAAGGACTTTTTACACAAAAAATTCCCAAGAATTCATCCCTAGAAGATGTGCACTGTAGACTATGTTAGGGGAAATGTTTGAGGCAGAAGGAGGATGCCAGGCAGAAATGTGGGATTATATCAAAGCTTGGACAACACTGGAAATGGTGAATAACAGGTGAATAGAAAACATTTTTTCTTATTTTTAAAATTTAACATAAAATAATAACATTGTAGGTCTATAAAGACACAGAAATAAAACATAACAGCAATAACATGAGTGGTACAATATGACTTGAAGATAGAATGAAATAGATAAACTAGCATTGTATGCTATAATTTCTAAAGCGATTACTAAAAAATAAGACAAAAAATATAAAAAGCCAACAATGGACATAGATTAAGACCATGTCATATCAATCACATTAAATATAAATGATTTAACCACAAAAATCTAATAGCAGATTCTCAAATTAAATAAAAAACAAGACCTGGGCAAGGGATTTAGCTTAGCGGCACCACACCTACCTCACAATTTGCAAGGTATTGAGTTCAATTCCTGATACTGCAAAAAACAGAAAACAAGACCCAAGTATATGCTGCATATAAGAAACAAACAAAATAAATATACACCAACTGCTTAAAAATTAAGGGGTGGAAAAGATATGCTATGCTAACATTAATCTAAAGAAAACTGGAGTTGCATTGTTAACATCAGACAAAGTATATTTTTAGAATAAATAACAGGAATAGAGTCAGTTTAGAATAATAAAGGAATCATTTATTAGGATGACAACCATCATAAATGTTCATACATCTTACCACTACAAATACATAAAATAAAAAGAACTACAAGGAGAAGCAGACAAATCAACCATCACAATTGAAGATTCCAATAACCCTTCCTTAACAATTGATAGAATAGTAAAAGGCTATCAATAAGGGTATGGAAGACTTGGATAACATTCTTCACCAATGTAAAATCATTGATATTTATAGAACTCACAAGCACAAGCTCCCGAGTTCTATCTCTGGTACCAAAAAAGGGGGGGTGGAGTAAGAAGCATTTCGAATGGAGTGAAAATGAAAACACAACTTACAAAATGCATGGGAGGAAAATTTATAGTGTTAAACACATGTATTTAAAAAGATAAGAGTCTGATATCAATGACCTTCAATTCTACTTGTAAAACTAAAAAAAATGCAAATTAAACTCAGGGAAATAATAAAGAATGGAGCAGAAACCAATGAAATAGAAAAGCAGAAAAATGGAGCAAATCAGTGAAAACAAATGCTGGTATTATAACGTTTATCTAGCTGCCTCCTCACCCCCAAGCCTCATGCAGTCACAGGTAGGGCTTTTTGCAGGTGGCTGGATCTAGGGTGTGTGATGCTAGGATCAAGGATGTGATGTTGGGGTTGATTCACACTGCAATGCTAGGATTAAGGGTGTAAGTGCTAAGGACAAGTAGTCTGGATAAAATACAAAGAGGGCTGCTATTTCATTGCTTGTCTCTTATCACTTGCTGCTTTGCTACTTTGCTGCTTGCCATCTTGTTGCCTTCTGCATGCCATGAACTGTTTCTCCTCTGCCATGCCAACTTGTCTTGGAGCCAGCCAACTATGAACTGAAACCTCTAAATAAATCTTTAGCTAAATAAACCTTTACTTCTTAATTTGAGTCCAGAAATGAGAAAGTAAGTAGGACATCTGGTTTCTTGAAAAGATGAAAACATTGATCAACCTCTAGCAGGATTTATTGAGACAAAAAAAGAAAGAAGATACCAAGTATTAAGAATAAGAGTAGTATATCACTATAGGTCCCATAGATATTAATAAGGTGATGAGGGAATATTATGAATAACTAAGCCAATAAATTTTATAAGTTAAACAAAATAGAGAAACTCCTTCAAGCTAAAATACCAAAGCTCACCTATATATTACACAACACCATATCCAATATAAAAATTAATTTTTAGCAGATATTCTCCCCCACACAAGAAGGTAGACCTAGATGACTCTTTAATTTCACCAAACATTTAAGGAAGAAAGAATACTGATAACTACAAAACTTCCCCATCAAGCAAGTATTGCCCTGATACCCAAACCATACAATAATATAGCAAAAACTGAAAACTATACCTTTAAATCTTCTATAAACAGACACACATTTTCTTAACAAAATGCAAAGGAATCTAAAATATATTGAAATGGTCATCTATCATCTCCAAATGAGCCTTCTCTTGGGAATGCAAATCTGGTTGAATGTTTGAAAATCAATTAACATAATTCACCATATTGACAAACTAATGAAGAAAATCATATAATCATCTGAACAGAGACAGAGAATGCATTTAACAAACTTCAACATCTAATCACAGTAAAAACAAGAACTAAGAAATCTCCCTCAACCTGATAGAGAACATCTATAAAACTACAGCTCATATTGTACATAATGGTGACAAGTGAATGGTTCCCTCACATAATTGGGAATGAGGTGAGGATATCTTCTCTATTCAGTACTGTACTATGGGCTTAGTCAATGTGAAAAGTCAAGAAATAGAAAATAAGAGCATACTGGAAAGGAAGAAAATATTTGTAGAAGACATTGTTATCACAGTAGAAAATTCCACATATTAGAACTAAAAATGGGTTCTAGAACTAAAAAGTTGTTCAGAAACTTTGCAAATTTTGTCAGTATAAAAAAATCAGTCATATTTCTCTATATTAACAATGAGGCAATTGGGGGCTAAAAGTACTATCTACTATGATATGAGGTGTTTAGGTATAAATAGTACAAATAATTGCAAGATCTATACAATGTTTTTAATTTTTTGTGGTACTAGGGATTGAACCCAGGGCCTTTGAAATGAGCTACATGTTCAAAACTTTTTTTTTTTTTTGGTACCAGGGATCAAACTTGGGACCTTGTACTTGTGAGGCAGGCTGCAGAACCACTGTGCTAAATCCCCAGTGCCACTTTCAAAACTTTTAAAAAATGTTTAAATTTTGAGAGTGTCTCACAAGATCTCCAAATTGCCTAGGCTGGGCTTAAACTTGTAATCTTTCTGCCTCAGCCTCCCAGAATGCTGGGATTACAGGCAAGTGTCACCATGTCTGGCTAACAAGATCTGTACACTGTAAACTACAACATACTGATGAAAGGAATCAAGAAGACTGTAAATGGGGGATATACCATGTTCATGGATTAGTGCATCTTGCTATTATTAAGATGTCAATTTTCTCTAAATTTATATAAATATATTATATGAAATGCCCATTAAATTCCAATGCCATATTTTGACAGTAATAAACACACTTTCCCTAAAATTTATATGAGAGGATATAGAGGAACAGGATAGCCAAACTGACTTTGAAGAAGGAAAAATTGGAGGGCTAATTTCAAGACCATCACAAATTTTAATAATTATTATAAAGGTACAGTAATCAAAACAGTGTAATATGAATTGAAGCACAGAAATATAAATAAATGGAATAGCATGTGGTGTCCAGAAAGAGATCCACACATATGAGTCTGATTTATTTTTTATAAAGGTACAAAAGTAATTCAATTAAAAAAGCATCATCAATTCAACCTGTGGTGCTACAACAACTGAATATTTGCATGCAAACATAAGTCCCAATTTATACTTTACACCATTTGCAAAAAAATAACTCAAAACAGAACACAGAGTCAAAAGTAAATCCAAAACTTCTGAAACCTCTAGAAGAAAACATAGGAGAAAAATCTTCATGACTTTGGGTGAGACAAAGAATTCTTAGATGTGACATCAAAGCATTATCCATAAAAGAAGTGATGATATAATAACAGCTAAGAACTTATGCTTTCTGAAAGATGTCTAGAAAAAAAATAAAAAAGATGAAGTATTTGCAAATCACATATGTGATAAAGGACTATATCTAGAACACGTAGAGAACATTCAATGCTAAACCAAACAACTATACAAGTAAACTACCAAGATACAGGCAAAGGACATGAACAAGTGGTCCACTAAAGGAGACAAACAGATGGTAAATGAGCACATAAAAAGTACTGGACATTATTTCTTATGGGGGAAGTAAGTTGAAACCCTGGAGGACATCATGGCATGTGTGCTAGAGTCAGGAAAACTGGAAATACTGGTGTACTGGTGCAATTGCAGAGGAACTGGGACTTTTGCTGGTAGGAAAGTTCAAGGCCCAGCACTCTAGAGAGTAGTTGGGTACTATCTTACAAACACACCAAATGCATGACTCAATTGTCCCATCCTAGGCATTTACTCACGTGAAGTGAAAACTTGTGTCTACACACAAGTGTGTAACAGTGGCTTTATTTATGATAGCTGAAAACTGACAGAATACAAAAGTGCTCCACTCGATGAGGGTATAAACAAGCTGTGTTACATCCACAGAAAATGAGTTAGCAATAGATAGGAATGAATTACTGATAAACTCAACAACGTGGATATGCAGAAGTACATTAGGCCATGGGAAAGAAAGAAAACTATGCCCTGCCTCATTTCATTCTATAATATTCTGGGAAAGATGACCCCATGTAGACAGAAATCAGCTCCGTGGTTTGAGGAGGGTTTGCTATATGGGACCTGGAGGAGTGTTTGGGAGACAGAATTGTTTCATATCTTGTCTGTGGGAGTGGATACATGCATATTCACATTTTCAGAGCTGTACACTCAAAAGGGTAAAATTTACTATATGTAAAACCATACTGTAATAAAAAGGAAAGAAAAGATGTATGAGAAGAGAAATAATTCTGTCCTCTGATCTATTTCGCTTCTGCTGCCTTAGCTTATCCTGCCCCAGCCCTGTGAGCTCCAGCTGTCCCTCACATGGTAAGGTGCACCTCTACCTCAGGACCTCTGCACTGGCCACTCCTTAGGTCTGGGGAACAGTCTCCCTCCGGATACCAACTTGTCCCTGTGCCTCACCTTCTCCAAGCTATCTTCTTGATGAACTTGCAGCCTGACCCCCACTCTGTATCCTTGCTCCCCTACCTCTCAATTTGATTTTTTTTCATATCACCTTTCTTTTGTTACATTGTATACTTTACTTTATGATGCCTATTGTTGACTGGCTATTTCCCCCAATGGAATGTAGCCATGGGGGCAGGGATCTTTAACGTGTTCCCAGCTGTTTCCTGATGCCCGAGACAGTGTCTGGTGCACAAGTACTTGCACAACAAATGGAGTTCTTGATGGAGGTGGGGGGGATGTTGCCAAGGAAGTCCCAGCCCTATGTGGTCTCTGATGCATTTCCTACCAACTCACCCAGGACCTGGCAGTCTGCTCTCTGCCACCTTTACCACCCTGCCAGCTGCCCAAGCATGTTGTGGGTGATCTGCTGGTGTGCGTTTCTTTTCTGTTCCCCTTAGACCTGGCAAGCAGGTCCTTGGGCCAGGCTTCCTGAGAACCTGCATTCCTGCATGTCTGGGCTTTGGTGAGACAAAGGGGATGCAGGCTGCTCTGTCCTGGTGAAGTTTCCTGTGTGGAGGGTATGTACTGGGGGGAAGTATTTATGCTCTGGGAGCAGAGAAGTGGGTGGATGTCTGTCCTGAAGGGAGGGCATGAAGGCCATCATTGCTATAGTCTCTGTTTGGGCTGTGTTGTGTCCCCTCCTCCCTCACCCCACATGCTGAATCCCAGTCCCCAATGTGACAGTGAGAGAGGTGAGGCCTTGGGGGGTGATTGTGTAAGATGAGATCACGAGGTGGGACCATGTGATGGGAATACTGTCCAGACATCCTAGAGAGGGCTCTTTCCACCCTGTGAGATGGAGCTCACATGCTCCAAACCTGTGTCATGGCCCCCAGGCCTCAGAAGTAAATGCATTTTTAAAACTATGAAAATGTCTTGAACACTTTCCACAAACTCCCATGGAAGGAAGCTTTTTCCTGGCTTATATACAACTCAGGGTGTGGCTGAGGGGGACAGACAGTAACCTTTCCCTGCATGATGGCTGTTGGGGAGGCACCAAGTACACAGGAAGCTACCAGAACACTTGTGGAAGCAGCCACATAGATCACAAGACCCAATTCCATGGGACTCACCTGGGGCACAGCCCCTGAGACTGCTTTGTGCCACTGTGGAGAGGCACCTGCCTGGGTTGGGGTCAAAGGAGGCTGAGCAGTGGCCTGCAGGCCCAGGAGGGTGGAGCTGGCCCTAGTGTCTGCCTGGGTCACTGGAGACCTGGGAGGAGCCTTCCTCACCCTGTGTTCCTGTAAATCTGAAGATCCTGGCTGTTGTGTCCTCTCCATCTGCTCCCTAGAGGCAATGCTCAGAGAAGCAGGTGGACAGTGTGTCTGGCCATTCACTCACTCATTGGCACTGACTGGTGTGACCCACATCCATCCACACCTTTGGTTCTCCTGAGAAGTCAGCGGCCATGTGCAGGGCAAGGTGGATCCCATGGTCTAGTCTCCTCCCTCCTGCCTCCTCTACCCTGCTGAGGACAGTGGTATCATGGACGACCTCAAATCCCTCCCCAGGTGCTCCTGGTGGCAGGATGCCCAAAGAGCTGAGGGCCTTGCTGCCTGCAGAGAACACTCTCCTGGGAGGTAGAAAGCTGGAGTGCCAGTGAGGAAGGGTGGCGTGGGCTCCCTGCTCTCTGGGGGCTGACCTGGGATTGAGGGATGTGGCTGATGGCACTCTATCAGCTGTGTTGCGGCTGCGTGGCCTTTCAGAGTGCTGCCCGTCCATGATTGGGGTGTGGTGTCAGGACTCACAGAGCCCAGGCACAGCTCTGTCCTCACACCTGGCTGGTCAGCCCTGTCTCTGGGCACTGCTCCTCCCCACCCTGGCCAGCTCTGATCTCACCCCTGAGGTCACAATGGTCCCAGTGCCCACAGTTCTTTCCAGGAGCCAAAGCTGTTTCTGGAGATGGCATGTGTACATGTGCAAGCTTGTGCCTCTACAAGCACATGTAGACTTGTGTCCCATTTCTGTGTCTCCTGTGAGATCCATGGATCCAACTTGGTCATTAGTTTGATGGACTCGGGTCCCTGTGTCAATGGCATTTCTTGGGGCTGAAGCTGTGACTGACCTTCCGGGCCCCAGTCTGAGAATAAAGGTGCTGAACTCCTCTCCAGATTTTGCTGTGAAGGCCCCAGGTCCTCTCTAGCTACAAGAACTAGGAATGAGCTCAGCCTGGGATTTTGAGTGAGGAACTGGCAGGGAAGGCTGTCTGGAATCAACCCAGCCCACCCTTTATCAATCTTGTGGCCTAGTACCATCCATTTAGCCTCTCTGTGCCCCCATCTACCCATTTGTAAAGTGAGAGCACAGCCGCCCCAGCTCCTGGGCTGCTCTGAGGGTCTGTGAGAGGAGGGGAGCTCTAAACAGTGCCTAGTTGCCTATAATTTCCAGCACCAAGATAGTGGGTAAACCAGGTGCCCAGAACTAGGTCATATCAGTAAAATGATGGTGCCAAGTGTGTGGAGGTGGAGCCTCAGTACTCAGCCTTGGGATATCCTGGACTCCCATTCACCACCCCAAAATTAGATGCTTGGCAGGAAGCTGAGGCACAGGGGAAGGAAGTACTGCTGCCAGGTGGGTTGGGGCCATCCAGGTAGAGGACTGGGGAAGTGTGCTGGGGGCTCAGGGCCATGGGGAGATCTGCTTGCTTCTGTGGAGCAGTCAGAGCTGGGCCAGTGGACCAACCTGGAGCCCTTAGGAAGAGTGGGAGAGAAAAGCCAGATGATATCCTGTGGAGTACCTGGGTCCCAGGAGGAGCTGAATTCAATCCAGACTTGCCAGGAGCCTGGAGCACGGCCATCCAGGAAGGTGCTGGGCAGGGCAGCCAACACAGTTGAGGCAAAAACCTGTCCTGTCCACCAGCTACTTGACACAACTATTGACCTTGTGTGTCACTCCACACTGTCTTTTAGAAAGCTTTTCACTTAGGCACCATGACTGCCCTGTCTCAGTTTCATTTTGTACCTCAGAGGAGAGATCAGACTTGGAGCCCTTATGAAAGGGCCTGAGAGTTCCTGTCCTGCCCTGCCCCATACAATTTGAGGACACTGGAGAGGCTGTAGTCTCCTGTTCTTAGACTCTAGCCTCCAAATAATATCTGTTGTTCATCTATCTCCAGGCAGTGGTATTCTGTCACAGCAGCTAAGATACCCAGTGGCCTGGAAAGCCTGGACTCATCAGCACCTTCCCATTCATCAGGAAGGGGGCTGCTGAAATAAAGATGCTTAGGTTTTCTGGGTGGCTGATACTGGGAAGTGTCAGAGCAGGTGTCTGGGAGCGGCTGGTCAACTGGCTGGCCTTGGTGGCTATTTGGCTTGGTAGTTGGCCAGCAGTGTGTTGGGCCAGGGCCAGCACTGATGGCTTACATGACTGATTCCTAAATTTTCAAGATTTTAAGAGTGTGTTGTTCAATACAGCTACAGAAACTTCCAGTAGGTTGTAATGACTAGCCTGAGCCCAGCACTGCTTGGGTGTGTGAGTTTATTTCCCTGTTATCTGGGTGGAGGTCATTGCTGCTGACCCCACCCATGTAGTCAGAATGTTTAATAACAGGGATCTCATACATCCTGCCAGTTCTTTGTCCCAGGACAGCTCACAGGGCTTTGAAATCAGCCCTGATGGGGCATTTACACCACAGGGCTTGGCATACACCACCAGTCAGTGGCAGTTGGGCTGATAAACATGGACTGACTGGCTAGTCAGGTCCCTTCCCAGGGAACTTGCAAGTAGAGCCAGAAGTGAGACTTTGGGGTAGGAAGTGTGGACCCCATGGGCTGCCACAACCCTTTTTATGGAGCACAAGGCATTCCAGAGGGAGAAGTCTGAGGGGCTTTGAGGTGTAGCTCTGTGTATTTCCATGACCTCTGACCCTCATTGCTTCCAAAATGCCCTCTGCTGACTTTAACCTAGGTTAACATGAGATAAACTTTCTGCAAAACCATCTGGCTTCCTTAAGAAAGCACATTTTAAAGTGGGGCAAACTCTCCAGCAAACGAAGGGCAGACCTGATGAAATTGGGCAGAGTGGTCACTAGCCTTCTCTCCTCACCTGTCCCCAGGAGGCTGGACACAGGTGAAGCTTTTGATCATTGTGCTGGGTGGAAGGGAGGGATTTGGCTTTGAAGTAGGCAAAGCCTGCTGAGACCTGGGGTTTGTACATCTGCTCTGACTCCGCACTGCCTCTGAAAATGGCAGCGTTAGGGTCACAGTTGTCCTGGCTGGGTCATGCTGCAGAACTTTCTCCCTGTGAGCCTCCCAGGGAACCACTGAGCACCACCAAACTCTACTGGACACAGACTGGTTGGCTATTTCCTTTCATGTCAATCTGAAGGCCAGATGTGCTCACTTTCTTGGGGTTGGGTTCAAGCTCAGAGAGAATCATAAATCAGCTGAGATCATGCAGCCATCAGTGGTGGAACCAAGTTTTAAACTCAGGCTTCCCAAACAAGTACAGAGTGAGAATGAGGGCCCTGGAACATCTGGACCCTCGGGTATTCCCCTTCCCACCCTGCCTCAGGGTCTCCCCTGACTCCTAAGATTTCCCCTCAGAGTCAAGTTTTAAACTCAGGCTTCCCAAACAAGTACAGAGTGAGAATGAGGGCCCTGGAGCATCTGGACCCTCTCCTGGGGGACCAGCACATTTTGGTGGTGGGGGCAGGGGTATTCCCCTTCCCACCCTGCCTCAGGGTCTCCCCTGACTCCTAAGATTTCCCCTCAGAGTCAGCAGGTGGCGCTGTGGCCCCAGACAGGAACCTGGCAGCGGTAGGGCTGCAGCTGGAAGGATGCACTGTGGGGGGCCTGGAGCCTGCTATCCAGCTTTGGAGTTCCCCCACAGACCTGCTTCCCAGCCCAGTGCACCCTGCTCCATCCAGGAGCCACAGAAGGGGGAATCGGGGGTGGTGTGGTGTGGTGTGGTGTGTTGTGGGAACCTGGTATCCTTGCCTTGGGTTGCAACAAGAAGTACTGGACACTGAGTCCATCCTGTGCCTTTGCAGGAGGTGCCATGATCCAGGTCAGGGCAGTCCCTTCAAACTCTGCCCTCTAACCTTCCAAGCTCGTTGGGGTCAGGGCTCAGCAGAGTCAGTTCTCCAGGCTTGGTGTGGGTAGTGCCTCCATCCAGGAATGCATCCCCCTTTTAAGGAAACTCCTTGCACTTTCCTATTTGACCTTGGAGACACCACCTAGACCACCACCTCTGTGAAGACACCTCTGATTTCTCTGGGCTGCACAGCATATATCCTTGCTGTGGCTCCTTCAATTGTGCCAAGCCATCTGGGAGAAGGGATGGTAGAGGCCGTGGCACAGACTGGAGGTGACAAGAGGGGTGAGACACAGGTCCCATCCCCAGCTTCTTTCCCAGGAGCACAGTTTGACCAGCTGACACCTTTCCAAAGACCTAAACCTTAGATTAGAAACTGTCAAACTCTTGGAAGAAAACACAAGGGGAAAGTGGCTTGACATTGGTTTTGGCAATGATTTTTTGGATATGAAACCAAAAGCACAGGCGAAGGAAGCAAAAATAGACACGCAAGACACTATCCAACCAGGAAGCTTCTGAACAGCCAAGGCAACAATCAACAAAATGAAAAGGCAGCCTATGAGCTGGGAGAAAATGTTTGCAAACCCTATAGGCGATAAGGGGTTAACAGTCCAAATACAAAGGCAATCAATAGCAGAAAGCAAAATGACCCCACTAAAACATGGCTCAAGGATTTCAGTGGACAAATGGCTACTAGGTCAATAGAAAAGTGCTCACCATTGCTGACTACCAGGGCACAGCATCAAAACTGGAGAGATTCCCTGCCTTGTGGTTTCTATCCAAAAGACAAGGTGTTGGGGATGTGGAGCAAGGGGAATCCTTGCACCCTGTTGGTGGGAATGTAAATAAGGCAGCTGATACAGAAAAGTAGTATAGAGGTTCCTCAAAAAATTAAAAATAGAACTCTCATCTGACCCAGCAAGTCCACCCTGAGTATACAGCCAAAGAATCAAAATCAGGATCTTGAAGATGAGATTCCACCTGAACACAGCTGCAGATTCACACAGCTAGGATGTAGAAATAATCTGTGTCTGCCGAGGGAGGGATGGAAAAGGAAAATATGTCTATCTGTACCGTTATTCAGCTTTGGAGAAGAGGGAGATGGCCATCTTGAAGAACCTGGTTGAACCTGGAAGATATTATGCTCAGTGAGTTGAGACAGTCACCAGGGACAAAGAGAGCCTGATCTCACAGGGAGAACCCCAAATTGTCAATCTCAGAGGCAGACAGTGGAAGGCAGTTGCTGGTGCCATGGAAGGGCATAAAGCTGTATCTCTGGAAGATGAGTGAGTTCTGGAGATCTGAAGTACAACAAGATACTTAGCACTGCACCTCGTACTTGAACTTTTAAGCAGGTAGGGGTCCTTTTGAGTATTCTTCCACAAAAGACAAACCTCAGCAACTGCCACTGAACACACCACTAAGTCTGGGGACAGAACAGGGACCACTTCCTGGTGGAGGGGGTTCTTGTTCTGTCTCTGCCTTGCTGTCTTCGTGCGGACAGCAGACAGAACAAAATTTTCTGCTGGGTGGGAGTGTCATGAGGAGACCAGGTTGAATCCCAGTTTTGTTTCATTCTATCATTCCTTCTCAAAGGCACTTTTTTTCTTGTTTAACCTCAACTAAGTGGTTTTTGGCCCCATTTTTCAAATGGGGAAACTGAGAAGGTTGAATCCCAGTTTTGTTTCATTCTATCATTCCTTCTCAAAGGCACTTTTTTTTCTTGTTTAACCTCAACTAAGTGGTTTTTGGCCCCATTTTTCAAATGGGGAAACTGAGGCTCAGGGAGATGATGTGGTGGCCCAGCCTGGGGGTGGGTGAGGATCCTTCTCAGGGTCTCTTGTCCTGAGCCTTATTTAGGAGAGAGGGATTTTGGGCCTCCTACCAAGGCTGAGTAGACTGTGCCAGCAAGTCTGGCCAACAGGAGGTGGTCCCAGCCTGTCCCCAAGGGGCTTCTGGGGGTGAGAAGACAGAGAGGCCGCAGGGGCTTCCTTACCTCCTGTGTACCATCCTTCTGAAGCCTACAGGTGGCCTGAGCCAAGAAATCTCAGAGGAAGGACCTAGACGCTTGGCAGTCAGGTGGTGTGGCTCTGAGTTGTGGCCTAGACCAGAGATAGAAGGAGCCATGTGTGATCTGATGCATTCAGGTCCTCCCAGGACTCACTGGAGCCCTCAGAAGGCTAGGGAAGGACCAAGTACAGCTAAGTGACTTCTGGTGGGACTGCCAGCCATGCCTGTGAGCTCTGAGGTACAGAGTGGGCAGGGAGGGCTTCCTGGAGGGGTTGTGTGACAGGATCCGAGGGCAGAGGATGTCCTTGTTTCCACTCTCTGAGCCTGGGTGGTGGACCCTGACTCCTTGGCCCTGGGAATGTATAGTTAGGGGCCAGCTGGACAGGGCTGGATTGAGACCTCATCTGGCCCATGGGCAGGTATGTACAGTATGGTACACGGACCTGAGCTAAAGGGAAGAGGAGGAGGGGCATGAGGCCAGGAATTGGTGGGCTGTGGGGACAGGCTGGAGGTCTCTCAGGCCAGGTAGGGTTGAGATGGTCCCCAAGTAGGCTGGGTGAACAGACCCAAGGGCTGGCAGTGCAGGGAGAAGCCATGGATGTGCAGCTGGTGGAAAGAGCCCTACAGGGGGTCAGGGAGGCACAGGGCTGCTGGAATACTGAGAAGTTAGTGCCTGAGGCAATCCCCCAACACACCTCACCTGCCAGGCAGAGGGGGGTCACTTTAAATGCAAGATTCTTTCCTCTCTGGAACCTCTTCCCCCTAGTCTCCTGGGAAGCCAGGTAAACAGAAGCCAGACTGTCCCAGTTACTGCCATGGCCTCCCCCTGCTCTGGGGACTGCAGCCCCGAAGGTCTGCCCCCTCCCCCTGTCACCACTCCAGGTGAGACAAGGCAGGGATGGCTATGAGGGTGGGCAAGTGGCAGCTGGGGCAAAGAATGTGGCAGCAGAAGACAGTCATCCCAGCTTCTTTCCCAGTGGCAGGGGTAGGGGCTTTCCATGTCAACAGCAGGACAGCAGTAGCAGGAAACTGCAAGGGTGGTGGGGCATTAACCATCCCTAGGATGCTTCTCCTTTCTGGTCTTCCCAGGATAGCCCCAGTGCTCCCAGGGGAGACAGCTAGTTCTCTAGCAGCTCTTGGACTTCAGATAAGCAGAATCCTCATTGATCCTGTCCCTAAAGCCCCCCGTTCCCCAAACACGCTGGATCTAGGTCTGTGGTCATTCCGTGAAAGCCATCCACCCACACCATGGTCACTGCTGTCCCTGCTCACTGACCCTCTTTCCATCGCCCCAGTCATCAGGCTGTGGCTCTCTTCCCTTGCCTCCGCTCAGGCCCCTAGATGTGTTTCCTTCAAGGATCCTGTCCCTACCCCCCCCCAGCACCCATCCATGGTCAATACCTCCTCTCTGCTCAACACTCCTCAGAGAGCCCAAACTCTCATCTAGTTCTTCTGCATACACCTCTCTCCTGGTTCCTTACTTGTCTGGCAAACCTCCAATGCCTGCCCATCCTTTCTGTGCTCACACAGCCGATGGAGTGGGGTTTGCACCTTTCCATAATGACTGCTAGCCTGCAGGGCACCTCCACCAGGCTGCCCCTGTCCCCTGCCCCTCACCCCCACCTCAGGAATCCTCTCCTAGCAACTGCCGGGCACCTTCTCAGTGCAGCTGTGGCTGGCTCCTCAGAGAAACTAAAGCCTTTGGAGGAGGAGGACCATGACTCAGGCACCCGCCCACTGTACTGGCCTGCTCCTTGCCAAGGCCAACCTTCTTGCGTCCTGCTCCTGTATTCCTTCCTTCCTGCTCATGCCTTCTTCAGCAACTCTCCCCCTCTACATGGTGCCACACTCTCTTTCCTTGGCCATTCTCTTCAACATAAAAGCCCGCTGCTCTCCATCTTCTCTTGATGCCTCTTCCCACTCAGTGGCTGCCCTATTTCCCTGATCCCCATTTACAGAAGAACTCCTCCAAAAGGTTATTTATCCTTACAGCCTCCAAATCTTTCCCTCCCATTTGCTCTTGAACCCACTCTAATCAGGCTTAATTTCCAGCACTTTGCTAAGGCAGCTCTGGTCGAGGTGACCAATGACCTCTCTGCTGCTAAGACTGAGGTCAGTTCTCAGGCCTCGTTTGATGTCACCCATCAGTAGCACATGACTCAGCAGCCCCCAGGCTTCTAGAAGTCTCCATGCTGCTTTGATACCACCTCTTCCCTGCTCCCCTTGCTGGCTTTCATGTCCATGACCTGGTAAGGACAGGGGGGCCCAGGTTCTATTCCTGGGCTGATTCCGTTTCTAGCTTCTTTCTTGGTGATTTCAGCCAGATTCAAGGGTCTATATACCATCTTCCAGTGTTTGTTTCCTGCCTGGAGATCCACACATCCTTTGCACCCCTTCCTTGCCTGTCTAATGGCATTGACCTGTCCAAAATTAGACTCAGGACCCCCTGAGCCCAATCTGCTCCTTTCTTAGCCATCTCTATCTCAGGAAATAGTGCCTCCTTCCTGGCAGTTGCTCAGGCCATAGCCCTCAGTGTCTTCCCTCTTTCCTTGCCCTCCTCCCTGCATCGGCACACTAGCAAATCCAGCTGGTTTAATGGAAGACATCCGAGCACTTCTTACACTGTACCAACCCCAAACACTCACATATGTACCACTGTTCTCTTGTTTCACCCGTCTCCTTGCTGCTGGCCTTACCCGCTCCACCTCTCAGCAAGACAGCTACAAGCAAGCAGGGCCCTCACTCTTCTCCTATCCAAGAGCTGTGATGAAGTGAGGTAGTACAGTGGCCCTCTCCCTTCCTTACAGGCCTGTCTCCAATTTCCCTTTTCTCCAAAGCTCTATTGCCCCATGTCTGACCCTCTAGCCCACACCCCAGGCCCTCCCCTGACTGCCTGTCCTACAGGCTGGTGCAGTGTGGCAGGCCAGGCCAGGGACTCAGGCTATAAAGCATCTTTGAGCTTCCAGCCAATCACCAGAGGCCCACAGGGAGGAGGCAGTTAATGGACAGGATAGGTTGCAGGTGGAGCCTCCCCGCAGCAGCGCGAGTGCTGTCCACAGGGCTGAGACTATCAGATGCTTAAGCTACATGCTTGGGTGGGAGCAGGCTTAGTTTTTAGCATTTTCTAGAAGGGGGAAACAGGCTCATGGAAGGTAAAAGACTAGTTCAGGCTCTGTGGGAAGAAAGACCCTGCCCCAGGCATGCTGACTCTGTACTAGAGAGCACCAGGACCCGAGTCTTGTGTTGCTCATGGCTGAAGCCAGTGCACATGAGTGTGGGAAGATCTCTGGAGCAGGGTGTGACCTTCGGGAAGTCATGGCCAGCCCAGGGTTTTAGTGCAGCCTCCTCGGACAGCTTCTCTGGACCTTGTGCCTCACCATTCAGAAGGCTGCATGGTGTTACCTCTGTGGCGCTGGGAGAAGGACCCTACCCTGGCGTGGTTCATCCCTTCTACCTCCTGGGCCTTGTAGTCCTGCCCATCCCTGGGGAGATGTCTGGTCCGTGTCCCTTGAGTTTGTGCAGGACTCAGAGGGACTCAGAGCTGCCTCACCTACATCAGTGTCACCAGAGCTACCCATGTTTGATGAGAGGAGGTACAAAAGGTAGCACAGGCAGGTTGTGCACCAAGAGCCATGGCCAGGCTGCCTGTGGGGGCCGTAGATGAGCTCCGAGGATGACCTCCAAGCCAGGACAAGTGCTCTGAGCATGTGACTGTGCGAGTGGCTCCTGAGGTTCACTAGATGCAGGTGTGAGCCTGCTCTGGAGACAGGAGCACACACACACCTGCCAGCCTGGCTCTGTGGCTGCTCTCCTGGCAGGGTCAGCTACTCAGGCTGGCAGCTGGGCAGCCACTCCAGACTTCTCCTGCCACCTGGGCCCTGCACCCCTCAGGCTGGATAGTCCCTCCTTACCCTCACTCTAGCTCCTGGGTGGTATGGTCGGCTGGTTACACAGTCCATGCTCTGCATTCACAGGGCCAAGACAAATTTAATGGAGTGACTGTTTCACCTCCCTTCCCGAACGCCCCTGTCATGGGATGGATCCCAGCATCCCATGCTTGCTCAGGAGTTCCTGCATCACCGTGGTCTTTCCCACATGGAGCTTTCTGCCCAAATAATACTCAGTGGCACACCTTCTCTGGGTGCTCAGGAGCCTTGGTGGTTTGTGGGTGCTATCCTCTCAGGAATACCTTTGATCACCATGTGGCCCTTACCTGGGCCAGCTGTGAGGGTTGCCTTTCCCCCCCGCAGGGGCTCCTTCTCGATCCCCAATCTCTGTTTCCTGTTTCCAGTGTGGCAGTCACTGCCCTGCCTCCCTGTCCCCTCTCCCACCAGCCTCAGGTCCCGCAGCGCCCCAGGAGCCCCGCTTTCCAGACATCTATGGAGGGGACAAGGAGCTCTGGGAGGCGCACTTCTGTGGCATCAGGCGCGCCTATCGCGCGCTAGGCAAGGAGGACGACTTTGCCATCCGCGTGCTCACGGAGGACTTCACGCTGCCTTTCCCGTTCGCCTGGCCGCCTGGGCCCGACCCCGCCCGCGGGCCGCTCTTCTATGATCCACGGGATAGGGCGGGCTTCGACTTCCTGCTGCGCGGCCCAGGCGCCC